>NC_046161.1:36937608-37242608 GCF_011064425.1 Rattus rattus
TTTGCTGACATGCTCAGATTTCAGTATGTGCCCTCCCATCATTGTGTGATGTTCTTGTTAACTTGTGCTAGCTAACTTGCTCCCGCAAGGCTATTAATACTGAGTATTAGTTAATTAATACTATTAATATAGAGCATTAATAGTAAAACATCGTCATTTTCATATCTGAGAAGACACTCATTTCTCTTTCTCTGTATTTAAGACTTTGGATTCTTCTCTGGCATCCAAACAACACTGACAACATGGTAGGTGACCAATAGATACCCGGTGGTCAATATTTTAAAATTTCCCATTTTAAATACTGATTTATTACTTCTCTCACCCTCTAAATTCTCCAGCCTCAGAGGCTGGAGAGTGATGACTGCTTGAGTGTATTGTGGTCAAGAGCATTGCTTTTGTCGAGGCCAGGAGACTTATTTAAAACCGTGCCTATGTGCACTGCAGGGCACACAGAACCCCTGAAAAGCAATGGAGTGGAATGGACAAGCCCTCTAGAGTCAGACTGACCTGGCTATGAAGCCTGGCTCTGTCATTAACTGGCAGGGTCACCTTGCATAGGCTCCTTATGCTCTCTGAACTCATGTTTTCCCCTATAAAGAGGGGGTGATGCTGCAGCTCTCTTCCCATGAGAAGTTTGTAAGCTTCCATAATGAGATAGTTTGAAGCTGCTAATTCATCCCTCCCTTTCTTCTCCTCCTCCCCCATCCCCTCCCCTAACCTACCTACCCCTCTCCTCCCTTCTCTCCTTATCCTTCCCCTCCCCTTACATCCTCTCCCCTCCCCTAACTTCCTTTCCCCTCCCCTCCCCTCCCTTTCCCTTCCATGAGTGACAAAATACTTGGGACTTCCATGGTTTTGATGGTATCGCAGATTGGTAGGAGTAGTTGTTGTAGCAATTCATTTTTAAAAAAAAAAATCAACAGGAATTTGTTAGACTTATAGGAAAATAAGTAAAACAAATCCTTAGTTACTAAAATCACATAGACGGGAAATCCAAAACAATGATGCTAATCAATTTTGATTGATCATCCGCCAAACGTTTGGAGATGGGTCAGAGAGACAGCAGTTCTTGATGCCCAGTAGGACAATTCTCTCTCTACACACTTCCCCAAATTGTCCTCTTATGGGCACTGTTCTCAGTTCTCTGTCAAGAGGGGGTCCACAAATCCACATGCTACATCCTTTGCCAAGCAAAGGGCAAGAGCTATGGAGCATCTAGCCACGATTTGGGCCTTTTACCATGTTCTCAACATCTCCTGCTCCAAGTCCCTCATGAGCAACTAAAATTAGCACAACAGTCTCGCCCGATGGGAATTTAGGCAGGGTTAGTAATTAAGACAATTTATCTCTCGTTTTCCCTCCAAGGCCATTTGTTCAAAGTGGGTAGAGAGCTTTTTGGTGCGTTTACAAATAAGGTAATTGAGTAATAAATTATGCCATTGATAAGAACAGCCAATATTGTTGAGAAAAATTGGCATTCTACCTTGTTACCAATAAAGCACATGTTGAATAAGCAATTTCCCCCATCTTATACCCAACACGTGAAAAATGAACTGGGTTAACTTTTAGAGGAGTGGTGGCCACAACTGCCCAGAGGTCAAAGTTACCTAAAATACACAGGACGTCCTCATCAGGCCTGGCTTTCTTTTGAATGTCTCAAATGGGAAGGCTAAGCCACCCACAGCCACGCCTTGTCCCCTGCCCCGCCCACATGCCATCCTCAGAGCACATTCTTGGTCTCTTCCGTTAGCTTCTTCTTGGTCATTCGCAACCACCACCATCCTTCCTACCCTGTCTTTCAGGTCTCTGTCCCGGTCTCAAAATGCTGAAAAGGAAAAATCTAAGCCACGCTGCACTGGGAACCATTCTCAGTCACCTGTAATGTGTCAGCCTTGGGGAAGCTGGGAGCAGCTGGTCTACGGCAGGGCTAGAATCCCAGGCTGAGGTGGAGGCAAGTAGACTTGAGTCTCAATGCCACAGAAGTCTCCATGGCTAGGTTAACCAATGTGCACAGGACACAACCAGTGCTTTGAAAGAACTCCGAAGAAGAAAGAGGACCAGATTACTGGCATGAAGGACAGGAAGAAATGAATTTATCTAAGTTCTCCAGGCTCTGAGAGCTGGAGAGTGAAGAATGCTTGTGTGTATTGTGGTCAAGAGCCATCACAGAGTAACTTTGTCCTTAGATGGGGGTGGGCGGCAGTCATAGGGCTCCCTAACTCAATTCTGTTTTTCTTCTCATGAGTGACAAAAGCTGAGGCCCATTAGTTGGGGGAGAGTTCTTGTTGCTGTCAGCTCCTTTAAGTCCCTTGTTTGTCACAGCTAGACATGATGGCGTTGGGCATACATTATACCTGTCTGTCCCCCAATACCCCTGCCCACCCCATTTCAGCCATCCCAGAGCATTGGAGCCAATAAGCAAGGTGGGGGGGGAGGTGGGAGGAGGGAGAGGGAGGGGAGGGAGAGGAGGGAGGGGGGGGAGGAGGGAGAGGAGGGGGAGAGGAGAGGGAGAGGGAGCTCCCTGTGACAAACCTCAAGAAGAACCAGGCTCAGCTCCCGTCCCAAACACACTTTCTGACCCTGTGCCATGCTAAGGTCTCTCTGCCAAGAGCCTGTGTTCTGATTTAGAGGAAATCAAGCACGTCAGTCCCACTGTGCTGACTCCAGTAAATCCCCAGGAGACCTGGACATTGCTCTGGCCCCAGACTTTTCACACAGGGTAGTAGATTGTTCTAGACTGTCATCCACGGACATCTCGTCCCCCACCTTCCTTACTCAAGAACTGAACTTGTATGATATAGTCTTGGACTCTTCCCTCCCTCCTCTGCCCACCCCAGTTTCCTTGAATCCAATGGCTGTGGGTGGAATGCAGACCAACTGATCATTAAGGCACAACAGCTCTGCACCCAAACCTCCCCCTTTCCAGGATGAAAATGAGAGCTTGTTCTTCGTGGGGCCTGCTGCCCCCTTATTTAAAGCTCTGAGCACCCGGCATTAATTTGTAGCCATTCTGTATAATCAGACCTTTTATACAAAGAAACGTGCTATAGTTAATGAGACTGGGGTAGGAAAATAGGCCCTGGCAGGTTAACTAAAGACTCACGGTGATTTATTTCACCACCAGTTTTTCCGATGTACACATGCGAATGCCGCCGCACACTCTAGCTAACTCTCCTGTGGTCCACTAGTGTGGGGCATGGGTGTTGGCGTAAGAGTCAAACCCTGCCCTTGCCATTGAGATTGTTAAAGCTCAGTCAAGATACTTAATTCCCTTACATTTCACTTTCCCTTGTCTAGTAGGGTTACTGTAAAGAAGGAATGGAATAATGCTGATAGGGTGTTTTAGCAGTGGGTTTAATCACAGCAAGTCATTAATGTAATGCCACCACCTACGATGCATTGTGTGCCAGGATTCCAATGATCTAATCTGACCCTTCCAGTGTTTCTGCGCATAAATGGTTCAAGCAGCATTGTGGCTGCTCTTCAGAGAAGAAGCTGAGAACCAGGAAGGGGAAGTGAGGTAGTTCATTGATCCTTAATCACCAAGGTGAGGCTTGAATCCACGAACTGAACTCTCCTTTCTAAAGCTTTTAATATTCCGCCATGTTCTACAGGCACAAAGACTAATATATTTATATATATATTTAAATTATATGAATATGTAATGTTAGAATTTATAATATATAAATTATATAAATATCTTATATTATAAATATTTATATATAATATTATTTATATACATACATTTTATATATATATAAGATCATAGACCCATGGGGTTCAAGAGCAATGTTTCTCTACCTGTGAGTTGTGACCCCTCTGTGGATTAAATGACCCTTTCTCAGGGTTCACATATTACATATCCTGAATATCAGATATTTCCATTACAATTCACAACAGTAACAAAATTACAGTTATGAATAAGCAATGAAAAGAATTTTATGGGTGGGGGTCACCACAACAGGAGGAATCATATTAAAGGGTTACAGCATTAGGAAGGTTGAGAACCACTGACTCTTCCCGTGAGTCTCTGGGAAGGGTTTTATTGTGTATTCGGAATTCAAAGGCAGCACGTGATATTCCGTGCTTCAGATAAGTGGCCTCATTCCATCCTCCAGGGTAACCCATCAAATCCGTGGTGTCGAGCCCTCTCTACAAATAAAGAAAGGAGACCGTAGAGGTTACACCTTCTGTTTCGGGTAGCGGGGCTGAGTTCCAGAGTGCATATCCTGAAGTCTGTCTTCCCAATTGCCCTCACATCTATGGAGTTGGAGGACCAGCCTCCCACACACCAATCAGAAACAAGGAGGAGGAAGAAAGAGAGATAGGACTCACAGCACGAAGTGTAGTTCCTCCAGCCGGTCACTGCAACTCCTTGTGTCTGGCAAGTGCTGGCATAGTTCTGTAGCCAGCTGCAGGCTGTCTGCACCGCACCCCCATCGATACAGGAGTCAAAGAGGCAGTTTTTGTAGAAGAAGGTAGGGTTGACTTTGCTGTGACACTTGGCAAACCCAGCGTTCTGGTTGGGGATCAGGCTGCACAGCTGCTGTACTTTGGAGAAACCTTCAACTTTGGCACACGATGGGCAGCGGTCCCCACAGCCCACCTGGCAGAAGGTATCCCTCTTCACCCAGCTCTGGCCAAACTCATTGATACTCAGTGCGAGCAAGCCCATGGGCATCTCCAGGTCATCACCAGGGTTACCATTGTAGCGCCCACAAAGGCCGTAAGTGCTGTTCTGCATGCTCCGGGGGACGGTGATAGACAGGAAAGTTTTCCAGTCATACACAACCTTCAGGCCAAAGTCCGTCTCCACAACCACATGAAAACCGAAGGAAAAGATGTTGATCTTCCCTTGTCCTAACTTCAGGGGCAGGTACAACCGTTCATTGTTGACCTGCAAGAGACAAAGAGAAGAACAGAAAAGCCCAATTGGCCTAAACATGGCTCAGTCCTCCTAGTCATTAGTCTGCTGAAGGGCACATCCCACCCAGAGCTTGCCCAGGTAGGACATGAGCTTTTTGTGTGACACTGTTTGTGCCAGTCAGCTCATGTTATTAGGATTTGAACAGACTTAAATGACTATCCTTTGTACACTAATATGCCTATTTATTTCAGTGCCTTCGGTTTATACAGCATTATTTTCCCTCAGGAGTTCAAATTGTTTTCTCTAAGGTAATGGGAAGATAATAAAAATTCAATTAACGTTGAGAATAAAATACCAAAATCTAGAACTCCTGTGTTTCTATTTCTAGCTCTACTGTGGATTTATTTTAGGCATTCTCCAACTTTATTCCATTTGGGTTTTTTGTTTGTTTGTTTGTTTGGTTGGTTGGTTGGGTTTTTTGTTTTTGTTTTTTTGTTTTTTTGTTTTTTTGGAGGATGACTCCACTCTGTTGGTTCCTCTGCCTGGCAGGCCTCTCACCACTCATCAGCATCTCTCACATCCTCAGGCTGTGCTCCCATGTTACCTCTCCAATAAAGCAAGATTTTCTGAGTCCATGGTCAGTGGCACCCCTTCCTTGCCTGGACAAGCACAGCATGCCACACCTATGATTCCCTTATATTCTTCTCTACTTTGGGCCAAGATCCAACATGTGCACATCGCCAAGTGTGCACCACAGCCTGCCTCGAGTGACAACCCGTTATAGCTGCTTTTGTCTCACCTGCAAGATTATAAGTGACCAAAAGGCAGGAACCATTGTGTCTCCCGTCTCCTCAGGACTTCCTAAGTGCCCCACAGTTTAGTTTCCGAAATGAACCAAGCACACCATCCTAGTCCCATTGTCTCCTATGATTAACTATGGAAGGTGTTTTCTGTGTCCCAACAAGGACCCTCGTCCCCAGTCACTGTGGCTGTGGTACAGTGATTGCTCAGATGACCTTGGTCCACCCAAGGGAAACCTCTGGCTGATGAATGACCCCCATTTGGTGACCAGCTCCATGTAGGCATGTTCAGAGTATCCAGCATCCGAGTATCTAAAGCCAGTCTTTATCTCTTCCCCTAGGCTTTCCCTGGCTTCCTTAAGAAGCCCCATCTTGGGGCTTGCTTCTAGGGAACCTTCCACAAGATACCAAAGGGCATCCTCCATTCATGCTGTTTCTCTAGGTCAAGTCTCTCTCCTCAACACTCAGCTCATCTCTCTCTCCTTCTATGCATATTTGCCTCGGCAGAATCCACTCATCCCACAGACGTTAGTGTGGTGGTACTGTGTCCCAAGCATAGTGATAGGCCGGGGCCCGGGAAGGGCCCTTTCCTCCTGCATATAACAAGGCAAGGACTTGAACAGATCCTTTAACGGGATCATTGATAAAAGCAGTGACGTAGGTTCAGAGATTCCTCAGACTCAGCCTAGGGACAGAATCAGTCGGATCCACAGATGACAATACTCACATGGAGTCTTAAAGGATGCACAGTAGGTGAGACAAAGGGGGATGAGAGTGACTGTAGGGTGCTGCCTTTACGCAGGTGAAGGCAGACAAGTTAGGCCAAGGCCATGATTGGACAGAAAACAAAAATAAGGCGGGACAAAGCTTCTGTAAGGCAGGAGAGAAAAGGAAGAAAAGGAGAATCAAGATGGAGATGGGGAGGGATGACCCAGATCCGGGTGGTCTTGAATTGCTAAGGTGGCTGGGATGGATTTCTGTGGGCAAATTTATCTTATCTAGGTGGGCGGTTTATATCCTTATCAACTGGTTGTGCGTTTATTGTGTGGATGTATTGTGGACTGAGAATTAATGTATAGATCTGATTGTTAGGTTACAGCTTGTTGAGTCTTGATTTTACCCGGTAGTTGGGAGTTTATACCTTAACTACCAGAGTTTATACTCTGCTGGGAGTGTGGGCAGAGTCCGTGGCAGGGAGCCATGATAGGCCAGCCGCTGCTGGACTTCTAGAGTCCTGATTTTACAGGGTGGCTGGAACCAGAGAGTTTGAGGCCAGCAGAGAGCCACCGGGAGAGATACTAATCTGAGATAAATTCGCGCTTGTTCCAATGTCCCGCTGGAGCCGAAACTAACAAGGGAGCTAGACTGGTAGGATATGTGAAGGAACTGGTTCGCCATTTTTTTTATTTTTACTGCAACAAGTGATGATAAGGGAACTTCAAGAAAGAGCATTCTTCAAGCAAAGGCCCAGACAAGATAGAGCATCTTAGTCATAATGAAAGATGATTGCACCTTAGGGCTGATTGATCATCAAACGCATCCTTGGGAGTGGAGGATGAATCTGAGGGCAGAAAGGCTGGAAGGACTGCAGTCAAGGACGCCTCGTTGTCAGTGTCTGGTCAAAGAGACTGTGCCAGAAAGGCTGACCCATGGCAGTCGAACTTTGGGTAAGGGGAATTGGCTAAGATGACGGGATAATTTAAATGGAATAATGAGATCAGAAGTCAGACTACAAAATACACTGCACATAAAGTAACACGTAGGAGATCCAGGAAGAAGACTCACAGAGGGGATTTGTTAGGAAGGGAGCAGTGATGGGAGAGAGCCTGAGGAGAGGTAGGCTTTGGTCTAGAGTACGCATGCTTGTGAGTAGGAGGGCAAGTTAAGGCTGAAGAGTTAGGAGGAAGGGAAGGGGGCGGACGGGGGTTAGGGACATCCATAGAGACAATGAGAAGGAGCCACGTCTGCATCTGGACTGGGGAAGAATGAAAGGTAAGTCATTAAGAAGCAGAATTTAAGAATGGAAGCAGGAGAAAGAGAAGGTGGGACACAGCCCTTTTTTTCCCCAACAGGAGCCCTAAAGGTGGGCCATATGCAAACAGATGACAGCCCAGCAGGTCACCAGGGAAATAGAGTTCACAGGAGGTCAGGCTCACCCTAAAGGCTCAGTCTTGGCTGACAAGTGCAGCTCGCCTTTCTCTCGATCTGGGCTCTTTACTATGTGATATCGCACAGGAGACACCACCCCAGCGAGGCAGAGTAATGGGATTAAACCTTGCACATGTCACTGACAAAGAGAACCTTGAAAGAAAGCAAGTCCCCCGACTCTGACCAGCTCAGGTCTCCCCATCTCTGTTGCCTCTTGAGTGCTCCCTCTGTCATAGCCCACTGTCCTGACTGATTCTCTCTGAGAATAAGGAGTAGAGAAATGGAGACCCAGGGAGAGGGGTTCAGAAGGGAAGCAGGAGTTTGATGTTGTAAAAGGATTGATGGAGGGAGGTAAGGGTACGTTAGGGGTGAGGAGACAACACAGAGGTGATTGTGGGCAAGAGTACACACTTAAGTACCTCCAAGTCCAAAGGCAAGTGGATCTATCACCCCTGACGATACCAACTCCCAGCGTATTTCAGACCCTTCCTGTAAAATCCCGATATTCTACTTCCACAGAAGCGTCACACATTGTCTATTAGCCACACTCAGCCACATGTGCCCCAGAAGAGCTATGAACAGTGCCCAACACATCATGGATTTACATAAAGCGTTTTAAGTGTTTTGGTTGTTGTTGCTTGCTTGTGCAAATGTGTGTGTGTATGTGTACATGTGTGGTTGTATGTATTGTGTATGTTTGTGAGGATGTCTGTATGTGTACATGTGTGTATATATGTCATGTATTTATATATGTATATGTATGTGTGTATATATGCATGTGTGTGAGGGTGTATGTATGTGTATTTGTCATAGGTGTATGTGTGTGTATGAATGTATACGTGTATATGTATGTGTGTCTGTGTATATGTGTCTATGTTTGTGTGTAACTCAGGTATTAGCTGTGGAGATGATATTTTGTGGCAATATCAAAGAAATGAACAGACCTGCATGACCACCCTCAAGTAACTTGTGATAGCATGATGTAAATGCTGTGTTAACAATGCCACACCACACAGTTGAGGAAAGAATGAAAATATTGTATACATACAGAACAGATACAAACATACACACGACTTATGGCGTTGGTTTGGCCTGTGGATGTGAAAGCTGTGGTGGCAGTCTGCCTTTGCTGGAAATGAGATCACGAGTTGGCACTTCGTGATGGTTGCTTTAAACAACTCACTCCGATTTCCTCCTGCAGGCTTCAACCTCACACCCACACCCTGCCTTCTCTCCAGGCCTGCCCCGATGCTTCCCTGACCGAGGCACTCTCAGCTCATGGCAGATGGGCTCCTTCAGGTTTGGATCTGCATCATCTCTTCCGATACAACCCCACCCCTCAGAAGCCCTAACACAGACCAAGAGGACTTCTGCTGTCTTACGGCCCTGCATGGATCATTCTGCAGGCTTTGTAATTACACTGACATTAACGGCTAAGAGGCTGTCTCTCCCGTCAGATTCTGTTTCTCCCTTATGAGAGAAACCGTGCTTAATTATTTTTACTGTTTTCACTTTTTATGCTGTCGTGTAAAACAATCTTTGGCTGAGAAGACACTTTCTGCATAACCATGAGGACCTGGACTCGAATTTCAAGAATCCACGGAAGGCTGAACAGGGTAGTACATGTCCTTGATCTGGTATTCCTGTGGGAAGGCGAGAAGCATAAACAAAAGAATCTATGGGTGCATCCAGGCCAGCTAGCCTGGTGCACTGAGTGATGAAGGAGAGACACCATCTCAAACGAGGTGGAATTCAAGGGCCGGCATGCAATATTGTCCTATGGCCTCTACACGCAGGCTGTGGAATGTATGTGTTTATACTCAAACACATGAATGTGCGTGCACCCGTACAGATTGGTTTTTTAATTTTTTCATTTCTTAGCACAGAGCAGCTTGTTGAACCGAACTGTGCCAGAGTGAAGCTTGAAAGCCGAGTAAGAGCGTGGGAGGGGCCCAGAGGCCTCCCGGACACGAAGGGTGTGGATTGCTGGTACCTCGGGTTATGGCATGGGAGGGACAGACTCTGTCCAGCTCGGGCTGTACCCGGCAAAGCCCCAGCTCCTGCAGTGTCCCTGCAGTGGCTAACCTTCTGCAGCTCCCCCTCAGTCACCCCGCCTGGTCTATAGAGAGTGCGTTTACTTCTAGTTTCATTTAGCCTTGTTGATTTTCTCACTTCCTGCAGCACAGTTCGGTTCACAAGAAGGTCAGAATCATAGAAGAATCTCATGTCCCAGCGAGTGACTTCTATGTCACCCTCCATTTCTAAGAGCAGCGGTGGTGACCTGGGGCTCTGGGCTATCCAGTTGGTCCTGTACTTTCTCTCACTCTGTCATGATGACAACCATTATTCTTCAGCTATGGTGACTAATAATAACATCATAGGAGAAACAAATGCAAATCACTGAATAAGCAGGTCCCGTAATGCATATTAATAATTCAAAGTAACTGCTAAATCCATCCCATGGGCTCACAAAGTAAAAAGGCCTCCAGTACATCCTGTTTTGGCCTTCTTGTCAGGAGTTTGAAGGCTGTCGACTCTGTTCCCAGCATGGCACTTAGGAAGAAGGGTCCTGGCCCAGAGTCCTCGTACCTCTTTTATCTCCTCATCCTTGATGTTCTTTTCTCTCTAGGCGCCCCTGTTGTGAGTAGCATCCTATAGCCCAGAAAGATCCACGGAAGCCTTAACTAGTGGTATCTGTGAATGTAGCCTATACTGGGAAACAGTCTTGAAGGACATAACTACGATGGGATGAGGTCGTGTAGGTTAAGTGAACCCCACATCCAAAACTGACCACCCTTAAAAGAGAGACCTGACACTGAGAAACAGTGCAGAGGACCCCCGTGGCTCTCATCCATCCATGGACCTCAGGAGACTGAGACAGGGCTCATGCCTGGAAGGTGGGCTGACTCTGTGGGGCTTAAGCCCACAGTGGAAAGGAAGAAAAATTAATGCCCAAAAAAAGTGGGGAAGTAGTTCCTCTGAAGGAGAGAGTGGCATGAAGTGGTCATGAATAGCTAGGTAGTAACTTTTGTTTGCCTGATTTCTTCAATTTGACACAAGCTAGAGTCATCTGGGGAGAAGGAACCTCACCTGGAAAAAAATTCATCCATCAGATTGTCTATAGGCAAGTCTGTGGGAACACTTTCTCCATTAATGACTGATGTAAGAGGGCCTAGTGCTACCCCTGAGCTTATAATGATGTGTATACACACACACATATACATCACACACACGTACATATGTATGTATGCATGTATGTATGCATGTATGTATGTCTATCAAGCTAAGCAATCCAGTAAGCAGTCTCCTCCATGGTCTGTTCATCAGCTCCCGCCTTGAGTTCTTCCCTTGGCTTTCTCTGAGGATGTAAGACGAAGGCCATATAAACCTTCTCTCCCCAAGTTGCTTTCGGTCCCAGTGCTTATCACAGCAATAGAAAGAGAATGAAGACAAGAATCCAATGGTGTGTGCACATAACTAGGAAGAACTTACATAAAAACCAACCTCCCGAAAACCCGTGCAACCTCGCTGCTGAGAGCATGCAAGGCCAGGCGGAAGCGGGCATGCAGTCAAGCAGCCCGGCAAGGCTTATCGGCAGATAAATGTATTTTAAAGGGGAGTAACATCCAACAACCTTGAAAGGCCAACCAAGTGGAAGGGTAGTGAATATCAAAAAGATAATTAACAGCATGAAAATGTATAAACCTAGGTGTGGGAATGTATCAGATGAGGGAAAGAGGAGAGGGCACAGTGAGGTAATGCTCTGATGACGCGAACAATACCTTTGTTTTAACCTCTGATGAAAGTGGAATGGACAGACGGTGTCATATATGTCTGCTAGAATTTTAATCTCAGGGCTGGAGAAGTGATGTAGTTGGTAAAGTGTTTGTGCACAAGTTCCTGGAAGCTACATAAAATGCCAGGCACATGCTTATAAACCTACCACTGAGGTAAAGGGACAGGAGAGTCCCAGAGTTGTGTTGGCAAGCTAATCTGGTGAGTTCCAAGCTCAGTGAGAGAGCCAGTCTCAAAAAATAATAATTGGGGCTGGAGATAGAACTCAATGGTTAAGAGCATTGGCTACTCTACCAGGAGACTCAGGGTTCAGGTCCTAGCCGCCCACATGGTGGCTCACAACTGTCTGTAACTTCTCTTTCAGTGGATTTGACCACTGCACTCTCTTGGCCTCTATGGGCACCAGGCACACGTGTGATGCATAAGCACACATATGTACAGGCAAAGAATCCATACACTTAAGCTAAAATAAAAAATGAAAAAATAACAGGAAGATGAATAAAGGAAAATACCTAATGTTGACCTGCGGCTTACAAACACAGACACGGACATAGACACAGGCACACACACAGACACACATACACAGACACACACACACAGACACATATACACACACAGACACATACACACACATACGACACACATACACAGACACACATACACAGACACACACACAGACACACACACAGACACACACACATACATATACACACAGAGATACACAGACAGACAGACACACACACATACATAGAGACAGACAGACAGTCAGACAGAGACAGTCAGACACAGAGAGACAGAGAGAGACAGAGAGACAGACACACACACATACACACACATACACAGAGACAGAGACAGACACACAGAGGTAGACAGATAGACAGACAGACACACACACAGAGACATACACACAGAGACAGATATACATACATATGTATACGCACATTTGCACACACACAGACACACACAGAGACACACAGAGACAGACAGAGACAGACAGACAGACAGACACACACACACCTAGAGAGGCATGGACACCTAGATGCATGACATGTGCATTTGCTTATTCAGTGTCTCAGATTGCTAAAGAAGTGACCAGCAGCAGAAGGAAACCCACAGGAACCTTAAAAGAAAGGGATCATACTGTTACTTCATTCATTCACTTGACAAACGTCACTGTGTAAGGGTCACAGTTCCAGTCCAGCCTGGGCACCAGAGTGAGACTCTGTCAGAAACAAAAGAAAAGCATTCTAGCAACATACTAAGGCTGCTGCCTCAGATGCTAAGTAAGCTTATCCAATTATTGTAAAACGAAGGCAGTCCTAGAAGCTGTATCTTCTCTTCCTGAAAGCTAACAGATTCCCAGGAAGAAGAGAAACCAGAAGGGCTCCTCGAGTAATTCTAGCCTGCTGTATTTAGCTTAGTCCATTTTATATATTTCACCATTCAAAGAGAAAGTCTACAAGATGCCAAGAAGTCCAATTGGAGGTTGTGAGTATACCACAGGCCTATGGGGTCCACATTAGGAAGGTTCATCCCCTAAATCAGTGTCCGTGAATCAGCTCTGCAGAGTCTACTGGCTAGCTGGCTGGTTTCAGCATCAGTCTCAGATAAGACAGTGGATCAGAGAGGGTTGCTCTGCCATGGGGCCGCTATCTACAGACTATTTGTGGAGTACACTCTTGGCATCATGGCTAAAGAAGACTTCATGGAGGAACGGGTAGACAAAGGGTCAGGGAGTCCGTGAGTAAAGACAGTGTGGAGAGTCCCCCCCACAATGCTTCAAATGTGAGCAAGACTCTGAAACTCAGATGCTACGGCCACCAACAGGGAGAATGGAAATGGTCAGGGAGGCCTGAGCAGGCAGGTGCCATGTGGATCTCAACAGAGGATGGCGGATGAGGGCACTAGTGTCACTGAGAGAACCACAGACTGTGCCAGCCATGCAGTTTCTTACAGATGAGCAACAGCACTAGAAGACCATGGGATTGCCCATGGTTACACAGTGGTTGCCAACATTAGATTTGAATCTAGATCTTTGCCCTTGGTGAGGTGTCCCCTGCTATGATCTAAGGTGTATGACTCCCACTGCCTCTGCTCTCACTTTGGTGCCTGTGACTTGGGCAAGCCTTTGCTCTCTGAGCCTGTTTCTTGATCTGAAATAAAGAGCAACAGAAATCCCCTGTGATGATTTGTATATGCCAGGGAGTGGCACTGTTAGAAGGTGTGGCCCTGTTGGAGTAAGTGTGGCCTTGTTGGAGTAGCCCTATCACTTATGGGTGTAGGCTCTAAGACCCTCATCCTAGCTGCCTGGAAGCCAGTATTCTGCAAACAGCCTTCAGATGAAGACGTAGAACTCTCAGCTCCTCCTGTACCATGCCTGCCTGGATGCTGCCATGTTCCAGCCTTGATGATAATGGACTGAACCTCTGAACCTGTAAGCCAGCCCCAATTAAATATTGTCATTTATAAGACTTGCCTTGGTCATAGTGTCTGTTCACAGCAGTAAAACCCTAAGACATCCCCCAAGGTCTCTTTCTCATAACACACAATTACTGCCTTTGTATTCTGCACCACCATGGCTAAGCAGCACCCAGCTGGCCTGGGATACTACCTCCACAGTTGCTGAATCAACTGGAGGTTGGCCCTTGCTACTTACCAGCACAGTGTGCTTGTAAGCCCGGTGGATCACAATGCTGTAGCCAAACACGGTCACATCCACCTGCTTCACCCACAAGGCTAGAGATGGGTCCCGGTCCTCATTCTTGGCTGTGACAATGAACTTTGGGAAGGAGTCTGAAATTGATCTGCTTCCTGTGGTGCAGAGAATGAGAGGGCAACTGGTCTGGAAGTCAAAAGGGTAGCCATCAAAAGTGAGGTAGTGGCCATAGCCGGAGACGATACAGGAAGCATCAGTACGGGGCTGGCAGTAGTATAAGCCACTTTCTTCCATACAGTATTCATCATCCCTGCAGGGAATGGTCTCACAGTGGACACTGTTGTCTGTGCCATTGCAGTAGCAGAAGATCTGGCAGTCCTGGTCTACCCAGAAGGTCTCATTGGTGGCAAGTTGATGCCCCTCAAAGTTGCAGCCGCACTCGCTCCGAGTTACACACTGGCTGCCCTGCAGTGCATAACCTTCATCACACTGGCATCCCTCAGAGCAGCTATCCACACAGATGGGGCCCAAGGCCAGCGTCTCACAGGTCTCTGTACATGTCATACACTCCTCGAAATGGCTGTTCTCCGGGCATTCAAGAGCTGAGGGTGGTCAAAGAGAAGACAAGTTTGAAAAATGAACAGAGGGCAGAGACAGACGTATATGTGTATGTGCACATCTGTGTGACTACATATGTGCATGCAATCATGACAAGGAGCTTAATGAAGCCATGGAATTGAATACTGTCACCCTCACTGGCATGACCGAGGGTCAGAGGACACTCCAAGGCTCTGTTTGTGTACTTGATCATCTATGCAGAAGATTCTTTGTCTATGATCCATACTGATCACCTGCTAAATGTGGACCCTCTCCTAGGCCTTTTTGAGTGCCTCATCTCAGCCATTTGGATTTAGATAAGTCTTTTTTTTAATCATTATTCTATTGGGAGATCAGTGGTACAACATATCTACCTATAACCAGGCAGGGGTTGAAACGGGTGTCTTGGCTTAGATTCTGGAGACCATGTGTGATGTGCTACAAAAACACTTGCTTTGTGGCCATAGAAGCCTGAGAATGCTGCTCTCTCAGTCCTGGCTTGTGAATATCTCTGAGCTCTGGTTTCACATCTTTCTCTTAAGAAGATTGCATTGGTCCAATATACTTCTCTTGGTCTTGTCTTTCTCTGCATCGGGCACCCTGAGGTCTCCTTTACCTCATCATCTGCTCTGGATGTAGTGATCCCCCTGCCTCTGCTCATACTTTCCTCACGTGCATAGTGCCCTTCACAGCCAAGTCTTGTGACTCTTTCACATTTCTTTTCAAAGTCACACTTTGTCCCAGAAGCCTTCCTTGTTGGATCAAGTCTCTGCCATAGAAGACCATGAGCGCCTCACTCTCTGTGAGGTTCTGGGTAAGCAACCCACTTCACCCCATGCCTTGGCTGGTGACAATTTGACAGGAGCAGGGACCGAACCCAGGAGTACAGAAGTCTGCCTACAAGCCTGTGGGTTCTAACGATCTGCAAAGGTCCCCACTCCTCTAGGAAAACAAGGGCTTGCTCATAGAACTTTCTTCGGCTCTCAGACATACCATCCTTCCTTCGCGGTGTCTTACAATCCAAGGACGTGAAGGACACTACAGAGAAATAAATTGCATGGATATAATAGCTCTACCCAGGAGGACCAACTCAATCGTTCTGCGCTGAGGACTGAACGCCAATGGTTTATTTTTTTTTTCCTCTAGGCTAAAGGACTCTCTCCATTTCCGTTGACTACAATACCATACGGCTTTGGAGTTGAAGGCTAGTTCAACACTGATTATATATGTCTGGATAGAGGGATTTTCACACTTGTCTCTAAATTATGAATGCCACAGCGCTGACTGCAGGTTTATGGGGAGAGCAAATAACATGACTTATTTAAATGGCTGTGGCTTATGACTTACTGCATTGTCTGGATTTGTCTGAGAGTCTGGAACATAGAGATGTGGAGTCATAAAACTTTCCCCTGCCCCCGAAATCACTCTGGGAAATTACTTAATTGGGGAGCTGGCTCTGCCAACGAGAGGGTTGGCTAAAAATGTCCAAACACAGAGAGCGTGGTTGTCTGTTTCCAAGTTCAAAGAAGATGCTGTTCCTTGTTTGTAGCTGTAACTTAATCCGTTTGTTAGGACATAAAATGCCCTTGATACTCAGGCAGCTGACTGATTAATGTGCACACTTGGTCATCCTCATCGGAGTTAAAAGAAACAACGTGGCAGGTAGGCCAGGTGTAAGCCCGTCCTCTTCCAAATGAAACCGGGCTCCGTGTGGTCACCTCTGCCCTAACCCTCCTTGAAACCACATTTGCAAGAGCTGCTTTGATTCTGCTGGCCTGAATGAGGCTTGGTGACATGTTTTTCTCAGGAAGAGGAGGAACCATTTCCACAATGCTGGGTCAGGCTAAACTGAGTGCCACCAATATGTGCTCTACACAGTGCTAAACAACCCGTGAGCACTCCCTGCCGGGCAAGGATGACCCGGCAGTAGCATAGATCTGGGACAGGGAATTTGGCAATCCCATGCCATGTATGAAATCCAGCCAGGAAGCTGGGTGTGAGAGCAGGGTCAGAAGCCACAGTGAAGTTGGAGAAAGGCAGTGTGGGAGAGCAGAGCACAGAGGAGAATTTGGGGGAGTCTTTCAAGGTCCCCACTAGTAGGGCAGTCGATAGGAACAGTAGCTCTCCTGCTGAAGGTGACTTTGTAAAGAGTTCAGCCTCAGGACTCATGGTCTCTGTTACCAGTCCTTTCTGAAGGAAGCTAAGCTTCATCTGGGACATAACTACTCTCTGCCAAGTTGACAGCCACCAGGCCTGCCACATACTCACCAGATTTCTGAAGTTCATAAATCAGAGGTTAACAGGGTGTGTGTGTGTGTGTGTGTGTGTGTGTGTGTGTGTGTATGTGAGTGTGAGAGTGTGTGTGTATGTGTATGTGTGTGTGTAAATATGCATATGTGTGTGTGTGAGTGTGTGTATGTGTGTGTGAGTTTATATATGTATGCATTTGTGTGTGTGCATGTGTGTGTGTGCATATGTGTATGTGTGTGTGAGTTTATATATGTATGCATTTGTGTGTGTGCATGTGTGTGTGTGCATATGTGTATGTGTATGCATGTGTGTATGTGTGTGCACATGAGTGTGTAAATATGTGTATGTGTGTTTGCGAGTGTATGTATGTATATGTGTGAGTTTATATATGTATGTGTTTGTGTGTGTGCATGTGTGTGTATGTGTGCATATGTGAGTATGTATATGCATGTGTGTGTGCACGTGAGTGTGTAAATATGTGTATGTGTGTTTGTGAGTGTGTGTATGTGTGTGTGAGTTTATATGTGTGTGTGTGTGAGTTTATATGTGTGTGCATGTGCGTGTGTGTGTGTGTGCGCGCGCGCGTGTGCGTTTAATTCTGTTGAAAGAGCCTATAGCAAAGCAATGATACTCCCAAGAGCACTGGGTAACTGGTACCTAGATGTTGACCTCCACAAAACCCCTCACCAAAAGGAAGTAGGAACCCTTAATATGGAGGCTGAACACTGCCCAGGGAGGAGAGAAGTCAGAGATAAATGTGACCCCCTTGCCTGATCAGAAAGTAAGAAAGTGCTGAAAAGCAAAACAGAGGCATGGCCTAGGACAGGGGTCAGTTTGAAGGTTCCCATGGGCCAAACACAGGAACAAGTTTAACACCAAACATACTTACATACTTTTTAGATGACATATGAAATATGGGAACTTAAAAGATTAGAATCCACATATTGATGAGATGCAGTGAGACAGGAGGTGTGAACAGATGAGTGAATCAACTGAGAGACAGGTGGAAGAGATTGGGGGAGGGGCTTTGCCTACGGTGGGATGGCGATCCCTGACTGGTAGAGCAGGCAAGACAGCACTGGGCCTGAAACCTGTGAGTCGGTAACCACGGTGCATAGGATTTAACACAAACCAAGATTGACAGTAGGTGCTGAGCCAGGACAGAGACTTTGACAAACAGAAGCAGAGGTGCATGCCAAAATCCTCCCCACCCTTTGCTTTTCAGTCGTGAGAGGAAAACACGCAGGAAATTTACAGGCAAGACATTCCATCCATGCTTTGGCCTAAACTTAAGCACCTCACCCACAAGGGGGCAGGCTGGATATAGCCTTATTCTGCACGTGGAGCCTGTCCGGGACGCTGAATAGGGTGCACAGCTGAGGTCTGGCATGAGTGACACTAAGTCTAAATAAAATGTCCTAAAGCACATGACTGCACTACAGTGTACGGCAAATGTCCTGCGTCTCAGGGATTGTCTACTGAAGAACTAGTGGGGAGAAATGACTGATTGGGATCTCAAATGTCCCCCAAATGTCAAGGTTTGGTCTCCAGCACAAGCCTCTGGGAAATTAGGGATGCTCCTTGAAATGAGTGGGAACCTAGTCCTTCCTCCCCCTTATTCTTGCAATGAACAGCTTGGCTTGCTCACATGAACCTCACCACACTGTACGTTCACCACAAGCCCAGAAGCAATAGGGCTAACCAACCCTGGAGCTGAAACCCTGCCCCAAAAATAATGCTTCTCTCTTTGCAAGTGGTTACTTTTGTGTAATTGGTCACAGTATCAGAGGTTGATTTTCATGCTATTTGCAAATTACTGTTAAATTTTTGTGGGGGGTTGGTTGGTAGATGTGTGGAGAGGAAACAAAAGGGACTGACTGTATACAACAGATTTAAACCTGGGTAATGACTGCATAGGGGTGCTCAGAACTTTTATGTAACTTTGGAACTATTTTAAAAAAAATTTTAAGGATAAAACTTAGGGTGGACTATGGCAGAGAGATACACAGACTCAGAACTTGGTGTCTTCATGGTTTAGGGCAAAGTTTTTAGTGAGATAAAGTGAGGTAGTTGAGCCATTCTTAGTCTGCTGCACAGTTCCACACTCTCAGCCTCTCCTTTCCCCTTCTGCTGCTTCTGATAAGCCGGGTGTTGGGTATCTTGTCTGCTTGGGAGTTATCTAATGACTACTGGTTTCACTGCCGCCCTGCCGTGAGGGGTCACATACTCTGGGGACAAAATGAAGAGCCAAGTACAAGGAACTGTCTTAAAGCCAATTGTCAGGGTTGCCCCAGGGAGAAATGCTAATCTCCAACACCCTGCAAAGCTCCCTAGCTGATTGTGCCCTACCGTAATGAATGGGGTTCTTCTTCGCCCCAGGGGAAGGTACCCATGAAGCCATCACAAAGGTTTCTGAGCCTTTAACCTGGTGGTTGTGCTTTCTGTAGATAAAACCACCAGTCAAGGGGATGGCTAACTGCTCTACAATGAAAAGATACTGTGTGTTTAGTAGTGAAAAGAAGGGACTTGGGCAGCGGTTCAGTTAATGAGGTACCCGCCACACAAACTTTAAGGGTCAGTTCAGATCCCCAGAATCCATATAAAAAAGCCCGAGTAACTATGACTCCAGTACTGAGAGACAGGTAGGGTCTAGAGTTCTCTGACCAGTGAGTCTAGCAGTCAGTGAGCGTTAGATTAAGTAAGAGACACCGTCTCAAAAGATAAGGTTGGAGGAGATGGATAGATGGCTCACCAATTAAGAGCATGCACTGCTCTTGCAGAAGATTGGTTACAAATACTCATATCGGGAAGTTCACACTTGCACAAGGCATCGAATATTCTCTGTGTTCCAATCTCTCTCTCTCTTTCTCTCTCTCTCTTCCTCCCTCTCCCTCCCTCTCCCTCTCCACCCCCCCCACACACTGAAATGAAAATTAAGTTGAGAGACAGCCTAGTTTTGGGGTAATAAGACCAAAGTCAAGCCATCAGACTCCCCTTTGAGCTCAGTCCCACTAAGAAGAGAAGTCCTGATTAGAAAATCAAGGAAAATGCTTCCCCAGCCATAACCGCCCCAGGTTGCAGCCCTAACTTACGGCAGAAGTCATAGGTCCTCCAGGGGCCCACCTCCACATCTGCGTTCTTGCAAGCACTGGCATAGCGGGCCACAGAATCGCACAGCTCTGACTCGTTGCCTCCGCTCTGGCATAGGCGGAAAAGGCAGGTGCGGTAGTAGGCAGTGACATTGACCACCCCATGACACTCCAGGAAGGAGCTATTGGAGGGGTCGTTGATGATACCGCACCGGGAGCGGCTCCGATAGAACTTGAGCAGCTCGGAGTCATTGTTGCAGGCCTTCAGCAGGTCCCCACACTCGCCGTTGCAGATTTCCTCGAACGTTGTCCAACTCTCCAAGAACACCGCCAGGTTGTCTGTGCACTTGCCATTAGGAAGGCAGAACTCATCGCTGGCATTGGCGTTGAAGAAGCCACACAGGCCCCCAGTACAGTTGAAGTACATGGTGGAGAGCCGGATATAGAGTAGTCCCACATCAGAGTACTGGACAGACACCACGCCCTTGGACTCCACAGTTGTGCTGTTTTTGTTTCGATGAATCTCCAGCCTCCCCGAAGGATGGAAAAAGGGTAGTTCCACATCTTGACCATTTAGCTGAAAAATAAAAAGCACTGCTGTCAGGGGCAGAGACCATAGAGGACCCAGTGCTTCTGTGGTTGGCTAGACCGGCTCTGTGCCAGGGCCAGCTCCTTGAAAATACCCAGGAGCTGATGCTGTGTGTAAACTGTACACAAACACCAATGGTTTATTCACAAGCTTGCTTTTCTCTTCTGAGGTGCCCATTTTCTCATTATTTTAGTGTGCCCCACTAGAGCTAGTCCCACACAGACACCCTGAGTGACCTGTCCTGAGGGGCGGTATTTCCCCTGCTGCCAACCTCCCTTCAGGCGCCGTTTCCCAGACAGTGCCCTTCCTCCACCCTTTTGGGCTCCTTCTTCTACCATCAATTTTTAATTTTCCTGTGCCCCAGGAAAATCTATGGGGTGCGTAGAGGAGAGCTAAGGTCTAGATGTCCATCCACATCTGTATCTCTGCTATTCCTTTACTAGATTGATGTCTGTTAGTTTACTAAAGGGGCTGAGAACACAGCCTTTTCCTTCTGTGGACATGCATCTCGTAACCTCCTTGAGGTGATTTTCGCTTTCCAAATGCCACTCAATTCACCCTCAACTGAGAGAAGGGAGGGTCCTTTCCTGGCACCACCTCTTCTCTGCCAAATCAGCCACGGGACCCTCACCTAGCCCCTTGGCACCTTCTATGGAATTAAACATTGCTTTAAGTGACTTCCAAGATTCCTTCCAGAATTAATGAGCCCGGAACACCTGATCATGGGTGTATTAGCCCATGTCAGAGGGATAGGAGGCAGCACAGCATGCACCCCATGCCAATGAACTTCCTTCTACCTGCAGAAGGGATCTTACAGCACAAAGCACGTACATGACAGCTGCCAGCCTACTCGCACTTAAATCCCACTTGGAAGCTGTGTGTCCCTAGAGAAGGTTTCTTAACACTTCTGTGCCTTGTAAAGTTTCGAGAGCTATGTGGTAGAGGCGATGCTGCGACCCATTTCAGGGGAAAGGTTTAGCTTGGCACATAGCCTTTTCTGAGGATTTGCTCTTATGGACGGTGAATTTCATGCTATCTTATCCAGAGAATTCCAACCTGACTCCATTTCTCCACCTGCTAGAGTCTCATTTTGGGTCAATCGTGTTAAAAAAAAAAAAAAAGCCACCATGTTGGGATCCATGTCCATTTTGAGAATCAACTCACAGCCAGAGGAAGAATGCCAAGCCAGAAGAAAAAATAGGCACGTCCTGTCACTCCATCGGAGGAAGCAAGGAATCTTACCTTGACTTCCAAAGCCCCGACGCCTCCTATCTTGACCTCTTGGTCAGCCACGAGGATCCGAACACCCCGGAGCCAAGCAGGCCCTGCATCAGGCTTCCTCTTGTTGATGTCAATCTCCAAGTACTCGGGACGCTCGGGGCAGGTCTTGAGTAGTGTGTATGATAACTCAGACGGGAAGGCGTAAGCGGCGCCGTCAAACGTGTGTAGCACCTGGTTCTGGCTGAGCAGGCACACAGTCTCCCGCTTGGGGAAGCAGCCCTGGTAACCGTCCTCCACCGCACACACCTCCCCACTGCGGCAGGTCTTGTTGAAGCAGTAGACATCCCCGCCCTCTTCACATAAGCACTGCACCGTGCAATTGGCCGTGGCCCAGAAGAACTCCCCCATGGTATAGTAGTGGCCCTCGAAGTCACAGCCGCACTTGTGCAACGGGACACACTGGCTGGTGCTGAGGACAAAACCCTCGTTGCACTCGCAACCCTCCGTGCACGGCGTGGCGCAATTCTGAGAGGCGGTCAGGTCCGAGCAGGTGTCGGGGCAACTACTGGTGCATACAGAGTAATGGCTGAAGCTGGGGCACCGCACGGTAGACACTGGTGCGGAGAAAGGAAGACAGCTCGGTCACAGGTGAGCAGGGTTGAGGCCAACCGGCACAGCGGCTGGGAGAAAATAAAAACGCTCCTCCCATATCATTCAGGCCCCAGGGTGAAGGTCAGGTGACCACTTCCTGGGGAAGAGAATGGAGGGGACACCAGGAAGTACTGACGCTGTTGCTTTCTCTGTATGCTGGGGGCTGTGAGAGTTTACCTAAACTGAAACTCCCTGAAATTCACCCTGAGGCTGTCTGCCTTTGCGAGATTAGCCCTATTCCTCAATAGTTCAACTTAGTGATCCACAGCCATAAAGATGTTTTCAAATCCTCCACCAAGGACACAGGAGATGCCCTGAGTTTTAAAGAGCATGGCCCGTTCTTAGAAGGAAATAAAACTTTCCGGAGCAATGGAAACTGTAACCGTTGGAGGAGCAATGTGAAGACATGAAATTTCAAACAAGGAGGCACTTAAAATATCTGAGTGTGACGGAGGCAGACTGTGGAGATGGATTCGTGGGACATTAAAGATGAGAGAGAAGCTGAGCGGTCTGCAGAGACTACGCCTGCTCCTCGGGGAGGCTGGCTGGGAGCAATCTGCCTTCCGAAGGCCTTCCGTGCCTTAGAAGCTTGCTTCTCTTACTTAAAACTGTTCAAGTCTACATAAATGTTTGAGTCTAGTTGAATCCAGCAGGCATAAGCCTAGTAAACCAGCTGTGAATTAAATATAATTCATCCCAGGGAAAGAGAGAGGGGGGTGGGTAATAAGAGGAGAACCACTAGGAGAAACACAAACCATGATTCATAAGAATTTACCTGGGCAATTTAGATGCTCTTGGATTACATAAGGCTCAAAGAGAAACCATATTCAACTTGAATTATGAGATGGCTGCCCTGGGTATCCTAGAGGCTGGTCAGTCAGTCACACAGCAAGGAAGATACACTGTCTCTTAGTGTGACCGAAATGCTGAGATTTGAATCTGAGACATGGCGATTTATGTGACTCCAACCCACTCTTGAGGAGGGAAGCTCCCTCTGGCCTTGGGATTGAGAGGAACTTGTAAATCTCACCTCTGCAGCCTCTCAAAGGCATGGACAGCAACTGTCCTTTTACTCACATGAAAGGAAGGCAGACCACAACTGTCTATAACCTCACTCATGTGAAGGGAACGGAGGACCAGGGAAGAGGAGAGTTATTACTGTAGGAGAGGGGAGATTTAAATAGGATAGTGGGGTGGAAAGAAACAGACAACTAGACAGTGTCTAGTTGGAAAAACTTTGTCCAAAAGCCTGTCGTAAAAGAACCTGGGCGGGTTGGGGATTTAGCTCAGTGGTAAAGCGCTTGCCTAGCAAGCGCAAGGCCCTGGGTTCGGTCCCCAGCTCCGGAAAAAAAAAAAAAAAAAAAAAAGAACCTGGGCACTCCCACAAGTGAAGGTCGGGTGTCTCCTAACGCTCCTGGCTCCGCAAGAAAAGGGCTTCCTCATTGATGGTCTATGGTCCCTGTTCATAGCCCTTTCTCTTGCTAGATTAGATGAGATGCTGCAGAACAAATGGTATAAAATCTAAGGGACTAAGAGCCACGACAGAATCCTCCACCTGAGAGGAAAGCCACGCCCCCAGGCAGACTCCTCCCCTAGACGAGCCTCTATGCTTCCTCAACAGCTACTCACACAGTGGCAGCAACTCTCCCTGGCTCAGCGCTGGGCTGCTGTCCCCAACATGGAGTCCCTTCTAGTCACTAGTCACATGTCTCCTGTTCCTAGATGCCTGATGTCCATTGATGGCGTATTGTTTCCTGGTTATAATACTGGGTGGGGTAAAGTAAAGTTCCCTCCGCAGTTCGTTCTATAGGATTTGGGACATTTCAACACCACCCTCACTCTTGAACCTAGATTCCTAACGGGGTCTTGAGGAGGAGGCCTGAAATCCTATCCCTGCCCCCAGCATGGGAGACATCTTTCACGCCGGCTTACCACACCCAGTTTGGATTCTCCAGTCTCCGATTGGGATGCCCAGGGCTTGGCACACCAAGGCGTAGGCCTGAATGGCTTGGCAGAGGAGCGTGCCGTTGTCCCTCACACTGCACAGGTCGTACACACAGCTGTGCACGAAAGCCGTGGCATCCACAACGGTGCCGCACTCCCACAGGGGGCCGTCCGTCTTGTTGAGAAAGCCGCAGTAGTCAGAACCAAAGTAGAGGGCCTCGGTGGCCGCGTCGCACTGAGTACAGTTGTCTACGCAGCCAGAGCCACACTTCCAGTCAGCGTGGTAGACTCGCCAACTCTCTCCGAGGTCCAGCACGGACATGGCGGGCCTGCCATCTGGGCGGAGGAAGTCGTCCAGTGGGTTTTTGTTGTAGTTCCCACACAGTCCACAGGTGGAGTTTATGTAAGAGCCTGGGATGGAAATGGAGGCGTAGTGCTGGCCGTCAAACGTCACTAAGAGCCCAAAATCTGTTTCCACGGCAGTAGACATGCCACTCTGGTAGATTTTCACTGCCCCCAACTCTAAGGTGACGGGCAAAGAAGTCACTAGGTCATTAACCTGCCAACAGTAACAGTAAAAGGCAGGTGAGCAGGTGGCCATGCATGCGCCCCAGCACAAGAGGCAAGGGATAGCAGAGCAACTACATAGGAGAGAATGGTCACCCCAAGTTTTCAGGCTTCCATCGCCTTACCTCTTACTGTGGCTGATATCTGAGGAAACACTTAGGTAATGGCGGGACGTAGGCCAGAAGGCATTGGGTATTTGAGCCCAATAGCTCTGACAGGTCTAGTGCCATCATTCGTGCCTCTGGGGACTAGCCGGCTGGCACCCTTCTTGCCTGGCTCTAGACTGACTTCAAGGTTTTGACTGAGAGGTTCATCACCTTGGTTTCCCTTTTTATCGTTCCAATGATCCATTAGGTCTAGGGTATCATGTGTGTTTTCCATGACCTCCTCTCTGTCCTTTGTACCCACTGACCCTCCTGCCAGATGAAACATGGTTGTACTAACTTTAGCATGCCGTTGATCTTGGAGGCCACCCTAGGCCTCCTTCCTCTAAGCATGGTGTACTGTGACTGCCTTCATTCAATCATTCAACACCAATAAACCTGAATACTTGCTAAGTATCAAGCACTGTGTCAGAATCCGAGAAGTGTAGGGCTAAAGAAATGATATTCACCCTTGTTCCTCAAGGAGTTTTCAGCCTACTGAAGAAGAGCAACACAAACAGATATTTATAGTCATCGGTTTTAAATATGAATCAATGGGTGCGATGGGAGAACAGAGTGAACACTTAACCCAGCCTCAGGGACCCATACAAGGTTTTTAGAGGCAGTTAAATCTGACTTGAGTCTTCAAAGATAAACTCAAGTTGCCAGAGAAAGGCCCCGGGGTGGGTGTTGAGCAGAGAATTCCAGGACAAGAGGATAAAGGCAGAGGATTAGAGATAACTGTGTGGAGTGGGGGAAGTCCTGGGATATTCAGGACTTCAAGGGAACCAGTAGCCAGAGATGAAGCTGAAGATACAAGCCACGTCCTGGGGTTTCTCTGGTGTCAAGCATGTTCTAAGAGTTGAGGGTTACTGACAAGTGAATTGGGCAAAATTCCCTGACGTATGGAACCTAGAGTTTAGCTAGAGACTAATCACTGTCAAAACAAAAGGTGTCTAATATCTAATGATGCGTGAGTGAGGATTGCAGATCCCAGTGTTCAGAAAGAAAGTTTATAACTACAAGTGAATGGTCAGAGCACAGCTCCATGGGAAGGTAACATTTGAGAGAGGAAGAAGCCTTGGACTGAGGAATTCCAGGGAGGGATCAGCAGACCCTAAGGTGGGGGTGTTTCTAGGTGCAATAGACATCAGGGTCTCCATGTGGCTGAGCAGAGCAAGGAAAAGTGGGCAGTGGTGACTGATATTAAGCAGGGTAGCAGCCAGAACAAGATAGGACTTTGGCTTTAGTTCTGAGCAAAATGTTGAGCCAAGAGGGTATTTAGACCAAAGGACCTACAGGCTCTGAATTCCACTTTGAAAGAACCACCCTGGCTCCCACTTGGCGAACAGACCTTGAAGGGCCTTTAAGCAGTGTTAAAAACAAGACAACCCAAAAGAGCTGAATTTCTTCTCTAGGGAGTGAGCCCCTGAAGGGTTATAAACATGGGCAGATATGCATTTCAGGAGGCTCATCCTGGCTGGAAGGAAGTACTTGCTAAACTAAGTCAAGATGAGAAGCAAGGGGCACAGTCAGGCAGCTGCTGCCAGAGCCCAAGGAAAACTAAGGATAAAAACTAAAACCAGACACCAAGTGGGAGAGACAAGTTGTCCCTTGCAGCACAGTCTCTCCTGTGGTTGAATAAGAACTGAGGGGAAAGTCAAGAGTGAATCCCAGGTATCTAGAGATGTAAACAGGTGGTTTGGAATGCTTCTGACAGAGAATCATGTTTTATCTTCACGCAGTGCTTAGTGTCTGAAGATGCAATGCTCAAGAGCGAGGTAGAATGATTGGTCCTGTAAGAGTCCTTGGTGGGCTTGACTTTAAGTGCATATCAACTTTCCAGGCTGTCCTAGACTCATATTGGTTTCAGGCATATGGAAGGACAGGATTCTTACCTTCTGTATGGTCATTACATTCTGAGTTAGAAAAGATACTGATCTCAAGGTTTACTGAGGTAAATGCCACCCGTATGATTGGAAACTTACCCTTGACAGGATTACCCTTAATGGTCTATTCACAGTGATATGGTATCTACCTCAGAACTCAACACCTTCTGCTCATTACCTAGTTTCAAAGCCACTACTACATTTTTTAAAGGTATTTATCACATCAGCACCCCACTCCTGGTACCAGTGTTCTATCTTAGCCTACTTGAGTTTCAATACAATATTTATAAACCACAGAATATTCAAGAAGCTGAAAAATCCAAGACAGGAATTCCAACAGATTAGTGTTTGTAAATGCCAGTTTTCTGGTTCGTAGATGTTCATTTGTGTGATAGAAAGGGCAAATTAGCTTTCTATGGCCTTCTATAGGGCACCAATCATATTTATGAGGGTTCTTTCCTCATCACCTAATCAGTTCCCCCACATTCTATCTTCTAATAGTACCCCCATGAGAATTTACTAATAGAACATCAATGTATGAATGGTTAGGGCATAAACCTTCAGACAATAGGAATAGTGAAGCGGCCTGAACAGAAGAAACTACCCTACAGTTAGAGCCATTTGCATCTCTTAGGTAGAGTTAAGCCAATTGGGGTGCAGAAAGCCATTCTGTAAGGAAGGTCAGCCTGCCAGAGTACAGAAAAACTATCTCTTGTCCATGTTGAGGTATGGAAAAACAAATCTTCTCAAAGATGAGTATAATTCCAGATATTAAGCACATCAATTTCTGGGTGTTTCCTTTCCTCTCACCTAAGTTCCTGCTCCTAGCAAGGACCCAAAGTCATCAGGAGAAACCACCAGCCTCTAGACCCTGCTTCCCCAAATCCCACAGGATCTCCTGTGTCTGTTTTCATTGCATCCAGGCTGGCATCACTACTGTTGCCTGTAAGTTACAGTTGGAGGGCTTTTCTCCTGACAGAGTACACAGCACTTTCTTTACTCTTGCCATAGTTAGTCACTGTGCTTACGATCCCCCAAGGCTCAAAGCAAGACTTCCTAGAGAACAATATTCTGACCCATGATTTATTGGTTCATTCCTACGTTTCATTCCCTAGCAACAGGCAAACCTCTTTGCTTTTCCTTCTCCCTGTGTTCTAGGCATTTTCCTTGTCGACAGAACTCTCCCAGAATGTGTACAAAGACA
Source organism: Rattus rattus (assembly GCF_011064425.1). Classification (NCBI taxonomy): domain Eukaryota; kingdom Metazoa; phylum Chordata; class Mammalia; order Rodentia; family Muridae; genus Rattus; species Rattus rattus. The sequence goes on from NC_046161.1 coordinate 36,966,019, forward strand.
GGGTGAGGGGAGAGAAGATGAATCACAGATCGTGAGTCTTGGAATGGACAGCGCAGAACCAGCGTGTGCTGAATGCCTACTGTGTGCCAGGCTTTGTGCTAGGTGAGACACACACCACCTTAGGTTCTTATCATGTTCCCCTTACTTTAATTGAGGATGGAGCTGGTGACTGAAGCTTGCTGAAGGTCCAAATCCATCTTTTGTCACTGATTCTAGCTGTCTGTATCAGCCGTGAATGTAGGCAACCAAGTCTAGGCTATTATCAAGAGGTCCAATCTAGGGGACACAACTTCTCCCACTTGACAGACAAGGAAAATGAAGCTAGAGTCCATCCTGACAGCACTGATAGCTGGCCCCACTCTAGAGTCAAAAATCTCCATCTTCTGTGGGCTAGATGTACCCTAGCCCATTCTAGTTCATTTAGGGACTGAACACAAAAACCTATAGTCACTAAGAGACATTTGCTGGGTCTGGATGCTTAGGTTAAGCTGGATTTCCTTGAGCTTCTTTAGCATATGTAGCCCAAATTGTTTATTTTATCGTTTGAGAATGGATTCAACAGAGAAAACCCCCACTGGAAGAATGTCGCTGCTAACCCAGCAACTGGAGACGGGATTGGAGAAAGGACACTTGTGATTTGCAAGAACACAACCGGGGCCATTCCAGGCTTGGCACAATATGGCTAGGAAGTCAGCTGCTTCCCAGGAGTCTTGAGCTCCTTCCTGTTTCCTGGGCTTCTCCCTGGCTGTCCCCACATCACCCTGGGTCAGGGCTCTGCCTCCATCTAGCCACTCTTGCCTGGCATAGCAGGTGTATTCAGAGGCACTGGAAACCATTTGGCAAGAGGAAAAGGACGCTGTTGTTAGCTTGCAGTTGGAGTCACATAACCTTTTCTTTCTGGAGCATTTATATTCACATCCACATCTCCCTGTCGCTACAGAAAATTGAGGAATCCATGCCCTGCGCCTGGACTGTGGAACAGAGCCATGCAAAATTAGCAGAGCCACTGGGCCTGAAAGAGACGACAGTGTCCTTTCTTTCATTAAAAAAGAAAAAAAAGGAGAAGGAAAAAGTCTGAGCGTGAGCAAGAAAAAATTTTAATCAAAATGGAAAATAGGGACGAAGCATGACACTTTCTTCTCAACCACACACACCTTCCTTTTTCTTTTACAACGCAAGCAAGTTAGGAAGGCTGGTGAAAAAAAATTTAGCAGGGAATGCTATCTATCCACAATGATGAAGACGATGCTTGGCGGTGCTATATAAATTTACAATGGAAAAACTCCAAACTTCTGTACTAGAATCCTTCCCTGATATATGAACCTGTCCCTAGAGAGACTAACCAAATAACAAGCAAATTGGCATTTCAACCATGGTCATAGCTCACTTTCCTAATTATAAAGCTGATGAACTGCACAGACTTGGGAATGGAAGAGTCAAAAAAAAAAAAAGAAAAGAAAAAGAAAAATGGAATTACTTCCCTGGTTTTGCCTTTTGTTGGACATGCTACAGCAATTAAAGCTACAACACAGCTTTTATTAGTTCTGCTTGATACTCTATTTAATGACCATGCACCAGGATTAAGGATTACATGGAATTCAGCAATCACCCCTTGTGGTCTTCAAGTTATGATTGCCGGAATAACTACATGGTTGCAACAAGGTCTTCATTAACATTATGAAAATTAAGGCCTCCACCAATTGAGTAATTACCAGTAGCTTCTGGCTTCCGCTCTTTAGTCAACACCCCTCGACAAAAGTCATTTACATATGCTAAACAGGCCAGCAGAGCTTTCTGCTCTATGCTGTCAGTATGGGTGAAGTGGAAGGTTTCTGTAGAGTGGCATTTGGGTAAAGCTTTCCTGGGATCTTCCCATACCGGACTCACTAAGGATATCATGAATGCTAGCCTACAGCTATAACTGTTGGAGACCAATCATTGGGAACGTTTCTCTGTGGATGAAGCAGAGGCTCTTGGGCAAACGATGGAGGGTTAAGGATGACACCCAAGGCTGTACTGAATTAGGTGTAGCCACTCTGTGCTTGCACATAGCCTGGCCATGGCTGTATGACTTCAAAGACTGCAAACCAAGTCTATGAGAAACTACGCTTGTCATTCTGTTCCTGGGACTTCTGAGAGACACATACGTGCTTGTATGTGTACACACACACAAGTATAAGCGGTGTTCACAGAGGGATGTTTTCCCAGCACCTCTGGCCCCTCGGCATTTCCCCGTGATGTTTGGAGAAGGTCTTACCTTGACTTTCCCATAGCTTCCTTTAGGAATGAGAATCTTGTAGCCATTCACCTCAACAGAGAGCTCCTTCACCCATGAGACAGCAGAGCCTCCTCGGTGCTCGTTCTTGGCCTCCACACTGAAGAAGGGGAGACTGGAGGTTTGTAGACACTGTCGGGCCAACAGGTAAGCACAAGAGCCTTGGAAGTGGAAGAGGAAGCCATCAAAGGTGTGGTAGTGTGGCTCTCCAAACACCACACAGGTACTGGTCTCCACTGGGCTGCAGTAGAAGAACCGGCCCTTGGGTTCGCACACCTCGTAGGGGCTACAGGAGGCCTCCTGACAGTAGATCTCATTGTTGAAATCCAGACAGCGGCACTTGATGGTACAATTCAGGTCGTCCCAAAACACCTCCCCTCGACGAAGGAACTGTCCTGGGAATAAGGACATCAGAGCCAACACTTACTGAGTATTTCCCCTCTATGCCAGGTACAGGGATAAAGAAGGCACGCCTTGGTCATGCCTTCTCACCCCCCACGTGACCCTACTTAGGTAGGGATTCCCAATTGTCACCCTCATTTGACAATCGGGGAAACCAAGGCTTAATAAGAGCAGTTGAATAATTCATTCAACATCTCTCAGCAACTCAGCCAAGACTCCAAGCTGAGTGGGTTTGAATCCAGTGTCGAGCGGCTGGCATTGTTAATGCCCCAGCTGCTGAGTGAGCCCACATTCAAGCACAGACACATTGCCTTCATCTGTGGCAAAGTCTCTGACCTGTAGGAGCCGTTTCCTTTTCAAGAATACAAGCAAGGGCGTTCCAAAAGCAGACCCGGCTGACAGCCGCAGAACACAGCAATCAGCTGTTTGCTTGCTAATTTGTTCATTTAATCAACAGTATGTGGAGCTTGTACCCGAAAAAAAGGTCAACAGCACAAATCAGGAGGCAGACATAAATCCCAGCTTCCTGGGAAGATTCTAGAAAAGACTGACCTCTTCTGTGCTACTCTCAAAGGTTCATAAATCCTACAGATGCTGCTTGGGCTGACCTCAAACCCTAGCATGTTGTCTTCCCTCCAGCTCCAGGACCTGCCCAAGTCTGGTATTCCTCTCTCTTTATTTTCTGAAGAGAACTTTCTGACCACATTTAGGTCAGGAGGAGGACCAGGTCCTTTAGGAGAACGGTTTTGAAGCATGCACTTATTTTTAATAAATATTCACTCCCATTTATTTGGCAGACACTTAATCTTTAAAATCATTTCCCTAAATAAATCATCTAACACACACACACATACACACACACACACACACACACACACGCACACACACACACACACACCAAGACTCCTGAATATCCTACAAGTTGTCTAAGCCTACTGGCTTAACCCTAGCAGAAGGCTGTATTTGCCCAACAGGAATATGTATCAACAAGCAATTATACCTCCTACCTGTTGAGATTTGCACGTAAGAGAAGATAATAGATATATTTACATTCCCAGTAGGCTGTATGCATCAGCCCTTAAACCAGGCCCTAAGTCCTCCAGCACTTTGGCACGAGCTCAAGGTTGCATACATTATAAGAGCATTTACTCAGTATCATTTCCAGTCTCTATATCTCCGGGCTTCCAATAAATGAGAGTGAAATGCCTCTGAATAGAGGGGGTTTGGAGCAAAAGGTGGATAGATGCTCTGTGATAATTTTGTTTCTGAAATGATGATTTAATAAGCCAGCTCTATGGAACCGAGCCCCTTGCTTATAACCCAGGCCAAATCCCGATCTCATTAGATTGATAGACGTCCAGGGGCACATAAAAATGCACACGTCCCGCGTGGATATTGAATTTGTCCTGCATATGAAACCCAAACACATAACTCAAGAGGAAAAGCGTGCAGCGAAAGTGAGAACATTGCACACGGCTGGCATCAGACCATGCCCACTGCACTGCCAGCCAATGCTGTCCATCACCACGGTGTTCATTCCCAGGACTCAGGTGTGACGCGGTCCCGGAGAACTCAACAATGCAGTCCAGAGCCACTGAACTCTATATCGAGCGCTTGAACGAAAGGGAAGAAGTGTGGGGGAGTCTGGGAAGTCAAGGGGTGAGAGATGAAGCGACAGGGAGACAGAGTCTCACACAGATGGCAAGTAGGGTTGTGTTGACCTTCCCATGAGGGAAAGGGAACAATCTCAGAAGTCATGGGGGAGGGCCTTCGGGACTACATCCTTTCCTATCTGGTTTAATAGCCACTTAGCTCCGTAGCACTTACTTGTTATTCCAGCATGGAAGACTTCACAGAGGGTACAAAGCAAAGATGCCCAGACAGGTCATCTTCAAACACGAGCTTGCCTTAGGGCAAGTCAGAGGTCCCGTGCTCAGTGGGAGGGAGCAGAGGGCATGGGAACTTCAGACCAGATGAAACTGGCTTTGCTCTACGAATTAAAATTTGAAGCTAGGCAAGAGATAGATGTCTGGCAGCCAACTATGCAGAGCACACATTCTGTCCAAGGAGGAGAGATCTCCTTAAACGATGCAAAGGGTTCTAACAGATCTGCAATCAGTTCGTCCAACACTGCCCGGTACCCTGTACCGGGTGTGTTATATGTGCTATGCTGGGTCATCTTTACGCGGGTGTCTATTTCTGCTACCACAGTGTTAGCATGGGCAGCTAGAATACCTACCCACATCTCTGCTCTCTGAAGAGTGGCTGGGGCTCAATGGGTTTATTACACTGTTCTTTAGAAAGATAAACTGGATGGACAGGCGAGTCGGTGGGCTAGCGGATAGAGAGACGTGGGCGGGTGAATGGATGGATTGATAAGAATAACACAGGATTGGAGGGACGGGTGGATAGAAGGGTAGAGGGAGAAGGGGAGGCTAGAGAGAGGGTTATTGGATGGGTGAGCCACTGGGCAAGCGGTTGGAGAAGTGCATTGATGGGAGCTTAGTGGAGATGAATGAGTGACTAGGTGGGCGTCAGATAAGCAGAAAATTTTGCCTCCTGTAGCCATAGCCCCTACTACACGCAGAGATGTTAACAGAAATTCCGTTTCCTTTTGAATACACAGGAGCAGGAACCAATACCCAGGGATGCCCCTGTGAGAACTCCCAGGCTTATGAGCGTCTTTGGAGGTTGAGAAAGGAAGCCCCAGTACAGAGGCCAGTGTACAGGGGCCCCACAGAGCAGCCTTCCCACAAACCTAAAGCGGCCCCGATTCCCTGCCCATCTTTCTACCCCTGAGAAAACTAAAACTCAGCTACTTTATCTTTCTCCTGGTACCAGGAGCTACTGATTTACCATTCCAGGGACTTGGCAACTCCCCAAGTTCACCCACTCCTAGGGATCTACAAAGTGCAGGTGGTAGAACGAGAGTAAAGAGGAGAGAATCTTAAAGGGGGGGCAACCACAACAAAAATAAGGCGAGACGGGAGGCTCCCTTCCGTCCATCTGGCTGAGAAATCACTCAAGGCCCTGCTTCACTCTGGAGACATTCCAAACTGTTAGCCGCATGCACACCACAGGCAAGGACCCGGAAGCAGACCATGTGCAGCGTGGCCCCCGGGGTGGTGAGTGTGCACACTAACATTACCTTGATCTCCAACACACAGCTGAGAGATGTCAAGAAGGGTAAGGCGTCAGGAATGAATCCTCCCCATGGCTGAAAAGCTCACCTGTCAATATAAGGAAGCCCAGCCCCGTGCTGTCGGAGAAAAGAGGAAAACTTTTTACCTCTAGAGGTGCAGCCATTGGCCGGGTCAATTTCCTTCCCGTCGACTTTAAAAGCCCAGCGTCCTGGAACGTTGACATTTGTGGTCTCTTGAATATTCACAATCTCAGGGGTTCTCGACCCCGGAAGACTGAAGAAATTTGTGAGGTTTCCACCATTAAATCCTGCCTGGAGCACACACACACATACACAAAAAGGGGATTGAGCACTCACCCTCCCTCTTAGTCAGATGACTGAATTACTTCAAGAATTCATCACACTTGGTGTGAAAAGCCTGCCTAGTTCACCCCATACTCAGAGTAAGGGATCAAAGAGAGACAAGGCCAGCCCCTCAGTAGACCTACAAGATCAAAATTGTGTTTCTGGAGCAAGGGTTTTAACGGGAACTGTCCACAATGCTGAGCAAAGTAAGCAAGGGATACAGTAATTTAAATCTACATGAGGGTGACACAGAGAACCTTTTACCTGTGCCATCACACCTCCGAGGCCTGTCAGAGGGTCGCCACCACTGGCTGTCCCAGTAGTCCAGTTGATCTCATAGTAATTAAAGAGTGTGAACGTGTAGGAGCCATCCGACACCAGCACGGCCTGGAAGGTGTTCACCTGGAGAACGTGCAGAAGCCCTCATGACTCACATTCTCCGGAGGTCACCACGCACTGGTGGCTACCCTCACCCCCCTCCCTCAACAACCACCACGTGCCCCTAACACCAGACGGCTCTGAAGGGCGCTGCAGCCCAGCCCTGGCACTCTGCCTTCGCTCAAAATATGTTCCTACCTCCAGTGCAGAAAAGCTAGATGTGTAAGACTGCGTGTCCAACTGAGAATTCACCTGAGATAAACCTGGGGTGTGACTCAGTGCCCCCCCCAAACCCCCAACTCTCTTGGACTAAAACAGAAGATTCGGAGTCCCCTTCTGAGCTTGCGATGACCCGAGAACACCTATAGATGGCAGCATGAGAATAAACTATAGGAACTGACAAGCCAGGGACCTCAGCATAAATACCTGTACCCAGAGCAGAGTGGGCAGGGTGGGGTGGGAAGGGACACTGAACTCAAAGTCCTCTGGAGCGGGATCTCTCTGTTCCTGGAAAACATCACTATTCTGGGTGAGATCCCCCCTCCCCCAACTCACCCTTTAAGATGAAAGTTGGGAAGTGATTTTTAAAGAAGCTCTTTCTGGAAAGACATTGTTCCTCTAATTGAGCATTTATGCATTTACTTTGTATCTGTACCATCCTCAGTGCTCCACTGCCACTCAGGCAGATGCTAAGACGGGCAAACGGTTTGGGTTCCTTCCATTTGGAGCTAGGCAGCTGAGGACTAAGTGAAATGAGTTGCTGGAAATCGAACAGCTATAGAACTAGGGGCTGCAGCCAGAGCACCCAGCCTACCTCTCAGAGCGTGGTCACTCCAGGCTGTCTTAAGCCTTTAAGGGGATGGAGACATTATAGAAATCCAAACCTTGCAGATGGTTCTCGGATATAAGCTGTATCCGGCCTCAGCCTTTCCTATGTCCCTTTCCTCATCCCCCAGCCTTGGACCCGTGCTTTCAGGAAATGCAAATCGAGATAGGATTAAAAGTAGCAGTTCTGCCCTCTCCCTCTTCAAACCTCTTCCCGGCTGCCTGATAGCATCCCAGTTAACATTCTGTGCAAGAGCAGAGGAAGACCCAAACTCCTATCCTGTGTAATCAGACTGGGATGGAGGATCTTGGAAACCCATTCTAGACAGTTCCAGGGACAAGCATTTTGCTAGTAAAGAAAAGCCCTTTTTGTAATAGAGAGCCTTCTCCTCGGGCCCTGTGCCTGCCACAGCCGATGGCGTTTATGATAGAGTCAACTGGGTATATGACTTTGTTCTCTGGGCCCGTTCCACAAAGAGGAAAGTAGGACAGAGTGGTGAATGATCGATAAGCTCAAGGTTTCTACAAGATCACCAGTGGGGCCAGACTCGAAGGATAGGTGTAGAGCCTGGGCTAGGCACGGTTTGAAGTGGGACCTTTTTCATGCCAGGACTCCCCTGCAGAACTGAATCTCTATCAACATTTGTTGGAAATGCCTTTGTGTCAAAGAAATACCTTTGGGATCAACTCCTCAAATCACTCCATCACTTCTTACCCACCACCACACAAACACACATACACACACATACACAAATGTAGATACACACAGAGAGACAAACACACACACAAACACATACATACACACACACAAACAGATACACAGAGACAAATACACACACAAACACACACACACATATATACAAACACAGACACACACACAGAGACAGACACACACATATACACACACACAGAGACAAACACACACACACATACACGCGCACACAAAATATAGATACATACAGAGAGACACACACACACACACACACACACACACACACACACACACACACACCACACCTCATCTACTCTTACCCACACATCCCTACACACACAGTTTTCCAATACTCATTCTAAGACTTTCCTAGATCTGGTTTCGAGAATTCAGAGAAATTTTAGGACACTACCTGGAGGAGGCAGCTGAAGAAAGAGTTGAGGAGTCTCCTCAGAGTTCACTGTGATCCGTTGCTCTGATGCTTAGGGGGCCTGACTCTCTACACTGTCCCTTTGGAACACAGACAGCCCTTGGGGGATTTTTGTTGGGGATTAAGAAATGAATGGCTGACTATTATGGGGCTAGCACATGGTTCAAAGCTCAGTAAACACTGGTTCTCCTGAAACACACCCACTTCTTCTTCAACTGGGCTCCCATGACAGAGTCTTGTCTTAAGATCTCTACCCCTCGTTTAGTGGACCTGACTATGGGTAGTCTTGAGTGGGATAGGTAGGTCCATTTCAAAGGTAGGGATGGATGGACACCCTGCTGGTTGTACAGAATCCATCATCCTTTCCTTTCCCTCCAGAAGCTCAAAGCCCTTCAAGGTTTCATCATCCATCTTCACAGAAAGAGATCTCACCTGCTTTGGAGACCCCACCCAAACTGCAAAGCAGAAAGCACCTAAATTACCTTGGCAATTTTTACAGCCAGCAGAGGGCTTAGTGGCAGAAATGGTGGTCAGCATTTGATGGGCATTTCTTCTCTCCCCTACCCCTTCACTGACACTAAAATTTATCGATCGCTGGCACCCTGCATTCCTACTCTGTAAGATATGAGGCTTAAAGGACATAAAACATCGCCTGAGGAGTCGTTAGCGATCCATAACGTGACAGAGGGAAACGTATGCTTCTTTAGAGGTTATTTCTGGCCAATGCATCTGCTACTTAAACACGGGTCTTTCTGTTCTGCAGGACCTCTTAGCAATAAAGTGCTTCGAGCTGCTCTAGTCGCACAATGCTAAAACACATTCCCCATGGCGTCTTGGCTATGAATTGCAAGACCAGCACTTTTTAACCTCTCTCTGCTACGCAGGAATTTCTGTTCTACCCCTGAACAGTCAACTCATTGCCAGGAAAACAGATGGATTTAGAAATAACCCTAAGAAGCAAGAGGATAATTTTTTTTTTAAGTTTCTTTGCTTACTAGGAAACTATAGTTGAAGATGCACGGGACTGCAACCTCAAAGTTCTCCACCATCATGGTCACCCAAACACGCTGTGGGCATTCATGGAAACCGGGGCTTTGTCCTCTTAGGCAGAAAGTTGATTATCTCCATGGTATTACCAGAGATAATCTTTTTTATTTGACTTTTATTTGACTGCTCATTTGGGGTTTCAGAGCAGATGTTGAAACTTTATTCAGGAATTGCTTTAACTGCCCACTCTAATTAACATCAAGGATGAATCATTTCAGCCCTGGTCACAATGCAAAAAAAGAAAAAAAAAGGCTTAACGTAAAATAAAATGGCTATTTTTCCCCCCAATCCAGCACCCTACTTCTCTCTTGCTACCAGATTTTATGGAGGGGAAAGAAGGGAAATTATCGATGGTGAGAAACATTTGTGCCCCTGGCAAGAGAAAATGTCCTTTGTGTCCCTCGCAAGATCCATAATCACTCGGCCTGGAATGAGTGGCTTTACCTTCCTCACTCTCTCACAAAAGGGAATGCTACCTCCTGCAAGAATATTGTCGAGAGACCCCTTTTGGACGTTGGTAATGAACTATGACAGGGGCGACACATCTGAAATAATTTCAGCCGACTGGACTGGTTCGTGCTGATATTTCCCTGTTTCCTGGAAAACGGGTGGCGAGAGCCATTAGTTTAACTCAAGCGAACTGACACTTCTCCTCTCTACCGATCACATTCCTGCTCAGTAGTGAGCATGGACAGGATGTCAGAGACGCAGCGGGAAACGGAAAGGATGGATGATTACAGGTGTGGTACTGCTGCCTCCGTAAAACGTGACTTCCTCCCAGGTCACAATGAAAACCCAAGTGGCAGAGAAGGTGGCCATGTCTTTGAAGTACTTCCTGATGTCCTTGGTGGCTCTTCCCAAGATGGCAGAGTCCATGGTTTCTCTGTAATAGATCTCACCCCGAATTCCGTTGTGCACGTCTGCCCAAAACGGAGCAATGAAGGCCCTCCCATCCGTCAGGGGAAAGGACTCTGGCGTAAACTGGCTCACTAGCACGTTGAAGGAAACAACACCGTTGTTATTAACCTACGAAAATAAGAGAGGATTCGCACAGTGGACCTGAAAACAGGCGGACTTCAGAGGCACAAATCAAGACATACAGCCAATCACAGGAAGGAGAGGGGATTTGAACTGCTGACTTTGAGCCCCTAAGTACCAGCTCCCATTGTTCTTTTGAGCAGGTTTGTTTCCTCCTGGACACGCGCATTGGTTTTCTGTCACTTTCAGTTTGTAGTCAGTCGTGTTCCTTATTAATTCAGTCTCATTTTCATGTTCTTTGCCTTATCTCTGTTTGCATTTATTAAATGCTACTGAGTTGTGGATTGTGGGGTGTGTGTGTGTGTGTGTGTGTGTATGTATGTGTGTGTGTATATGTGTATGTGTGAGAGAGAGAGAGACAGAGACAGAGACAGAGAGAGGCAGAGACAGAGAGACAGAGAAAGGCAGAGAGACAGAGAGACAGAGACAGAGAGAAAAAGGACAAATTTGTTGAGAGTCAGAGATGCAAAATAGACAGGAGAAAGCAAGCAAACATAAACAGTTAATTTAATAATTAAAAGCTCCAGAGTATAGCTTGAGTCTTACTGTATCATAAAAAAGGGGGCAGAGAAAGATGAATCAAATACTCCTTTGCTGAACTCAGGTCTCGGGGTGAGCCATTCAGTGTTCTGGGTGAGCCATTAAAAAGCAAAACAAAGCAAAACAACTTCCCTTGATGTCATAACTACTTCCTCGCTCAGAAAAAGAGCAAGGTGAAGACCTAGAGATGTCCAGTTTCCGCCCAGTTCTTGTCCCTCGAGCGCGTCTTTGTACCATCTCTGTATAAAAACTGAGCTATGAGAGCTTGGAGTCGTACTTGTAAATGACTGCCTAATGGTGAGTCCTTCATGATCTGTAAATGGCTCTGTAAGTGCAGGAAATGACAACACCTTGCTGCCATGTGTCCCCTCAGTTCCCTAGGGACCTGAAATCAATCCTATGTCTGAGAGAAACTGACTTAATCCCATGGCCCATGTGACTTTAGCGGCAGAAAACGCCCGTGCTGGGAATACTTGCTGTTCCCGGGCAGAGAAAATCTAGAGATGATTGCCCTATATATCAAATTGTCTGTTATGTTCCTACCGATCAACAACAGAGTAGACATTAAGAGCGACCCTAGTCCCACAGGGAAGGGCTATGCAGCTGGACTGAGGGTACCTCAGGCTTTTGGAAGAAAGCCTGTGAGGATTGGGGTGTGAGACAGCCAGAATAAAGGGATGTTGGGAACCTGTTGTCTTCAAGGAAAAAAAAAAAAAAAGAGCCACCCAGAAGCCTTCACTTCTCAGAGCATTGGGAAGTCAGGGTACAGTTTATGCACAAATGATGCTGCCCTGAACCTGTCCTTCTGCAAGGCCATGAATTTTTAAGCTTCAAGTCACACCATGCAATGGAAGAGACAGAGGAACTGAGTGAAATTCATGCTCTAGAGGTCTGGGAGGTCAAAGACCCCAGAATGGAAGCCCTCTCATCTCCAAAAGCAAGTCAGCACACTTCAAAACTCACAGCCAGCTCCTCAGACACAGACCAGGGAGGCCCCTGCTGTGAGGAGAGCATAAAAAACAGGTTAGGATGCCAGAGCCATGGGTTTTTTTTTTAAAGGTGATTAAAACACACAGGCTCACCCATGGAGGAAGCTGGCCGAGACTCAACGTGTGTTTTGATTAGAGTCTGCGGTTGAGATCGGTGGCTCTTGGACTTTTGTGGGCACCAGGATTACCTGGAGAGCTCATTAAGGTAGATAAGTAGGCTCTCTCCCTCAGTTTCTGAGTCAGCTGGGGTGGAAGGTGACACAGCAGGCAGGGCTGCTAGTGTTTCAGGAGCCCTTAGGTAGGTAGGGTAGTGTGTGTGGAGGTGGGGTGGGGGTGATTTTTCTAGTGTCCACCAAAAACTGACAAAGAAGCATTCTCAGTGGCAGACACAGATATGCTCCAAATTTCAGATGTTTGTTCCTCCGGGGTAGGGCGCAGATCTAGGGTGAGATGTGGCAGAATCTACCTATGTCTCCCTCAGTCCACGAAGGCAGAAATAAAGACGGGTTCAGCTGCTCCAAACCATAGCCACAGCAGCAACCTCGAGCATCCAAACTGCACGGCCCGAGACTGCAGCTGCCGGGGCGAGCTCTGAGCTGCTTCCTAGCACGAGCTTTGACCATGGGACCCTCTGGCATAGCCACAGACCTAAGGAGGGTGGCCAACTCTGCAAACCACTTTTATGCAACCGTTGATTACCCATCTCCCATGCTCCAACTCAGCAGCAAATTGGTCAGAAGCCCAAGAAGAGCAGATGTCTAAACTTTTCACACCCCCAGAAGGGAGCTCCTATTGTGGATCATTGTTTCTTTTTTTATCTTGTTGAGTAGCAGAAATAATGTGAGCAGCACTGGGCCTCTGCTTCGCTTCTGTGTTTAATCACCCACAAAGGCAATTTACTGCCCTGTATACTCCTCCACTATGAACATTAGCCATTAAATATACCTTTGACTTTCTTAATCATAAAACCCATCAGCTCATGAAATCTCAGAACTTGTCACTTTTGGCCGCCAATAAATCCCCAGTCCTCGGGGCCCTGGAAGAAGGTTTTTTGGTTTTGTTGTTTTTTTTTTTTTTTTTAAGTGTTTTCCTTAATGGTAGACAACAGGGAGAGCCGCTTCTGCACTTACATAGACAGTGCGGTAAGGAACACCAAAGAAGAAGACAGGGATGGCCAACTTAATCTCAGATGAGCTTCCGTCGTCTACTTTAGGGGTTCTGGTGTCATTCTGCCAAAATGGATACATGAGCTCCCTGGGCTGAGCTGTCAAGAGAGACGGTGGTTAGATAGATTAGAAGGCAGCTGCCTCTTCCTTTTGGCAAGCTGCTATCCCTCCCACCCACTAACGCCAGCTTGTGCGAGCATGGTTTACAAGCCAAGGGCAAGGCAGCAGGCCTCAGCCTCTCCAGTCCGAGTCTATGCTAGACCTAGCTAATGGTCTCGTGTATTCGGGAAAGGAAAGAACAGAAGGGACCTGGTCTCTGATTAAGACAGAGACCTATGTGCTTTATTCTGGTGTGCCCGTGCATTAGAGAGACCAGTGGTGACAGTGAGTGGGGATGGCATACCACTGTGGGTACCTGGAGCTCCCGGTGGTGTCCAGAGGTGGCCTTTAGACCTGGCGTGGGTGAGGAAGGTTTGCCTCTTGAGTAGATAACCAGAGGAAGAGAAAGTGGATGAAACCACAGAGCACCTCCTGATCTAAGAATCCTACGATTTCCTGAGACAGCCGTGGCAGCTTTTTCTAACACTCCTTTCCTTCTTACCACATGGCAGAAGTCATCGGAGCCCAAGGGGACTAATTGGAAACTCTACAACAGGAGGAGGAGAGGGTCGGTAGGACTGCCTGTGAGTGACCTTGACTTAGACTGGCCCAAGGAGCTCTCTGTCCAGTTCTATTCACAGAAATCAGACATTGGATCCTCGAGGTAGCAGAGGGAGGTGCCTGAGTATGTGCACATGTGGGTATATGTGTGTGCATGCGTGTGTGCATGCATGTATGCAGCGTATGTGCATGCATACTTGCATGGTGGAGTTTTGAGTGCTTGAGTACTCTGTAGGGAAGACAGTGTTCTTCCTGGTTCTCCCAGTCAAAAGCGAGCCATTACACAGACCCCCACCTGAGACAGCAGCAATTCCTCCCTGGATGCGTGGCTTGCAAACTCTGGAACTTCCCACAAAAACTCTTGCAAGGCGTGGAAAAAATAAGGCAATGTCCCTAGGGCCTGTGCTACCAAGGACCCAGCACAACTGTACCTCTGAAATAATCTACATGTCACATCCGACGCCACTTCTCTCTGCCTCTGTTCTTTCTTTTTTTGAATGAAAGTTGGACAACAGAATAGTTTTCTTCCTTTGAACATTTATCTGTTGTTTCTGGGTGAGGGGGTGGGAGTCGCTGATCCATGTTGGGTTATGGCCACAGCCCTCAAACCCATCTAGAGACTGATGCCCAGTCTCTTATCAGCTATCTCTGGGAAAGTCCCCACTTTATACTGATAGACATGAAAGGGTAGAGAGGAACTGGTCCCAGCTAGTTCTTCCCCTGGGGAAGCCCTTTAGTGAGCAGACAACAGCCCCTAAAAATAGCTTGCAGAGTCAACAGATAGCTGCTGGGAGGGTCAGGCAAAGCTCTCTAGTTCTGGAGTGGGGAGTTGGTGCAGGTCTGTCCAGACAAAGGTTTAATCTCTGTCTGGGGGAGAGCATCGGGAAAGCAGGGGGAACTGGTCCAGCCATTAGTATTCACACATTGTTCCCACATCTCAGAAGTTTCTGGGAAGCTGACCAAATCTTCACCTGTAGGGGATGCTGTCGCTGATTTAATCTCAGGAGCATTAGCCAGTGAGCTGCGTTGGACGTCACAATGAGTATTTAGAAAGGCTCTTGGAATATTCTTATTTACATTATGGTAACAAAGTACAAATTTCTAGAAGATTAAAAACATGCAAAAAATTCTTTGCCACCTTACTATGGCATTAAAGATAGGCACTTATTAGATTTGACGGTGGCTGATTGCCTTGAATTACTTGAGCATATAGCCGTCAAACTACAGGTTTGTCTTTCTTGGGGAGCTTTTTGGGAGTCCCACCCAGTATGGAGAAGGGCATGACACAGTTCACATAGCACGGTAATCATTTCCATGCAAAAGTTAATTGGTATTTTGTACAGCGTTGGGCAATGTATCTGGGGAAGAGACAATCAAACCCCCTTTTTAAGGACACAGAAAACACTGGTAATGGAGACCCAACTTCTCTCTGGTTCCAAGATTCTTCACTTAGTTTGTGATTTTTTTTTTTGAACAGAAATAACAGTTAAAAGCTTTCCGTCTTGAAAACATTACAGATAAGCACATCTAATCCTGTACAACCTCAATAAAGATTTGTTGAATAAAATAGGGCACTCGACCAAAGGGAGCAGGCAAAAACAACAACGATTCCCATCTCAGAACCGACTACAACGGAAAATAGAGCTATTAGTAGCCGGAGCCAATTGATAGGGTCGCAGTTAGCAACAGAAACGCTATCCCTACCCATGCTCACTCTAAACTGGGAGTTGCACAGTATAGTTAGGTTTCCAGGATTTTTCTCTCTCACCAAAGAAAACTACACTTCCTTGGTGTAGAGGTGGAAGATGGAGTTGCTGGGTTGATTGTAGGGAAACCACTGTACTGTTACTTTGGGTTATGTTGGGCAACTATTAATACACCCAGTTCTAGGACAAAGGGTGGTGATCTTAAAGGGAAGGTTCGTCTAGGACCTGGGACCATGCAGCAGCTGAACCTAACAGACAAAAGAAAGGTGTTTTGGAAGATTAGTCTTAAAAGACTTATGTCGTCATAGGTCTCTGAGATACAAGACATCAATACCAAGGCCACTACTCCAACTTCCTAACCCTGGGTCAAAATACAATCACTCTTTAAGGTCTCCCACATAGGCTAAATGGCTAACTGGGGATCAGTGATGAGGGAGGAGACGGATGCCCTCATTTCCTGCAAGCACTTGAGCTAGAATTAGTTTGTGTTGTTTTAAAGACCTGCGCCGGCATATACAAATTACCTTCTAAGTTAAATAAGAAAGAGTGAGCGCCATTCAAAGTTAATGCATTTTACCCTTGACAACGGAATTTAATTTACTTTTTTTTTTCTCTCGTTGTATCTGCAGACACATGTACACCTGCCCTTGCAATTACGGTGCCAGCAAGAGTGTCTCTTTATAAATTCAAGAGCATGAGGATCAAGAGCTGTATGAGATGCTGTCGTACTCACCTTGGTGCCGAACAAGAGCGAAGATGAAAGAGACCCAAATTCTAA
Source organism: Rattus rattus (assembly GCF_011064425.1). NCBI lineage: Eukaryota > Metazoa > Chordata > Mammalia > Rodentia > Muridae > Rattus > Rattus rattus. The sequence continues at coordinate 36,982,452 of NC_046161.1, forward strand.
GTAATGATGAATAATTCATCCTGGAATTTTAAAAAGAAAAAGGAAAAAAAAATCCCCTGCTTGCCAGAGTAAATAGAACACCAGGTGTGTTTGGTGACAAATCCCGAGACACACCACAACCATCACAGAACAAATTTACTTCCCAACCCCAATCGTTCAGAGGCAGCGGCTGTAATTCCCAGGAAGCTCTCGGGTCCTCTTGAGTTCAACAGTTGGGGGGACAAAGTAGACCCCCAGAAAGCTGCCTGGAAGTGTAGGTTATCGGGGAGTTATATGGGAGAAACACAAGCTTGCAGGGAGCAAGGGGAGGTGTCTGCTTTGCATCTGATAAAAAAACAAAAAATAGCGCCCAACTCCAAAAATACAGGCCTCGCACCATGCCTCTGGGACTCTAACTTCTGCAAGACCCAACTCTCCTAATTTTCCTGGTCTCCATCGGGATCCAGGAAATACTGGTTAAGTTACCACGTGTTTCTCCAGGTAGGAGGATGCAAAGTATATCATCCCTTCTCAATAACCTGGAGCCAATCCATCATTTTACCGACCAGACTCACAGGTGGCTTAAGACCATCCACTGACTGACATCCCACAAGGCAATGGATGATCAATGGCTACTTCGGTGATTAAAACAACAACAACAACAAAAAAGCAGCCCACCAGAGTGGCTCCTTGGAAACACAACAGAAACAGAACCCCGCACTCAAGCAACTCTCGTTAGTTCCGGGAAGTTAATTAAAAGAAGGAACAACACAAAACCAAACTCATTTACATGCTAATTTACAATCAGCAGAGCGGGTGGCGTTACCCCCTGTTAGGAGTGCGGAGGGTCTGCGCTGCTCCAGAAAGCTGAGATACAAGCACACAAGCAGGATCCAAGTTCACCATGCACTGGCCTGAGGACCAAAGTGCAGACCAGGAAGCCTGCTCCCCACAGCATTCTTTAAAAAACCTTCTCTTATCATTTGAGGTTATCAGAATGGCTCAGCCCAACTTTTAGGCAAAAGCAATGACTCCATACTGGGAGAGTCTTAAGGCAAATCTTCAGTTGGCCGGCATGCACATTGAAGTCTCAAGCACTTAGTAAATGCCAGCCGTTGCTGCTGCAAAGGACAGAGCGCTTCAGCAGGCGTCATATACAAGCTCTAGCAGAGGCAGGTGCAAGCTTCAGGCCTTTGTGGGAGCAGGGCAGAGAGCGGCAGTGAGGAGGATTCATTTAGACATTTGTATTTATGAAAAATGCCACTAACCTGTTCGGTCGAGACTGGAGGAATTGAGTGAAAAGTATTAAGTCAAATCTTGGTGAGCCCGGAAAATTAGGTATAAGAATTCACGTCAGTTCTCCTTGCGTGGCTGTCAATTATTTCTGATCCCTGGAATCACGTCCGAATCCCATACTCTTAAAACCAAAAATTCAGTTAGTCCTGCACTAGAGTCGGGGGAGTGTTGAGTTGCAATCAAGTTGCTTTCTATTGATTAAGGAAAAGGAAATCTGAAGATCGGTTTCAGGATTGCGTGGTGAGGCTCTTTTCCTGAAAAACTAGACCTCCCCCCTCCTTTAAAAAGAGAAAAAAAAAGTGGATTCAGATGGAAATGTCAGGTACTTGGAGCTGAAACCTTGGTTCTCTCTGATCAGAATCACTTTGCTCTGAAAAACACAAAAGAAACCCTCCCTTTCTGTCTTTGTACCCAAAAGAAGGCAACTGTCTAGCATTACAGAATTAGCATCCAGCAGCATGGGAGTAAACCCCACAAAGGGCCTCCCCGCCACATTTAAATGAAGTCGCCTTTTCTACCAAAGTTCGTCTCTCTCTCTCTCTCTCTCTCTCTCTCTCTCTCTCTCTCTCTCTCTCTCTCTCTCTCTCTTTCTTTCTTTCTTTTCTTTTTCTTTCTTTCTTTCTTTTTCTTTCTTTCTTTTCTTTCTTTCTTTTCTTTCTCTCTCTCTCTTTCCTTTCTCTTCTTTCTCTTTATTTCTCTTTTATCTTTCTCTTTTCTCCCTTTCTTATGTGTTCATTCTACTCTGTTTGTCCCCCTACAGACATGTATAAAGTATTTAAAGAGACTTTCCCAAATGTAACAAGGTTTCATTCCTTCTCTCTCTGATTCACACACAAATGGGCAGCGGCATTTCTCAGGCAAACTAAATGGTGGAAGGAAAACTATGCCTCTGACACCCCCACTTGTGCCCCTGAGGGTCTTTCTTGGGAGGGGGTACAGGCTTCTCCTGCTGAGTATCCAGGAGGAACTGTGGAAGGCTGTTCAAACAAAGGAAAACTGTGTTCAGCTCGATGCTTGCAGGATTGCAGTGAGCTAAATCCCACCCCACGAAATTAGCTCTGGACAAATTCACATTCAAGCAACACCAAATGGACTCAGTAGGTTGTGTACACACACACACACACACACACACACACACACACACACACACACACACATTCACACACACATTCACACACATACACACACAACACACACACACTCACACACACATTCACACACATACACACATACACACATACATACACACATACACACATACATACACATACACACAAACACACACACATACACATGCACACACATTCACACACATACACACAACACACACATACACACAACACACACACTCACACACACATTCACACACATACACACAACACACACATACACATACACACACACATACACATACACACACACACATACACACACACAGCACACACTCACTCACACACATATTCTCTCACATACACTCTCCCACACACTAACACACACACTCTCTCTCTCTCACACACACACACTCACACACACATTCACACACACACTCACAAACACACACTCACACACACACACTCACACACACATTCACACACACACTCACACACATACACACACACTCACACACATTCACACACATACACACACATATACACACACACATACACACACTCACTCACACACACATTCACACACACACACAGTTCTATGTGAGAATCATAATTAAAGAAGAGGTCATGAATTTGGGGGAGGAGCTTGAGGGAAGGAGGGAGGGGAAAGAGGGAGTGAAATAGACACACTCTTCATGTACAAAAATCTCTAAGAAAGATTTAAACAAATGGAAGACATTGAAAGTACCACCAAAGTTAAAAATACTCGAAGTGGAATTCATTAAAAATAAACAAGAAGAATCATTTGAATGCAGCAGGAAAAGTCCTTTTGTAAATCAAATCAATGGGAATTTTAAATATGCCCAAATCTTTCTCTGGCCAGACACTGACGTGTTGCCTGGACCAGAAATAAAAACTGAATCAAAACCACCCAGCTTTGCATATGTTGTGCTAAAGGACAAGAGTGCTAGGAGAACATGGTTTTCGCCATAAATCTCCCCATCTTTAGCCAAAGCCCTGCGATAATTGTGTAGGCCTTATACAATGTGTTTATTCTTTCGCTGGTAACGTGAATTCTCCCCATAGACCCACTTGCAGACGCCGAATGAATCCTTTCTTCCAAAAGGCACATATTTCTGTAACAGAAGACATAGGGTTTTTGGTGCCTGTGTAAAATAGAATTAAATCCAAGTCCAAGACTCAGCCAGAGCAGCCCTTGCCTGGTCCTGATTAAACCTTTAGTGTAGTCTAAGTGTCCAGAGGCAAGACAGGGTCTTCAAACCCCTGCTGGTGACAAGGGCTAACTGTTTTAGTTTCCTTTTCTCCTGCACTTAAGAATGTTTCTACCTCGGTCCCTTTTGACCCATATTAAATTCTTTATCCTTCTTGAATGTAGGACTGCTGCTGGGATGGAGACTGACTGGGCAGAACCAGATTCACAAGACGGCAGCATAAATGAATAAGAAGGACTTCGGGCAGTGAGCTGGTGAGTACCAGGTGCTTGGGAAGAGGCTGGGCTGGCGACTGCTTGCTGGGCTGGAAGCTGGTCGGTGGGGGCGTGTTCTGCTTGCACACTCAGTGGTCACAGATGGTGAATAACAAAAGCTTCTATTCACGGCAAGACTCATTTGGTTGAAAGTGTGAGGTACGCAAAGGTTCCTGCCAGGATTTAGACTGGGGATAGATGAAGTTGGGGTGGGCTGGTGCCAGTTACCCAAGATACCCATGCTCTGCAGACGTGGCATAGATTGACGCTGCTTCTTAGCTGACAGAGAGGACACTAGGGAAAGAAACAAGCCAAAATGAACTCCCCCCCGCCCCAAAGCAAGTAGAACAGTTGCTATGCACTGAATATTTCTGGTTTCTGTCCTAGGTTTCCTGTGCTCTTTCTGTGAAAGAAATGGTCAGTAGGCGTGACCGTGACATGGTCTAAGACGTCCTGTCAGAAAGACTCTGCTCCAGGGACTCCATTCAGTGACAAGATTCTGTTAGGAACCTGAATCAAGGAGCTCTATTACATAGCATCATGGGAAAAAATAACACAGGGAAAATTTATATATACATATATATATATATATATAACTTACATATTATACACACATGCATGTGTGTGTGATTCATTACAGCACACATTTATGCATATCCTGTGTGTGCACATAAAATACATAAAAATATCTTTATAAACACAGTCATGGGCCACAGGACACCATTTCTGTCCACAGCAAACCACATGCACAACAGTTTCCATGCAGAAGATTCCAGCACCCTGTTGTACTAGTCGTAATTTGGATAAGACCTCTATGACGTCTGCGTAATGAAAACGTTCCCAGCAATATGTTCCTCAGAAGGCAGCATCATTACTAAGTCGGGGGAACCATGCGTGCTGGAGAGAGACCTCGAAAGATGTTCACTCCTCTTGGTTTCTCTAAACTCCTGGCCCTCAGATACACCCCACTCTACTTCACAAGCACCCTAAAATTTCTTTCCTGCGTACAAACATAATAAAAAGAATTTCCCCCACAAGATGGCAGATTACCTGGCTTAAAGCTGCTCCCTCCTCATGTCCTGATTGTCAGGCCTAGACTCAGGCTCCAGTTGTAGTCTAACTTAGGCAAAGTTGTGAAGATCTGAGCTCTCAAGGGAGCTAGCACATTGGCTCAGGATGGCAGGGGAGAACCTAAGGGACTCTATTCTGAGGGTGCTCAGCCAAGGAGGCTGAGTTCTGGCACAGAATCAGGTAGATTCATTGACTTTAGACATAATAGCTTTAACACTGGGTCAAAGACCCCAGAGAAGGCTCAAACACAGTCCTCATACATTTACTAGAAGTCTGGAGAAAGTTGTGGACCAGATCCAGTAAGACTGAAGAGCCAAAATTCCTGGGGTGGATGGCAAGAAAAGGCACCGAACGGCTCAGTGAAGTGAGCATACTCTGAAGGTCAGTGAGACCTACCTCTCATGCAGGAAGCCACACAGCACTGGGAAGCTAAGTATGGTCCCCCTCTACAGGACAGATCGAACCGGGCACTGATCACAGAATCCAGCTCTTTAGTAGCATGGAGATGAGTCTCTGAAAAAAGCAGAAGCCGGGTGACGGCACCCTCCTACCTGGAGCTTGGAGGGAAGCAGAGGTTAGAATTTTCATGATGGCAGAGAGGAGATCAGAGCGAGAATCAGGGGGATTTGACTCAGAGAGAGCACTGAGGACAGTTAACAAAGCACGGTGGCCAGAGAGAGGTCAGAGAGCCACCAAGGGTGTGTGTACTGTGTGCATTCTGAAAAGCAGAATTAAACCAAGGCTGAGAGGAGTTTTCCTAATCAGTTGTGATGTCTGGCTGAGCTCGGTGGCCTGGACCTGTCATCCCAATTACTGAAGGGACTGAAATAGGAGAATCTCAAGTTCAAGGCCTTTCTGGACTTTTAAATGAGCTCAAAGCCAGCCTGGGCAACCTAGGAAGATATCTTCTCAAAATCAAAAGAGAAGGTAGGGTTGCGGATCAGCTCATTGGTTGGGTGCTTGCCTGGCATGCTTGAGACTCAAGATTCAGTGCCCAGTCTCATAAAGAAAGAACTAGTCACAATCTCAACTCCACTTCTACGCCAGTTTTCAAACCTAGACTCCAAAGGCTGAAAATGTAAGAGATCCTCAAAAGGAAGGACTGTGCCTCACTGTGACAAATACATACTTGAACAAGTCCCTCGGCTCAGCCTCAGAAAGAGACCATACACTCAGGAAAGGGGGTCCCCGGACATGTTAAGGACTTTCAGGCAAGGGGCTCAAGTCAACAGCAATAGCCCAAGAATGTAGCATGAAGAGCCCAGGGGGAAAAGTCCTGGAAAAGTTTGGCTTTCAGGCATCTGCAGACTCATCTAGACACCATTTTTTCCTAGTCATGAAGGTAAGTGGAACGCCTGTAAAACATCCCAGCCTAGGTAGAGAATACACAAGATGCATTCTGGGTGGAAGGGGAGATTAGCTGGTCAGTATTACCGTTACCTTAACAAATTCAAGGATGGATGCTCGAGACTGGCTGTGATCTACTGCGGGCTCATCAGAGTCATAGCTTCCTTGCCAAGGTCGAAGCCTTGTTTCTGAACACGTAAGTGTTGAGCGTTGGGCTTCAGAAGTGTTTGGGTGAAGAAGTGTTTGGGTGAAGAAGTGTTTGGGGCAGATCAACTTACTGTCCTCTGAGAGCAAGTTAGACACCTGGTAGGACAAGGCCCCAGTGAGAACAGATTGTTGTAGTTTCAACTTTCTTTGTCCATCTTCCATGATGACCTTCGTCATGCCTGGAACAGCATAAGCCTGCCTCTGGTGAGCAGTGCCATCCAGCATCATGCTCTTGGACTTGCAGAATCATGAGGCCAGAAAACCTTTTTTCTTTGCAACTTACTTGGTCTCTAGCATTTTGTTCTAACAACAGACAGTGAATGAACTCAGACACTCACCTTCTTTCATAACCCAACGCCAAGTGCTCTGTGCTATCTGGGTCTCCCAGTATATCGCACTGATTCAGTACCTAGTAACAAACTTCAGCATCCTGGGTACAAGGAGAGGAGTCATGGATGGCAGCAGGTTAGATGTCTTGGCACCATATGCTCTAGAAAGTGAAAGATAAATCCTTTAGACTCAAGGTTACTGTTTTAATAAAACTTCCCAAACCAGGTGGCCAAGAACATCTCCTCCAAAGTGAAAGGCAAGCATATTTTTTTATAGCTACAAAAGACTCCTTTCTTCATTTGGGTCTTTGAGTTCTGAAGGCTACACATTCTAGACCCAGGAAAATGACTCTAACCCCGGAACTCAGCCAACATGGAGCCAGGCTAGGAATGGGAACAAATTCCATAGCAGCCGCAGGCTACAACGCAAACAGCGTTGCCATTTGGGCCATAGGTCCAGCTGGCCCTTTGATGTTGAAGATGTTAGCAATGGAAAGAGATGAAATGGGGAGCTCACAGCAAAACCCGGTGGTTCAACTACAGTGCAGGCCTCTGGTGTCCTGTAGCAAGGTCACGCCTCTGGCAGCAAGAGATCTGCCTCTTGAAAATCAGTTCCTGGCATGGGACTGGGGTCTCTGATGGGGCATTTGCCCAAGAGACAAATGGCCGTGTGCTCCATTCTTTCATGAGTTGAGCCCATTAGACTCAAGGTCCACAGGCAGTAGACCCCAGTAATCTATCAGAGGGTAGAAATGGTACACTGAGAAGAGTCATGAACAAGCTGACTAAACTAGGTCGTTCATGTTCTGTCACCAGTCACAGTGCTACTAATACCCTTGCCCCAGATGTCAGATCCCAGATCTGGCCATGTAGATGAAGATATATATATATATATATATATATATATATATATATATATATATAGATAGATAGATAGATATAGATATATAGATATAGATATAGATATAGATATAGATATAGATATAGATATAGATATAGATATAGATACACATAATAGTCTGAGGTAAAGTTGGCGTATGTGGTGTGTGTGTGTGTGTGTGTGTGTGTGTGTGTGTGTGTGTGTGTAGCAGGTAGATGGTACCTATGTGTGTCTTGTGTGATGCTTTTGGAAACTTTCATGAGAATGTTGGTAATGTTAGCAATGAGGAGGAGGTATCTTCCCAAATGTGTGGAGCTTTGGATAATACACTGTGTCATGTACTTTGTACCGAAGAAGAAGTGTTTTGAGGAGACAGTATGTATGAGGAGACAGTATGTATAAACTCAGAGGCGGTGCTGAGCCACATTGCCAGCTGGACAGTGGCTAGAAAAGTTGGAAAACAGGGGACAAGGATGCCTGGAGTGGAGACGTATGAGCAGACAGAAGGGACTGAACACCCAGTGTGAAGATCCTTATGTCATATATAAACACCCACGAGAGCGTCTGCCACAGAAAAGGGATTCAGGAGGCAGATCCACTCAACAGGCTGCCATGAAGCAGGGGCCGTCAGTATCGATAAAATGGGTACATTTATAAGGTGGTCACAGCTATGGGAATCAGAGTAGAGGGGATCAAGAGTATGAATTCCCATTCAGCAAGACTCTTCTAGGGCCTCTGATCTTCAAATGTCCAATCTGTGGAGGACAGGGCACGGCTGAGTCCCTTGACATGCCACTGTCTCTCAGGGACAGGTACTGACCTCTCTGCAGCAAAATGATTGAAATTGAACCCCTCTTATGGTGGAAAAGTGAGCATAGATAAAGCCCTAGTTTAAATATTTATAGTTTAGATACGAAGCATCCTCCAAGGGGCTAATGCATTCAAGGCTCGGCAGTGTCCAGCGGTAATTCTTCGGGGAGGCAGCTGGATTCTGAAGGCTCGGACATTGACTAATGCTCCATGGGTTTAACATGTTTTTTAAAAAGTCTTGGGAAGTGACAGCGCTGTGTAGGAGAGCCAGGTGGGAGGAAGTAAGTCACTTGAGGGCACATCTGTTCCTTTGTTACTTTAACTCTTTGTTTTCCAGCTTCCACAACGCAAGCAGCCTCTGCAGCATGCCCAGGCACCATGATGTTCTGCCTTACCCTACGGTCCAAAGCTATGGATCTAATCCCCTGGTCCAGGCAATCTGAGATTGGAACATGCGAAACTGCTTCCTTCCCTCAGGTACTTGCCACAGGGATAAAGAGTCTGCCTAATGCATGCGTGTGAGCATGCTGCCCTTGCCCAGAGGCTTGAGCCAGCATCGCTGATGGAAGGAAGGCTTATAGGATGCAAGGTCCTGAACACCTCCCCAGGAAAGGCATTTCACAGCAAAGGGGCCATGGATATGGGCTGCTGGCAGTGGATGTGCCCGTGAGGCATGAATGAAATGATGCCAGCCTGGAGAGCAGCGAAGTAAATTGCTTCAGAAGCAGGTGTAGCAGGTATAAAGGGTGCTCCCTTAGCAGCGATCATGGCAAAAACCCATGGGACCACAGTCCAGGGCACCCTGGCTTCTCATGTCATGACCAGCAGGTGAGATGAACAGGAGGGGCATAGGGCTGTAGTGGGATTAAGGAGGAATACGAAAGCAGAGCCTGGGTGACTCGTTTTGGCACTTCTTGGCGTTATTTTGCTTAGTTGTGACTGAGGGACATGTGTGACAACCCCAGACTGAGTAGCACATGGTTCTCAGGGTCTCAGGATATTCTCAAATTAAGGTTCAGATGAAGCTACCAGGTAAGACCAACATACAACAATAACTGAGGATTCTCAGAAGGAAGGAGTCCACAGACATCAGTTATGGCCCTGCAATCAACTGCCATGGAGGGCAGCTGTACATCACTCTTCCCAGGTCCCCCTCAGAAACAGGACCCCGAGAGGCTGGAGGAGTCTCGGCTATGGTGGGGAATTAGAGTTGTTCTCGCCTCAGGTGGACGGTGGAGAAACATGCACCTGAGAGACCCTTCAGTGATTTCCAGGAGACTGCGAGGAGTGTGGTGCACAGACAGCTTCCAACAGCCACCCCTCCAGTGTCCCACCGTGTTCAAAACGGCGTTACGTTCTTGTTCTTCTGCTCCAATGGCTGAGAAAAATCATCAGGAGAAGGCCAGAGCCATTTCTGTTCAAGGCAAGCCTCAGCTAGCAAGACTTCCTTGTTCTAGAACATTCCTTGGGTGGGGAGAACTTTGATGAATCTGCAGCTCAGTCTGAGGGCCTTTCCTGCTCCATCCTGATGCGTCTCTGTTCTTCTCCAGGAGTTATCCCCCACCATGTCCTGCCCTCTGCCCCTGTATCCTTCCACCACCATATCTCAACTTTTGTTTCCCAAGAAATTGAAACTGGGATCTTGGTGCCTTGAACTCTGTAGGGATGGTTCTGATGCTGTCCTGTTCCCCAATTGGTTCTTGATCTGTCAGCAAAGAAGCCATGGGCCAATTGCTGCGCAGGAGGAATAGGTGGGAATTCTGGGTCCTGGGAGGCAAAGATATAGATGCAAGAGAGGAGAGGAGAGTTTCGCAATGCTTTTGATTGAGAGAAGTTGACCGACTATGTGAGATCTTAAAATGGAGTGGCTACACAGGCTGCTCCTACAGGCGGTTAGTCATGGGTTAGATGTGACTGAGATGCTAAAGTTTAGGGCCGGTGGGAGGTGTAAAGCTGAGTTTTGATAAGGGCATGCTAGTCCAGGGAGTTTAATAATGACCAGCAATTGTGCCAAGAAGGCAAGGTGAAACAGTGTGTGTGTGTGTGTGTGTGTGTGTGTGTGTGTGTGTGTGTGTGTGTGTGTGTGTGTGTGTGTGTTTTATCCTTAGTTTCGAGGGAAGCTGCGTGGAATCTGGTAGTACAGCCCCGTCCTGGAGCTTAGGAGGGGTAGCAAAACTACACACAACAAACTGGATACAAACTTTGTATTTTCAGAATGCACTTTTTTTTATTGAATTTTTAAATTTATTTACATTTCAAATGTAATCCCCTTTCCTGGTTTCCTGTCCATAACCCCCCTATCCTATCCCTCCTCCCCCTTATTCTATAAGGGTGTCTCCCACCCATTCACCCACTCCTTCCTGCCTCCCCGCCCTGACATCCCCCTACACTGGGGGGTGGGGGAGGTGTCAAGCCTTGGCTGGACCAAGGCCTTCTCCTCCATTGGTGTCCAACAAGGCCATCCTCTGCTACATGCTGGAGCCTTGGGTCTGTCCATGTGTACACTTTGGATGGTGGTTTAGTCCCTGGGAGCTCTGGTTGGTTGGTATTGTTGTTCTCATGGGGTTGCAAACCCCTTCAACTCCTTTAATCCTTTCTCTAACTCCTCCAATGGGGAACCTGTTCTCAGTTCAATGGTTGGCTGTTAGCATCTGCCTCTGTATTTGTCATGCTCTGGCAGAGCCTCTCAGGAGACAGCTATATCAGACGTCTTGGCATCAGCAATGTTGGCTGGATTTGGTGTCTGTATGTATACGGGCTGGATCCCCATGTGGGGCAGTCTCTGGATGGCCTTTCCTTCAGTCTCTGCTCCAAACTTTGTCTCCATAATTCCTCTTATGAATATTTTTGTTCCCTCTTCTAAGAAGGACTGAAGCATCCATACTTTGGTCGTCCTTCTTCTTGAGCTTCATGTGGTCTGTGTATTGTATCTTAGGTAATTTGAACTTTTGGGCTAATATCCATTTATCAGTGAATGCATACCATGTATTTTGTTGTTATTGTTGTTATTGTTTTTTGTTGTTGTTTTGTTGTGGGTTTTTTGGACCACCTTACTCAGTTCCATCCATTTGCCTATGAATTTCATGAAGTCATTGTTTTTGATAGCTGAGTAGTATTCCATTGTGTAGATGTATCACATTTTCTGTATCCATTCCTCTGTTGAGGAACATCTGAGTTCTTTCCAGCTTCTGGCTATTATAAATAAGGCTGCTATGAACATAGTGGAGCATGTATCCTTGTTTTATGTTGGAGCATCTTTTGGGTATATGCCCAGGAGTGGTATAGCTGGGTCCTCAGGTAGTACTATGTCCAATTTTCTGAGGAACCTCCAGACTAATTTCCAGAGTGGTTGTACCAGTTTGCAATCCCATGCTTTATGCTCTAAGATCAAGAATCAACAAATAGGGACCTCATAACATCACAAAGCTTCTGCAAGGCAAAGGACACTGTCAGTAGGACAAAACAGCAACCAACAGATTGGGAAAAGGTCTTTACCAATCCTGCATCCAATAGAGGGCTAATACCCAATATATACAAAGAACTCAAGAAGATAGACTCCAGAGAACCAAATAACCCTATTAAAAAATGGGGTAGAGAACTTAACAAAGAATTCTCAACTGAGGAATATCGAATGTCTGAGAAGCACCTAAAGAAATGTTCAACATCCTTAGTCATCAGGGAAAGGCAAATCAAAACAACCCTGAGATTCCACCTCACACCAGTCAGAATGGCTAAGATAAAAACTCAGGTGACAACAGATGCTGGTGAGGATGTGGAGAAGAAGAACACTCCTCCATTTTTGGTGGCATTACAAGCAGAATGCACTTATTTCTACCGCTTATCTAGTGACCAGTGAGACCCATCTCCAAGCCCCTAGCTCTACCTGAGACAGACAACCATTATCTAAAATAACATAAACACTTTTCCCTAGAAAGGAGTAATACCAGATCCTCAAAGTAGATGCCATGATAGAGGAAAATACAGTTGGGTTCCTGCGGATTTCTGCACAACAGACAGTAACACAAAACAAAAACAGAAACAAAAACTAAAACAAAACCCTCCACAATTCTTACCTCTAGAAATACACTCTCCTACTGCCTTCAGATCTCCACTCCTGATCCTCTGGGCTGATGTCAGAAGATGGGACATCCATATAAACAATTAGAATATCATCTTTTTTGTTTGTTTAGAGCCAAGGTCTATGTAACCCTGGCTCGATTGGCATGTGCAATGTAGATCAGGCTAGCCTCAAACTCCCAGAGATCCACCTGCTTCTGCCTCCTAGGTGTTAGGATAAAACTGTGCACCACCACGGCCAGTTAATCTTTGTTAGTTGTGTGTGTGTGTGTGTGTGTGTGTGTGTGTGTGTGTGTGTGTGTGTGTAGGGGTCGTAATGTGTGCATGGAGATCAGAGGAGAACTTTGAGGAGTCAGCTCTCCCCTTCCACCTCCGTGTATACAGGGTCCAGGTGCGGGTTGCCACGTCCCCACAGCCAGGGCCTTGACTGCTGAGCCTCCTTGCAGGCTCAGGTTTTCATCCCTAAAAACGGATTTTTTAAAACCCAGAGTAAATATTTCCAAATTTTCCATATTTTCAGCATACCATGACGGTAATATTTAATTGCACACTGCAAATATTGAGTTTAGATGATAAAGCAAATGCTTTAGGATCCTACCTTTCAAAACTTATTTCCCTAGGTTCTATTTCTTTCTGTTCTAGCCACATTTGTGTTCTATATTCTGGGACTGGGCCAATATTCATATGAAAAATATGATGTTGGATCTTTGAAAAAAATCACACTGATGCTTATTAATGTTTATTTATGAATCAGAATACTCCCTAAAGGCTCAATAACAAAAGATGTTCATATCTGAAATTTTAGTTGTTTTCTAAAGCCAACCTTTAACAGAAAAATTTATTATTCTGTGGCGTTGGGATGGACCTGGGCCTCAGACATGCCAGGCAGGTTCTTTTCCACAAAGTTCCCTTCCTAGGAGCAGCCCAGCAGTCAACACAGTAAGTTCGAGGTTCACACAGCTGGAGCCTCAGAGCTGGCTTTCTCCAAACAACCTTGGGAGCACTGAGATTGAAGGGGCACAGGCTCACTGTGTTCTCGGTCCCCCAAGGGACAGCATGAGGTTCCTCGACAAGACATTTCAATGGCAAGCAGGAATTAGCTTTGACCACTTGTGCCTTCTGTGGCAGAGATGAGACCTCCAAAGCCAGGCTCCGGAGGAACAATGGTTCTTAGGATTGGTGATGTGTGTGATAACTGACCTGTCAACTTGATGTGGTGGAGAAAAACCAACTGTAGTAAAGCACAACTTTGGGTGTGTCTGGGGACATATTTCCAGAAACACAGAGATCTGAAGTATTCCGATTGACAGACTCAGAATCTGACAGACAAAGTTCGTGGAAACTGTGGCCAGTGAGACCTGGTTAAGGAAGTGTGGCACTGGCAACCAGCACTGTGCCCTGTCTCCCCATGAGCCCAGAACCAACAGAGCCCATTGGACTGAAATCTCTAGAGTCTATGCTAAAATGATTCCTTCTTCACCTGTGCCTGGTATCTCATCACAGTGACACAGAGCCTGACCTATACCACTCGTGACGTCAGCCACGTGTTGAATCTAAGAGCCTGGGTCTACAAAGCCTGCCTGGGAAGGAAAACTTATTATCAAGAGTCCAGGTATCAAGTCCAAGCACAGTGAAGTTATAGAATGCAGGGATGTACCCCATAATGAAACCTTTGGTTTGGTTTTGAGACGAGGTCTCACTGTGTAGTCCTGGTTGGCCCAGACCTCTCTCTATAGATCAGGCTGGTCTCTATTTCACAGAGGTGAACTGGCCTCTGTCTCCCAAGTGTTGGGATTAAAGGTGTGAGCCACTTTGCCTGCCCCTTCATATGTTAATTCTGTATTACTCCTACTGGAGAATAATTTGATGATGTCCATCAAAATTCCAAATGCTCTGGATTTCTGATCTAAGCAGCCTCGTATGTATGAAGACAGTTTATAGATGATTTCAAACATTGCAGAGGCACACCGAAAGCAGCAGAGAAAGAAAGAGAAAGTTAAGTGTCAAGCAATGAGGTACCCGTCAGATACACCAGTGCATATAATGAATAATTACACTCTGTAAAGAGGCTAAGATGATTCTCCATGTCCTATTACAGAGACAGCTCCAAGATACACTTCATGAACAAAAAGGGTAAGGCTTGTGACTACACACAATCCGTACCCTTTGCTCTGTAAGACAAAAGCCATTACAGTGTATATTTGGATTTGCTATTATTTGTGTAAACTCTGGGAGGACACAAGAAACGAATAAAAGACAAAGTACAGCTATTACAACGGGGCCTTTCAGTGTCTGTCTGTCTTACATTGCTGGAATTTTGAGCCTTGTGGAAGATCCCTGTTTGGAAATTAAGTTTGAATATCTTACTGTCATCTTTTTGTAATGTAAAATATGAAACAAAGCGATTTTAACACAGCAGTTCCTATCACCCCCGCTATATTTCCTGAGTAAAGCAGACACCATCCTCAAATGTGGCATTTTCCTCTTCAGCGTCTTCATCTGTCTCTCCCATGGCTTTCCTCACTTAACACAGTGATTCTATTACCTCATGTGATGGAAAAGCACTCGGGACAAGGAGGCTGTGAAGGTTTCCACACATCCAAAGTGCATTTCAACGGGTTTGGCAGACCTAAATCCTGCAGGCCAGAGTAGATAACCTGTCTCCTCTATTTTGTAGGCAATGTTTATACGGCTCACGTATATTCTCCTTCTTGAAAGCTAGGGAGGAACAGCAGCATCGACACCCTCATCCTCTGACAAATGCCAGTTGTGGTTCACTTGGCACTCCGGTGTCCCTGATGTTAATCTCAGTTGGAACTGTGGCCCCTCCCACCTTTGGCTCCCTACTAAAACTAAGAATAACCGAGGTTGCAACCAGATTACCAGTCTTCTTACCTCATATTTACTTTTATAGCAGCATCAATGACAAGCACTCCACATGGCATTTCACAGAAGCGGGATCTCGGTGGGCAGGTGGTTCTGCTCCAGAGCAACTCACACTGAGCATGGTCTCACAGAGCGCTCTACAGCACTGGAGGATTAACTCACACTGAGCATGGTCTCACAGAGCGCTCTACAGCACTGGAGGATTAGCGACGACGGTGTGGGCTGGAAGGTGGCGTCTCGGCACCAGCACTACACACAGCTGTCAACTGTCTGGAGCCAAGTGTCATTGAGCAACTCTGTCACCTTGGACATACATAACTTATCTGTGCATCCATTTCCCTCAGTAGGGAAAAAGCAGGCACATCGGCCACCTCAAACATCAACAGGGAAAGCAATGGGAGTTCCTTTGCGGGACTGGAAAGGGATGTGTGACCTCAGGGGTGGCTCTGTGACCTTGCAGGTGGAGGAAGTAACAGTGACAGACGGAGGCTGGATGCCTAGATGTGTATCCACCTTTTCAACACTGGGAGAAGCTACAGATAAATGGTGATTAAGTAGAATTCACCGGAAAGCTGAGAGCAGGCTATTCATTCTTTGAACTCTGAACCGGAAGCAGAAATTACCTTAAACTTCAGTCAAGCACGTCTCCATGCTTCTGAGGTACCACGAGAACTTCCTGGACACTAGCTTCTAAGTACAGAAGTACACACCTTGTCCTTAATTCTCAAAAGAGCGTTAATTCCTAACGGTTGACCAAGAAATGGTTGATAAATTTCCATTACCTTTGACAAGATGACCAGACTGTTAGTACCTCAGGGCAATCTCACCAAGAAGGCGCCCCCAGAACCAACATTCATCCTTAGCTGTATAAAAACCCCCACATATCTTTGTCCCATTGCTCCGGAAGAAAACACACAGAACACAAGGAGGAGTAAATGGACTTGGATTTTTAATTTTTTTTAAAGATTCTCTCTATATATATTAATAAAAAGTGCAAAGAATAGACCTTCATGTTTAAATTATATTCTAAAATAAAATATATATATTTATATTTTCATTAACTGCAGGAGACAACTGTTAAGGGCCTGAGAGTTCAGTCCCCTCTCGGTCACTAGGATAAACGTACATTTTAAGGAAGCACCTATGGAAAACAGTAAGAGTTCACAACATTGGGGACACAGAGCTTCTGGGCATTCTTGAAAGCAGTTTGTGTGCATTTCAGTCTTACATGAAATGAAGGGAAAGTAAAATTCAGACAGGAATTACAGTACATACAATGACAGAGCATTCTGGGTCACCTTCTACTTGCCGGGCCTAGGCTGCAGTGGGAGAGTCACACTCCTGTGTGTTAGGAAAAGCTATTGGTGCAAGGCTCCTGTGGTGATCAATACTGCATAACCAAGCACCCTCTGCTCCCAGCATGGCTGTGGGGGGGACATGGCTAAGAATCCCAGGTGGAATTGCACTTGCTCTTCCTTCCCTTGAGTGGCTCCTTCTTTCTCTGGGTGTAGCATTACGACCCTCTGCCATGGGCTTCACTTTCACAGGAGGGTCTCTCAGAACCAGGGGCGTGCATCTCTGCTGTGCTCCTACCATTTATGGCGGTGGCCTGCAGAAATAGGCAACTGTGGCCCTGCCCCCATAACGCAATCCAGGATGCCTCAACAATTCAACTAACAGATCCATCTGGAAGGAAGCTCGGTAACTCTGCCCACAGGGAGGCCTGGGTTTGGATCTGGCTTTCTTGTGTTACTCCTTTCCTTTCCCACAACTGAAAAGGATCTCTGCTTTAGAAAAGCATGTTCTACATGCTGTGCCCGGAGGGAGGCACGCCTCTGTAACACCAGTGAGCACAGCTTCTCACCTCCTAACTGTCAACGGTATGCTCCCTCTCCATCTGATGACGACACTGTTAAACACAGACAAGCATGATGGGTAACATGCAGCTCAAAGGTCCATGCTCTCTTCTCTCCTCCTTCTCGGTCTGTTATAAAAATAATTTTGGTTATAAATGTCTACACAGCACCGATTTTATTTTAAAACCAGCTTCTTCACTCAGCCACCCAAGTGAATCTGTAAATACGCATGCTCACACAGCTTTCTCACTTACTTCTGTTAATTCTAAAAGGCCAAGGATTGTACTTAGGATTTTTCTTAATTGGAAATGACTCGGCAATTATTCAAACCACCAATTACAACGCCCTAAAAGTCCCTACGCCAGTTGGGTTGGATGAGAGGTTCCATTTACATGCAGCTGTAGTAAAGGATTATGAGGCCTGCAGCAGATAAACACTGTTGTAGTAACAGAAGACATGAGTTTCAAAGAGTAAAAAAGCCTCTCATAAAACTTTGTCATATATAAAATATCTCATTGTGACCAAAGTGTTAAGTGCTCACTCTGCCTTCTGCCATGGGACGATAGTGGCTCCAAAGTTCAAAAATAAGAGAGCAACTGTTTCCCAGGCTGACAAAGCAACGTCTCCATTACAGTCTCTCTCGCAGACTCCTCCGCACGCACACGCACAGACACAAGCAACCAGTCTTCATCTTCTGGACACGGATGCCACACTCTTTTCTATTTCCAAAAATCTGTCAAGAAAATGCGATTGCAAAATAACTGTCCTCGTCTATCCCGCCCGGTCCCCACTGCTCATTTTTCGGGTTCTGAGACAAAGTCTGCAGCGGGAGAACCGGCTCCACTCATCTTTCTAAACCCTTTGGCTTTCACCCTTAATGCTGCGGTGAATGTGGGCCTGCCTCAGGAGGCCCGGGTCAGCAGCTTTAAAGACGCTGAACCTGAAGTGCGGTGGCAAGAGACAAACACCTGCCACATGGCGGAGGAGGAAACTTAAAAAACGCAACTCCCCATCCGTGAAGAGATCACATGGGTCACCTAAAGAGTTTACACCAAATTAAGTTTGTAGGAGGGGTGGAATCACATAACAAATGTTAAGAGCCAAAACAAAACAAAACCAGAACAGAGCAAAACAATAACCCGCAAGAAACCAACCAGGTTAACGAAGAATGGAGGGCTGAAGAGAAAGACTTCAGAGTAGGAGAGTAGGTGAGGGATGGCGTCAAAGACCAAGCGCTTTGCACACACCCTGCAAAAACACTGGGGGGGGGGCTAGAAGTTCATAGATTAGGCAACAGTTATTCCACAGGGGACATAAAACATAAAACAAAACAGCAGTTCAATTCCATTATCACACAGTCCCAAGAAACAGGGGGCCACAGCTCCCGTGATTAGAATCTCTCAGGATGACACACATGAGGAAAGCTGGGAAGCCGGAAGCTCTTTCTCCCCCAGTCCCACCATTTCTTCACACACCTGCCTGGCCAGCTTATGAGCTGACTCTGTAACGGGAGTGACAGGTGATCTAACACTGGAGGGGCTTCTGGGACAGGCGGTGGTGGGAAGGTTAAAGTGCCCAGCCCAGGCTCCCAGAAGAACAGCAAGTTTCCTAGGGTTTATCATTCCATCTACTTCTCTTTAAAACTTAACTGAGTTCCTGAGATCAGAATCAGGCTGAAAATGCTTAAAATACCCAAAACCATTTAAAACTTGGAATGAGAGGGGGAAAACCAAACAAAACAACAACAACAAAACCAAGTTAAATTATGAACAGAGTAAAACTACCAGGGAAGCGGGTACAAGTCAGGATAAACACCAGACCCAGAACAGAAGTGGGGAGGAGGGAGGGAAGGAACCCATTTCTGATGTGAACACTGCATCACCCCTCTGAGGGATCACGCTGTCTTTGGGCTTAGCAGGAAAGAGCCCAGTGGCTGACAAACCCCAGTGACACAGTAGGAGTTGGTGATTTCTCATCTTTGGGGGGTAGGGAGGAGAGAGAGGACAGGGGGAGGGAGAGACAGAGTAAAGAAGAGAAAAGAGAGACAGAAAAAGAGAGAAAAAGAGCATGAGCTAGTTAGCTCACATAAAGACTGGAGATGCAGCCAGGTCTGCTAAATGAGCTGAAAAAACTGTGGTAAAAAATACCAAAACCCTATCCATTCTAGGGGAAGAAAATATACAAAACCCCTCCAAAGCTAAACAAAACCCAAACACAACGGACATGTCCTTCCTCCTAAAGAAAAGCACGCTGGGAACAAACACCCTGCAGGAAGTCCTTATGTGAGTTTTTACAAGGCTGGTAGAGGTTATTTTGTTTTTGATTCCACAAAAATTTTGTCTCCATCCCTAATGCCGAAAGAGTGCAGAGCTCGCGAGCTGTACTTCATCTCCTCCGGGCCAAACGGGGCCTCGTGGTCGAAGTAGTAGAGGAGCATGCTGCTCGTGGGCAGCTGCACCAGAGTCTTCAGCTGTCTCTTCAGCTCCGCCACCGTCTGGTCCAGACGGATGCTCACTTCCTCCACCTGGTCGTTGAAGTGGACCTCGACTTTCGCACTGCTCTGGGGTCTCAGGTCCACTTCTGCCAAAGGCTCCAGTTTCCCATACTTCGTAATGAGCTCATGATACCTGGGAGCAGAAAAAGAGTGTCACCTTAAGCTGCTTACGACACACAGTCAAACGACACGCTACCCTCCATATCTTCCCCTCCTGTCCGAGACTGTCCCTTCCTTCCTACACGACAGGTAGATCTAGCTACCCAGGGACGCTGTGGTCTCAGTGTCCTGGCATAGCTACTCCGCTGAGGCCACAGAAAGCCACGTGCTCATGAACAGGAGCACCATCTGAAAAGGTCCCCATGCCTTTGTATTTACAGAGCAGCGCAGAGGGGCCGAGGTGTCTCCCACAGGTTACCAAACACAACAAGACCTAGACTGCATAGAACAAGGTGTGGTGCACACGTGCAACCTAGCACTCGGGAAGTGGAGGTAGGAGGATTACAAGTTCAAGGTCATCCTCAGCTACACAGCAAGGTCAAGGTCAGTCTTGGCTACAGAGGTCCCTGTCTCAAGCACTGGGTAGGAATGAATAGTTTGAGAAAGAAAACAACTAGAGAAATTGGGTGCTACAAAGGTCATAAGGAGAAGTCAAATACCACCAAAGTATCCTTTCTCTCTTTTCCTTTTTGAGACAGGGTTCTCTTTATGTAGGCCTGGCTGTCCTGGAAGACTCCCTGTAGACCAGGCTGGCCTTGACCTCACCTCCCAAGTGCTGGGATTAAAAGTGCATGCACCCTTTTTGGGTGTTTCCACTGAGAAAGGAAAACACCAGACTAAGCCCCTTTCTTAGTAATACAGGGGAAGCAGGGGAGATGTTTCTGGATGCTCTGATCCTGCAGAACAACAATATGAATTTCAGCTGATAGCCAGCTCTTTCAGTGAAGCCTTGTTTGAATGTTCCAGCCTGGCCTCAGCTAAATACAAGACAGTCATGAAAGGATCAAGGACTCCTTCTTGGAAAAAGAAGACCACAAATAAAGATATTCTGTTATCAGGGCAGGAATAAAAAAAGCAAAGCACAGGATGAGGAAAGTGAATTATAGGGGTGAGAACAGGGTCCCTAATATTAAATTCCTACATGAATTCTAATACCCACTGACAGCAGTCTTGAAGGAATTAAGTCTGATTTGATGAGGAAGTTGGGCGGTCTCTTATCTACCAGGCAGGAGGAAGAATGCACCATAGTGTTACCACTGCTGAGACAGTCTGAGGTTAGTGACGGCTGGGACTCCACACTCACATAGCTATGCTTCAGCTCTCCTATTCCTGGCTTCTACTCAGTACAATCAGTGTCATAAGAAGGTTAGTAGAACACTAATGACACAGTGAGACGCTGTGCTGAGAGAGAGGGGAGAAACGGGGTGTGGTAAAAATAGCACAGGCCCTGACTTTCAAGTCTGTGCTGTGATTAATATGACTCTGCAGCTCAGGCCTCTGGATCTGCTTCCTGGTTAGCAAATGCAGGGTGCTAAGCCCTGCCCTTCCCACCAGAAAGGCAGCCATAAATTAAACAGCTGGTGAGTAACCCCTGTACATTCTAAGTTCACACACAAGTACAACATCAGCAGCATAGTCCTGCTGCTCCAGAGCTTACGACAGGAAAGCGCACACACACTTCAGAAAACTTAGAGAGGGTACCCGTGTGACTCAGCAGCCTGTAGAACGCCTCCCAGGGCTGGAGCTCAGATTAAAACAAGAAAACAAAAAACAAACCCACAGGGCAACAGCAGCAACACAGGAAAGAAGGGTATAAGCTAATGGCCGACATTTTCAAATGGAGCCCAGAGCTCCGTAGTGTGTGGGGCAGCAGATCAAGAATCAGATCTTCAGACCTTAACAGTCACCGTGGAGAAAGGTGAAGAGAGAAAGTCTTCCTCACCAGAAGACAGCAGAGCCAGGGCTGCAGGAGCCAGGGAAGGAGGAGCCAGACATGGAGGACTCAGGGATGGAGGAGTTGTCCCGGTCAAGGTGGAATCAGAGTAGAGGAAAGCTCCAGATCAGAAGCGAGCTGTCTGGCCACCATCAGGATGTCAAGGCTTCAGCGAAGGCGAAGCAATCGGCACAGCGGGACACAGAAACCCAAGTGAGCAAACCCACAGACTTGCGATCACAGATGGCTGACACCTTTCCCCAACCTCCTGCCATGCACCTTCACACACCCGCAATCAAATCCAAAAACAGCAGAGGAACCCATATGGTCAGATGAGCTGACCCAACCTAAAGGTTTCCCCTCCAGACTACAGAAAAGTAGAAACAAGACCAACACTCCAGCCCCCAACCTCTCCCTAGAAGGGAAGAAAGAAGCAACAACAAAGGGGCCAAGGAGAGCTAACCCATGCCATGTTCCAGCAGCCCGAGATGCATCCACTTTCATACCAGGCTGTGTAGGCCACAGAAATGGAAGGATACACCACAGGAAGAAGAATGGAAGGAAGGCACAAGAACAAGTTCAACAGCCGAGGCAGAGTGCAACCTCAGAGCAAGAAAAGAAAAGGCCCCAGGAGCTCAGTGGCCTAGGAAGAAGTAATCCTAAGAAGTCAAGGAGATGGTGAACTGGGGCACCGTGAACCTCTGTAGGGCAGGAGTGAGAGGAGGGGAGGAGAGAGGGAAGAGGAGTGCTGCCATTACCAACCAGACAATCTGGTGAGGAAGAACAGCCAAGGTCTGTCCCTAGCCCAATTTTGCTCAGCAATAATTTTAGCTCAGAGGCTTTCTGAAACAAGAACAGGGAGAAAAGAGTCTCTAGGAATCCTTCCAGGGGGAAAAAATTCAACAACAGGATTAGGGAATTAATAGTAAACTCCTGTCTGCTTAAATATGAAACTAAAATTTAACAATGGTAACTTTTGTATTTCTAGACTCCCTTGACACTACAGACAAATGAACTGATCTCAGCCATAAGCATTACCCATAATCTAAGCCTCACTGCGGCGAAGGAGCAAGTGCGTTTATAAATGAAATGAGCTCTGTGCTGGGACACTGGAATGCCTTATACATTCTCAGAATCATCATGTACAGAATGATCCATGGCTAACCACCCCCCATTATCTTTTCTTCCAAATCTTAATAAACAGTACTGAAAACTACCCAGTCTTCCTAGCCAACACCTGAGCAGTCTGGCTCCTTCCCACCCTACTGGTATCTCTTTCCTCCACTGCCTTCATTCAATCAATTGACGTCTTCTCAGCCCCTTTTCTCCTGAATGTCTTATTCATCTATTTACAGCTCGAGTGCCCCATGTGCCTTATAAATTCAGTAACTCCTACTAATGATCTCAACTGACACGTTTTCTTTTAATACATAATCTAGATGACATTTGCCGATATATGTTGAATCTCTTCCTGGTAGGCCTTCTTATGCTGCAGAGTTTAAAAAGCTGAGAACTTCATTCCCAGATTCCCTCACAGAGGAGATGTGGCTTCTGCCAGGACCAATCAGCCCAGAGTGAATGCAGCAGACACAGCATGGGGACAGTCTGGGTAGCAGCTTCTTAATTACCAGACTAATTCCTGGAGTCAAGAGCCTGGCAGCATCTTGCTGGTCTGAGATCAAACATCAAGGACAGAGCTTGAGCTTGGCACCCCATCCCCACCCCGAGTTTACTGCAGAGGTAACAGTCCCCTTGGGGGTGCACTTGTGTGGTATGATCTGTGAGGTAATCCTAGGGAGGCAGCTGGAGTCTACTCTCCTGGTTCTTCTAAGGAGTTTGTCTGGATGTTAGTCTGCATGAAATCCCTTCTTGAGCATGAATTTAGGGAGGCTCTGGGACAGGCTGTCTTTATTTTACAAAAGCCCAGTATGTTTTAGAAACAAATTTCTTCCTGGTATTAATCTGGGTGTTTTATCTATGACTCATAAGTCCATCCACGATGAACACTGTCTACACTGGGGCTCCTGAGCTTCAGAAAGCATCTGCTCAATGTCTTCCCAAAGCTGTGGTCTTAGACAACCCAAACGGTTTCTCAAAACCAACTTCTCAATTTACAGCCTAAGGACCGGAATCTTCATCTGCTATTAACAATATTTAATATTTATAAGCCTTGCTTAAGTGAGCAAAACTCCATGTACTGTGCATTTGTGTTCAGAAGTTCCTAGTAACATGTGGGGCTGGAGAGATGGCTCAGTGGTTAAGAACACTGACTGCTCTTTCAGAGGTCCTGGATTCAATTCCCAGCATCAACATGGTTGCCCACAACTGTTTGTAACTCCAATTCCAGAGGATGTGACACCCTCACATAGACATCTATCCAGGCAAATCACAGATGCACATTAAATAAAAGTAAATAATATTTTAAAAATGTAACATGTAAAACATGAAGAATTCCCAGTGGCCCACTTGGTAAAATATATCCCCAAAGTGATGAGAAGAAAAGCATTTGAAAAGTTTAGTTTGCTCCTAGGGCAATAAAACTACATCCCAAGTATCTTCTGACCACCCCTATCTAATGCCCTCTACAATAAATCTTCTTTCACTCTAAGCCCATACCATATCCACAGCACAGAGGGTTCCTTAACATTTGGTAATGGATTTCTGCTTTTCTGACACTAGGCCACAGGTACGCTACTCACTCAGGCACATACGCATCCCATGGTGGAGGTGATCTGTCACACACTTTACAGAAATGTACTTAGAGCCTGCTCATGCCCCCAGAGCTTCAGGGCTAAGGCAGATGAGCGTCAAGCTTGTCCTAGGCAATCACTTCTCTTAGTTGGGGCCATGGAGGCTCCATGTGATAATGAGTACCATTCTAGAACTTTGCTTCTCACTCCTACATTCAAGTGCCCCCTTTCAATTTTTCTTCAATGGCTCCTCTCTTCTCCAGTTTTTAAAGTGTCTCATCATGTAGTCCATGTGCTCTTGAGCTTCAGATCCTCTGGTTTCAGCCTCTGTGTCCTGGGGTTGCAGGAGAATGCCTCACCTCTCATTCTGCTACATACATCTGCATGGTCTAGCGCTGGATTTCTCTGTCCAACTGCCTCCACTGATCAGCTTAAGCTACAGACCTTCCCCACCCGACTTCCTCAAGGGTCTTGACTCAATACATTTCATTAACTACTTACTCTCGACTTCATTAAAAGAACAAGGTATTTAAGGACGCTAGACTGGCCTTGAACTCACAACCTTCCTGCCTCTGCCTCCCTAGTGCTGGGATTAAGGGCATGTGGCACATTCCAAGTTACAATGTCTTTAACTTAAGGTTGTGAAAATTACCAGTTAATGGCTAAAATGTGATTCATTTGATGATGGAATTAACACAACTACCAGACAGCAACTAAAATTCTTTTCATCTGCATACATTTACCATGACATTCAGGACTTTAGTCAAAATGGCTTCATAAGTTCATCTTGTATGCCTATCTCTCCAAACTCAAAGAAGCAATGAGTTAGACAAGGTTAAAGTAAAGGGCATACAACACAGGATGGAAATATGTGAGTGAGTGTGAGTGAGTGAGTGTGTGTGTGTGTGTGTGTGTGTGTGTGTGTGTGTGTGTATAAAACAAATAAAACAGCATCTGATAGAACGAAAGCAAAACAAAAAGGCCTTCTGCCATTCTCTGGTAAGTCTGACAAAACATGGATTTAAGAAGGACTGAGGCCGAGTGTGCTGTGAGCCACACACAGGGGGCAGTGTGGTCGGGAGACACTAATGCCCGTCAGCAACGACAAGACAAGCAAAGAAAAGCCATCAACAGCTCAAGCAGTACCAAAGGCTTAACTAAGAACTAACATCTCTATTTAGTGTATGGGAAACAAGACTGACCATGTCCCTGCCCAAGGCTATCTCAAGCTCTCAAGCATCACCTCAACAACCCTCCTCCCACATGCGTGTGTGCACATGTGTGCATGCACATGTATGCGTATGCATAATCATAAAGCCAAGAAATGACAGCAACGCTTTAGTCTCAGTCCAGCTTCTCCAGATCGAGGATTACCAGTGCACACCACCACACCCAGAAGTTTTACATGTGATTCCCATCTGCAACACACACACACACACACACACACACACACACACTCAACGGCCTGGTGAATATCATGCTTTTGGCTGCGCTGCTGTACTCCACACAGTTCTGCTGGACACTGAGCTAATGGGGTGCTATTATCTGCCACATAGTGTTTTTACAACTGCATGTGAACCTACAATTAATCCTAATAAATGTTTCAGTTAAAGGAGGGCTGCAGATGATACAGAATCCACTGGGGTGCTGTTTTAGAGAAGCCAACAGCAGGCAGGGAAAGCAGGCAGTAGCTGACAGAGGGAGAAGACAGAGGGGCAAAGGGGTGACGAGGAAAGAGGTTTTAGATGATGAGAATTTTAGATTCTGCTTCTGTTGGAGAGGTTACATAATAGAACTGTCAAAACTTAGAAATATACAGTAAAAAGGCTGAAAATGTACTCTATGTCAGTTATAGGACAATAAACCTGATTTACAAAAACAATGTGGGGCTAGAAAATGCCTCAGTGGCTAAGAGTGCTCGCCAGGCAGGTGTGGAGGCCTTAGGTCAGATGCAGTGTCCACCATGTAAAAAGCTCAGCAGTGTTGAGGAGGGGCCCGGACGCTGCCTGGGCTAGCTCTAGGTTATGTAAGTGGGAGTCTATCTCCAAAGAAATAGGGTGGAAAGTAACCGCACAGGCACATGGCGTCCTCTGGCCTGTGAGGGTGCACACACCACACACATGCCCACTTGCTTGCACAGTGTGTGTGTGCACACACACCCTTCCCACATTTCTTGAAATTTAAAATGGATCCTGATACAAGATAACCAAATAGGATTCATCGGGATAAAGGGAGAGGAGGAAGTGAAATTATGGAAAAGGCAATCCACACCAACACAGTGTGCTTCCCACGTGGCAAGGATCTCACTAGGGAGGGAGCTGAAGAGAGGACAGCAGAGTCAGCTGTCCTGTGACCATTTCCACACAGAACTTTAGCACATAACTGCCGTGGAATTTTGTCAGGAAACCCCTATCAGTGGTTGCCTGGGGAACCAAGCCCTTCATGGCTGCTAAACAGATGAGTCGAAAGATGTTCTTTTTGTTTCAAGTTTAAGATTTTCAACCAGATTTTATGTGGAAGAATTGTCCATCAAGATAAAAATAAAGCAATGTAGAAACCAAGACACACCCCACAGACGATAAGAGGTACCACAATGTGTATAAACTCTTAACGCTAAATGAAATACTAGAAAAATATGAAATTACCAACCCAATTCATTTTACAAAGCTAGTACAACACTTATAAACCCAGAAAGGCAGATAACTATTATAGGCCAACTTTATATTTATAAATAAATGGGAACATTCCAAATAACATGAGATTAAACCCTACTTGCTTATAAAAGATATTCTTATTTTGTAACTAGTTGACCACTGGAATACAAAAGTGTTTCAAAGCAGACATCTTATTAGAATCCAGACTATGGAAGACAACAGTAATAGAAATGCAGGGAGAAGAGTCTGTACAACCTGGTGCTGCTCACTGACCAAAGGAAGACCCAGAACACTAAGAACAAAAAAGTCCAATTTCATATCAAAATGTTTCCCAGGGAAGTGCTGGACACATTCTCTTCCAAGGAGAAAGAAGACCACTCATTAGACGGCTTCTCCTGCATTTCAGTCTGCGTGGTTCTACAGGCTCGACTCAGAGCCTCCATCACACATGCCACATCCCCGGCCTGTCTGTCAGCTTAGATATCCCACTAGATGTCCTATTCAAGGAAAAGAAATGAGAGGCACAAACATTATTTGAGGAAATAAATGTGTACAGAGAAATCCCCAAGAAAGTAAATATGAACACCCCGAATGCTGTCAGGAATGACAGATAGTCAGCATGCGAAACTGTCAATGGCCGTCCTGGTCACCAAAGCCAACTAGAGACAGAGAAGGGAATCTCACTTGAAAGAAAAATAAAAGTTAATAAAGTGCCTAGAAAGGAACTTAACAGAACTCTGTGAGATGTGTGAGGAAGAAAGGGCGCACCCATGAGGACACAATGCTCTACACACATTGCATGGAGGGCTCCTCTGCTAACACAGGGCAGGCATCAAGGCCGATGATAATTCTCTTCCCTGTTAACAAACGCACTGTGTTCACAATCTAGTTAGAGCAGGGTTTGTGAAACTTACAGTTCTAAAGCCCATGTGGGACAGAAACAGCCCTACAATAACTATAATAATTTAAGAAACAATGGTGGGGAAGAGGCTTACCCTTGCTGGGAACTAAGACAGTGTGACTTTGTGATGATATAATAGTATGAGAATGGATAAATGCCTAAATATACCAATGCACCAGATCAGCTCCTGAAATAGAGCCACGAATAAAAACCAAGACACAGGACAGAGGCAGATAACAGAATCTATGCCAAGATGGCAGGGAAGGGGAGGCCGCAAGTGCTGAGTGAGATCACACAGACAGCAATCCACATGGTGAAAGCCATGGTGCACATACAAACCACGGTGCACACGCGAAACTCAGCAGAGTATCTTAAGTGACTGCCAGATAGGAGAAAACCTCTTCTTTAACATGATCAGAATAAGTAACAGCAGTGGCTGCACACACAAGACCAGCATACACTGAAGCCAGTCAAACGACATCAAGAAAGAGAGAAGGGCTCACAAAATGAGCAGAGAAGGGAACATCGGTTCCTCAGGGATGCAGCTCTCCACTGCTCCGGTAGGTTTCCATGTTCCAGAGGATCACCCTACATTCATGACCATACTACCTGCACCAACAGGAGTTCACAGTAAAGATCAAAACAAAAAAGAATTCAGAGGTTGGGAAGGAGATATGGTGGGGTAACACACACACACACACACACACACACACACACACACACACACACACACACACTTTTTGAGACATGGTTTCTCTGTGTAGCAGTCCTGGCTATCTCAGAACTCACTTTGTAAACCAGGCTGGCCTTGAATTCAGAGACCCGCCTGTCTTTATCTCTAGAGTGCTGGGATCAAAGGCGTGCACCACCACTCATGGGTATAAAATAATTTTTAAACAGTACGTTGTAGAATAAAAGACTGGTAAAGTTGGCATTAAAGTTTAATACTGTTTCCAACAAAACAGAAACGGAAATACCATGGGAAGACACCTCACTGACACAGAAGGATAAGCCCCACTTTATACGTTAGTGGTTGTAAAAAGAGATACCAAAGATGCACGTCAGGTTTCTGCATGAGGAGCTGGGAAAGCGGCTCAGTGGCTATGAGCACTTACTGGTTTTGCAGAGGACTCGAGCTCAAACCTTCTGAAACTCCAACCCGTCGGGCTCCGTGGGCACCTGCACTTGGGTGTGCACGCACATACACAATTACAAAACTAAATAAGTCTTGAAAAAGATTCTTGCTCTGGCTACTTCCAAAAGCACCCCATTTTTCCTGAAATATTATTTCTTTTTAATTAAAGTAAAATAATGTTAAAAAAAAAACCTCATCAGTTCTGAATAGAGGAAAATGAGTGTATTACTGTTCTTCATATTTTTTTAGTTTTATTTTTCATTTTTAAAAATTAAACAAACCATCACCAACAAAAAGGCAAAGCTGGCTACTTATTCTAGCCAAGGCTAAAGTTCAGAGAACAAAGACAGTGTCCCCAAGACCAGCAACACTGGGGGGACCTCACTGTGCCTCTTCTTTGAAATCATAGCTCACCTCTAACTGCCTTAGATTAGGAAGGCAGCTACCTCCTGTTGGGCTGGGCTGGGGCTGAGAAAGAGGCAAGAAGTCAAAAGCAAGTCCTGGGTGACAGGAATGACAAAGCCTGAGAGTCACAGGCAAAGCTAGCATTTCAGAGGGTCTCCGGGGAGCTGGGAAGAGAAAGCCCCTTTTGTCTCCCCTCAGACTCCCAGCTGAATGTGAGCAGTGCTGTGTCACCACCCTGACAGAGGATGATGGAGCTTGGCAATGCTGAGAACCCCAGGAGACCCGTGTCCAGGGGAGGAATGTTCTTCATAACAGCAGGTCCTCTGTGTGGAAGGAATATGAGGTAACGGACACAGTGCACTAGGATTCCTCCAGCATTGGAGACAAATGGCCCTTCATCAGGGTGGTGTCCAAATACAGCCTGCTGCCCTGTCTCACAATCACAGGCAGATACAATCAGCTCGGCCAAGAAAAGCTATTAGTCTCTATCTGGAAAAGCTGCTCTCCATACTTCACAAAGCATACCACTGGTGACAACAAGCAAGCACTCGAGGAACTGGGCACCTAACCCTTGACATTATAAAGAAGCCTTCCCAGGAGAGCTGGAGCATCCCCTCAGGACACAGACGAAGGACTAGCTTTTGAGGGGAATGAGAGCAGAGAAAAACTTAAGGAAGCTGCTCCAGGTGTTGTCCCTGGTCTTTGACAGAAACATTCCTCTGTCCATCTGTCCATCGGCTAACTGTCCTCTGGAACCTTGGCTTTTATAACTCTTTTGATAAAGTTTGAAATTTTAAGGTCTGAAAAAAAGGGAAAGCCCAAACTTTCACTCACTTTCCTAAACTGTGTTCAAATACAAGAAGCCACTGCACCCCCAAAGGTACAAGACGAGTTGATGTCCAAGAGGGAGTTGTCTCCCTTTGTTTCTCTCTTTAAAATTAAACAGAGGACTACATATTAGTTCAGTACTAAGCAAGCAATTTAAGTCCAATCTTTCAGAGGAGATGGAGAGGGGAAGCAAAGGCAAGATAAAGGGAAACTCGTCAACAAAAGCCATGTGACAGGAGAGCAGTACCACATGTGTGCTTTGAGTGCAGAGGCTCCCCACCCCACATGATGCGCGTGCTGCCCTAGCGGGATCATGACCGTGAACACTCAGAACCACGCAGGAATGTGCAATGTGTTTTCCTGGACTACATTCTATAATCCAGCCTAACACAGGCATCCTTTAAAAAGACTTTCAGCGTCTAGGTACAACCTTGTTTCCTATAGTCTCAATTAGTCATTTACTTTCCAGGTCTCTCTGAGACCCTCCTTGTAACCAGAACCCAAGCCCACCCTTTGAACCAACCACCCCCCCACATCAAACTTCCAGCAATTTCCTACCACATAGGACAGAACAGCCAAGTGCCACAGCCATGCTGGCTCCTCTCTTACCCCACTACTTCCACTCAGAATAAGCTCCCTCACCTTCATCAGGCTAACACAAATGCTTTCTAGGATAGGGATAGGGTGGTCCTGCCCCTGACCTAATCGTCTTCCTCATGCTCTCGGAGCACAGTCTTGTACTGAGCAGTGCTAGGCTGCCAGGCAATGTCTGTATCCTGGGGAGAAAGGAAGGCCCCAAGCAGTACCCCAAGGTACTGCTGCTCTGCCCAGCAGACGGTACCGAGTGTGGGAGGCATGAAGAGACTGACACACAGAAGGACAGACAACACAGTGCAGATCGACTGCTGGAAATAGACAAGTAAGGTCAAAGTGGGTTAAGGGAATTACAGGAGACAAGGTGCACTATTGTAGCTGGGGACTGGTGACGAAGAACCTCAAATAAAGTGAGAGCAACAGAGAAGGCCGCACAGGTAACCTGCTTTGTGCAGTCTGAACTGGGAGAAAGCACCAGAGCCCGAGGTGACAGTGAACCAGCTGGCCACCAGCAAACAGGTTCCTGCCTCTGCTGTTTGAAATATATAAACCTGACTATGTCAGCTGCTGTAATGTTAGCAGTACAGGCAAGGCACAGTGTGACGGTTTGGACTCGAGAATGCCGCAGACAGAAGTTAGAAGCCATCTATGGAGAATCTGTGAAAATCTACTTCAAAAGAAAAAGAACTCAGATGGTCTCAATAGAGGATAAGAAGAAAGAAATCATGAGGCGACTCCATTGTTCTCCCAAGAGCTCAGGGCAGAAGTGAAGGAGTGAGGGGTGGGCAAAGGAGCACACGTGGAGGAAGATCCTGTGTGAGGAGAGAGCAGATCCAACGTGTGACTCAGATACACTGTCTCAACATCCAGGTGAGGTGTCAAGCTGATAATCGGAAACACTAGGTCAGGGTAATTCATCCTGACCCTACCCTCAATTACAGTTAATATTACATTTGTTTTATCATAAATTATTAATTACAGGTAGCATCTAGAGCCATGGGTGCAAAAAGAAGAGTGCAAGGAAGAAAGGCCTGGGAACTCAGTCTGTAGAGGTCAGGACCCATCGAAGGAAAGGGTCTCCAGCTTGGCCCCAAAGCAAGCCTCTCACACACCGCCTTTTATCCTTGCACCCCCAGTTTCTGGCCCAGTTCCACTTGGTTTATAGCATTATATTCAGTATATAAGTTAAAACATTCCCTGAACCCTGGCTAGGATCTAGAGTCAGTTCCTAGAAGTTCTCCTGGTGAAGCAGTAGAATCCAGTAACTGAAGAAGGAGCTCACACGCAGCTTACTAGGAAACAGTACACCACTGCTCCACGAGCCACTGGGAGACAAGGCACACAGGAGGCCTATTGACCAGCAGAGCAAACGCTGGGATGTTCAAAGGCCAAGAGTCAGAGAACAGAGGCTTCTCTTCTCTGGTTGTTTCAGAAAGTAAATAAACACATAGCCTATGCTGGGAGGCTCCATTCCATGCCGGCCAGTTATCTGCCATGAGCAGCCACAGTAAGGAGGCCCCACCCAGCAGGAGAAGACAATGACGCGGGTAACGGAGCATCCGTAGGCAGTTACTGAGCTCTTACACTTATGAGACACATTCACAACACTGAGGTATGGCTCCCTTCTGGGCCCAAAATGGCTTATTCTGGGGTAGGAAAACAGGCTGTAGATCGCTGGGTCTTCCTTAGTGAATTCCATTTGTAAGATGACCAATGACAACCAAACTGTGTGGAGACAACAACAGAATCACCCAGGTAACACAGACCCTCACAGTTCCCTTTTAAGTGCAAAATAGCTGTCATATCACAAGGGCTCAAAAATATTTGCTGAAAAAAGTCCACCAGGAGATTGATATAAAAACTGTTGGGCTAGGCATCGCAGTGGAAGGCAGAAGTCAACTCTGGCTACCTAGTATCTGATATCTAGTATTTGGCTACCTAGTATCTGATATCTAGTATCTGGCTACCTAGTATCTGATATCTAGTATTTGCCTCAGATGATAGCCTTGGGGGAGGGAGGGAGCAGCTGAAAGATGTTCAAACACTAAAGAGAATGCATTCTTCCTGTGTCCCCAAAAAACTAGAAGAGAGGAAATGGCACAAACCTGTCACTCTAAATCTGAAGTACTAGGCAAAGATGCAGGCATGACAGTGTGGGTTTGTGTGTGTGTGCTTATTTTATGTATGTGTCTTTCCACATATGTGCAGAGCCCACAGGGGTCACAAGAGGGCATCAGATCCCTAGAAGTCTGGGATTACAGATAGTTTTGAGCTGTCATGTGGGTGCGGGAATCGAACTTGGGTCTTCTGTGAGAGGAAAGCACTCTTAACTGCTGAGCCATGTCTTTGGCAGCGAACACAGACCTACAGTTCATGGGCAAGGCTACAATGATGGCAGGCCACCTGTTGCTGTCTGTCCAAATGTCACTGTCAGGAGCATGTTGCTCATGTACAGATACAGAAATCCTGGCTGGGTCTTGCGTTCCACTGGTCCTGCCAGAGGGTAATTCTATAATCTTCTTGTCTGTTCTGTGAGCCACACAGCTTTCATTATTCTCTTACTAAATTCCTACCTGACTTAACTTGTCCAGAGTTGATTCTGCTGTTTGCACTAAGAAATTAGCAGGCAGTGGATGAATTACAAGCAATAGACTCTGAGGTAATGCAGGGCAAGCTGTGCTTGGTTTCTGCCTAGGAGAGAGGCCAGTGGGTATCATATTAGTGCTCACAGAAGACATTCCTCAAACCCTCAATGTGGAGATGTGAAAGAACTAATTATCACCCACAGTCATGTGGACAGCCTGGGGTGACTGAGACAGTGCTGCCAAGAACGGAGATCTTGCAAATTCAAGGCCATGAGGCACAGCACCTGCTAGCTCGTGGGATTAAATAAAAAGAAATCATGGCGAAATCCCCAAAGACTGCCCAGGGAGGAGACTGAAATACAGGAGCTATTGAAAATCCACTGTAGTCAAGCATGGTGGTACATGCCTTTATCCTGGCATTCCCAAGACTGAGGAAGGAGCAAGAATTTACCGCTGGGGCAGAAGAAGTGCCTCAGGAGTTATGAAGCTTCCTGATTTTCCAAAGGAGCAGAGTTTGGTTCCCAGTACCCTCGTCCGGCAACTCACAAACCACTGTCAACTCTAGCTCCGGGGACTCTGAAGTGCTCTTCTGGGCTCCATAGGCCCCACACCACTGACCCCAAAATACTTGTAGAAAAAATTTAAATAAATGAATGAATAAATAAACAGACTTTGAAGCTAGCCTGGGCTACATAGTAAGACCCAGTTCCTGCCCTCCCCCCAAAACAGCTAAGGCTTCTAAATTATAAAAAAGTAAAGTCTGTAGTAGTCACATGACCACAGGCAAGCAGACGCTCTGACTGGAGAAGGGGAAAGGGCTGGAGAGATGGCTCAGAAGTTCAGAGCCCCACTGCTCTTGCGGAGGACTAAAGTTCAGTTCTTAGCACCACCACTGGGTGGCCCAAAGCCACCTGTAACTCCAGCTCCACGGGGATCAGACACCTCTGGCTTCCACCAGCACCCGCAGCAAACACACAAACCCACCCACCCACCCTCAACACACACCTAAACATAAACATTTACTAAGAAGTAAAACATCTTTAGAGAAGACTGTGGGAGAGTCCTGGGATGAAGGTGTATGCAGGCTCTGAAACCCCTGCTAACTGGGTAGCCCTTCGCACTTACTCATGAGTCGGTTCCTCTAAAAAGCCCCTGCAAGAATACACTAATCCATTTATTCTGCCCTTCTACACATATATCCTGGCTGGCAGCATCAGATCACAGCACACTCAGAGAGGACAGCTGCAGAAAGACCCTGGTCACTAAGAGATGTCCTGGAAGAGCCTAAGGGCTCAGACCAAGAAGGAAGGGCACCTTCAGCTCTTGCTTGCTCTACTGGCATAGGCACTTGCCAAAATGTCTGAAATCCGACCGTTCCCATCAGTAGTTGAGAGCAGTTACAATGTGAGTGTGTCCAGTTGGCTGACCAAAGTGGATTTAATCATGGGCTGAGATGCCAATTTTTAAATAACACGCAAGAATTCAAAACCTTGAAGGACACAGAATGATGGGTGATCGTATCATCCCTACTTATGAAACCTTAGAAGGACCCAGAAGACAGTTCCTACTCCAAGGCCTTGAAAAGAGAGGCACCCACATCTCTGAAAAGACTTTCCAGGCCCAGGGTGCAGGCAGAGGACTGGAACTGGGCTGCCTGCTTCCACTTGAAGGACAGAGCAGCCAAGCGGTGGCATATAAACGCCAGTGGACGGGAAATAGGCACAATTCGATAGAGACAGACCAGAGGCATGGCTGTTGAATAGTCTGTGTCAGGGGCTAGGGAGAGAGCTCAGTCAGTGAAATTCTAACAACACTGTCATGAGGACATGAGTTCAGATCCACGACACCACTGTAAAGACTTAGGGATACCACACACGTGCCATCTCTGAGAGGAGATTCCTGGAACTTGCTGACAAGTTATTCTAATTAAATCTCGGAGCCCCAGCTTCAGTAAGAGACCCCGTCTCAAAAAATAATATGAAAGCAACTGAGGAAGATAACAGATGCCAATGTATGACCTCCAAACTCACAGACACGAGTGCGCGCGCGCACACACACACACACACACACACACACACACACACACACACACACACACACACACACCTACACAAAAACAAACGAATGCATCCCCTTAAGCAGTCTGCGTGAGTCCTCTGCACAGTGACTGGAGCCTGGAGTCTTTAGGGTCACTACCAGGAGCCCATGAACCTGTTCAACTGCAGCATCACAGAGAGCAACAGAGCTTTCTCAGTGAGAGCCAGAGACCCGGTGATGGCGGCTCTCCGTAGTCTCCACCAACTCTTCTCTTGTATTAAAAATAACTCAGTTCTTCCTGAATCAGTAGGTCTGTAATCTCAAAGGACGACCATGGAGTTCATGGCATACCCCAAGATTCCACCCGGTAAATAGCTTGCAAAATGGCCTTTAGATGTAAGCTTTAGGAGGTTTCAAACCTTAGCCCTCAGCATAATGTCCTTCTGGAAACTGCACCTCAGAGCTACCCATGCTATTTCCACACACCACCAGGCCAAATGTATCGCCCAAGAAAGTTTGCTGAAATGTCAGCCAAGGTAGGTGATTAAGTGTCAGGGGAAACAGAGGAGTCATATTTGGGTGTAGATGGAATCCGGAGGCTCTCTTTAGCACTTCCTGTACTAGCAGGTCTAAAGGGAGAAAGTCCAGGAATGAAAGCACAGATTGTTAACACTAGTAAGGGTGCGGGTGCCAACACCAACAGCTGGTTCCGACGGTACTGCCTCAAGTCAAGGCTGCAAGCAAACAGAAGCAGGTGATGGTGGAAGACAGCAGTGAACACTCGGTAGCCCTGGGCTAGGTGTATAAAGTAATAATATCAATCCACAATTATATTGTATTCACTGTTATGTCTATGCTTCCAAGTTTGAATTTGCTTTCCTTTCTAACTTTGCATCCTTCTGTAAAGGTATGTTAGTGGTCATCTTCATTACTGAGTCATCGAGCATCGTGTAAAGGAGTGTGTATGTCATCCAAAGGCCCGAGACGGCACCACAGAAGACCCAGACCACCCAGAAACTCATTTCCAAGTGCACACCAACCACGTTAAGGGGGTGCGAGAACAGCTGCCTCCTTTACAACTGGGAAGAGGAGCACCCAGATGCTGGACGTGTGAGGAGTGAGCCGTGGTACGTTTGCTGTGCGGTTTCTGTTTGGGGCAAGTGAGGATTAAGATGCTGGGCATGTAGCTCAGAGGGAAATGCTCACCTAGCAAACCTAGGTTCCATCCTCAGCAGCACCCACTGTAAAGGCAAAATAAATAAACAAAATCCGATGCTTCACGTTTCTCAAAAGCAATAAGGAAATGCCTAACGAGATTCACGGTGGTTAAAACCAGAATGGCGGTCCCATTCTTCTGTAGTCTCCTTACTTAGGAGGCAGAGATAAGAGGGCCTAAGTTTAAGGCCAGCCTGGGGTCAAAGTGAAAGCCAATAAAGGCTTGGATTAGAATGGGAGCCAAACAAGACAGGGCCTCTGACTGTCCTCATCAGCCACCTGCACAATGGCAGCAGTCACACAGCTGGAGCTTAATAGAGAGGTTTAACTGAGAAAAACCAACGTCAGTGACACAGCTGCACTGTCCTGTGTGGTATCCTCAGACAGCAGTGCCACACCAAACAGGAGCTGTCTGTACCTCTCTTGCTTCCTGCCTAACAAGTCTTCCGATGCCCTCACAATACATTTCTCTGCTGATTAAAGCTAATCAAGGTTGATTTCTATGGCTTTCATTCTAGAACACTATTACAGAGGAATAAATGCACATCAAGATAATTATACCATTAGGGGCAGAAAACAATTTTATCTATTTCTGTACCTACACAGCTATATCTACAGGTATTAGTAAGCTTGCCAAGTGAAATAGATCCTGGGTCATACGTTAGCTTAAAGATCTATTTCTTTGTATGTGTTGGCATGGCTTGTGTGTTTCTGCATGTATGTGCATGTGTGCCTGTGAGAGTGTGTGTGTGTGTGTGCCTGTGAGAGAGAGAGAGAGTGTGTGTGTGTGTGTGTGTGTGTGTGTGTGTGTGTGTGTGTGTGTTGGGTATGTTGGTGCAAGTGTATGTGTGTATACACGTGTGTGGGTGAATGTATCAACTGGTGCTCATGCCATGATGCACGTGTGGGGTCACAACCTGCAGGACTGGGTTGTGTCCCCCATCTTGTGGGGCAGACTCCTGTCATCAGGCTTTGAGGCGAGCACTGTGACCCTTTACCTGATAAGCCACCTTGGCAGTTATGGAATCAATTATTTTTCCATTTTGTTTAAACCTCATATGTATAGTATGCATTAAAAGGCATGATAAATCCCCCTCCTTCCACCTTTCTGTTCTAAGGTCATTTACAGAATCTTAAGAATCTTTAATTCTAATACTTAGGACTTTAAATATTTCTAAATAACCACAAAAATATCTTTATGCAAACTTATAGCCCTATAGAATGCCCACCACTTTCAGTCATAAATATTAGCTGGTATATATTAATTCTTCTGAGGAAAAAACATGTCTGTCTAGCAGGAATGAATCAGAATCAGGAACATTATAGATATAAGGTTCAACCTGCCTTATATCCCTCCTTTATGTCTGCCCCGATCACTGAAACCTGATCTAGTGAGGGCTCCTGTCAATCTGTAAGGGCTCCTGTTAGCTTGAAGATTTCCTGTTGCTGTTTTTGCCACTTGGGAGTTTTCTGTTGAACTGTTCATAGTGGGTTTAGTTTGCTTGTTTTAAGACATTCAGCCCTTGCTAAAGATAGTCTTGAACACCCAATTCTCCTACGGACTCTAATGCTAGGATTACATATGTAAGCCATCAAACTTAGTTGTTTCCTTCTCCAAGACCACCACCTCTTTTCTCTCCCCTCCTCCTTTTCTTCTCTGTCTCCTTCTCCTCCTCCTCCCCTTGCCCTACCCTCCTCCGAGAAAGGGGTTCCCTACATAGTCACGGTATCACTGAACTCCTGGTCCTGTAACCTCCTCCACTTCAGCGTCTGGAATTACTGTTATGTGCTACCATGCTCAACTATCTCTTTCTTCTTTTCTTTTTAATACTTCAAGGACAATTTCCATCTTCTTTCCTTTCTTGCATGTATGTGTGCATATGTGGATATAAATATACATTACTTCAGCGTGTGCATGTGGAGGTCAGGGGACAGCCTCAGGTGTCAGGCCTCACCTGAGACAGAGTCTCACTGCTGTTTCTCCACTATGTATGTCAAGCTCGCTGGCCCAAGAGCATCCATCTCTCCTGTCTTCCCTCCCATCCCCCACCATGGCTAAGATGATGGTCTATGCACCCGACTTCCACATGTCCTCAGGCTTTCTCAGCAGGCGCTGGTACCCACTGAGCCTTCTCCATGATCAGCTGTTTCCTTCCTTCCTTCCTTCCTTCCTTCCTTCCTTCCTT
Source organism: Rattus rattus (assembly GCF_011064425.1). Classification (NCBI taxonomy): domain Eukaryota; kingdom Metazoa; phylum Chordata; class Mammalia; order Rodentia; family Muridae; genus Rattus; species Rattus rattus. The sequence continues at coordinate 37,021,442 of NC_046161.1, forward strand.
CCTTCCTCCCTCCCTCCCTCCCTCCCTCCCTTCCATCCTCTTTTAAAGATTTATTTTGTATGTGTGAGCAGATATTCTGCTTACATGTATGTCTGTGTTCCACATGCATTCCTGGTGCCCTAGAAAGTTAGAAGAGGCAGTTGGATTCCCTAGAACTGGAACTGGGTGTCTGTGATCCATGTGGGTGCTGGGAAACAAACCTGGGTCCTCTGCAAGAACAACAAGTGCTAATAGCCACCAAGCTATCTCTCCACCCCCAATCAGATTCTGTTAAATAAAGTGGGCATTTAAATTTGCGGCAGGCAACTCTCCTTGCCAACACCCGGAACCTGCTTTCAGAGACATCCTCTCTTATGTATCTGGTGGCAAGCAGCTGCTGTCTTCCTCCTCCCTGTAGACTAAAGCTAGTGACTCACACTCTGCAGACAGCACTAACTCAGCCCGGGGTTCCTCTCCTGAGCCATCCCTTCAAGAGCCTACTTTCTGGTCCTTTCCTCACTTGCCAAGTCTGCTGGTCTGTGGAAGCTACCACCATGTACAAAAGCAAAGACAATGGAAAGAAGGAGCTAGTTGAAGGTAGATTAAAAATGTGCTCCGAGAAGAAAAATTGGCAACACAAAGCAAAATGTGGGAAAAAACAGTTGTTAGCCAGGCCCCGCCTACAGCCCACAGAAGACTAGAGGAAATGTACTATTGTAGTGGTTCTCAGCCTTCCTAATGCTGTGACCTATTAAGACAGCTCATGTTGAGGTGACCCAAACCACAAGATTATTTTCTTTGATACTTCATTAATAACTCTAATTTTGCCACTGTTATCAATCTGAAATTAAGGGTATCTGATATGCAGACCTGTGAAAGGGTCATGGCCCACAGGCTGAGAAGTATGCACTCTGGATAGGAAGCCGTCTGCTCTAGTGCTTTCCTTTTCTCTTTAAAACCTATTGACACAGTCCTCCAGGATCTAAAGATGACTGACATCTTGTCCCAAGGCAATGGCTTATCAATGGCCTGGTGCTCTACAGAGTCTGCTGCACGGCCAGAGAGCATTTTACCTGAATGGCACTTCCTCCTGGGGAACATCCACATAGTACCGGATGAAAAACCTCTCAGAATCCTCTCGCTCACCATCTGTCACAACACTGCCATTGAGCTTGGAAACGGAGGGCAATCTGTAAGTTAGAACCAAAATAAAGACATTTTAAGGAGCTGGAAATAAAAACAATCAGTCATTGTTTTGGGAAGAGCATGGCTGCGGGGGCCTTGCTCCTATGTGAAGACTGATATGAGTGAGGTCATGGAAAGAACGCAAGAGTGATGCATTTCCAGATGTAGCACCAATGTTCTGTCTTAAACCCGATCTCTCAGAGTACAACACAAGGACACACTTTCCAACATAGGTGGATGGAATGCAAGCCAAGCTATGGGTCTAAAGTACCCAACACTCCACTTTACACTTTTTCTTTCTTTTAATGTAGATGTGTCTATGTCTGTGTACACACTCACATGTGCGGGTGTCCACAGAGGCCCAAGGAGTTACCCTAAAGTTCCTAAAGTTGGGGTTACAGGTGGTTGTTCATCACGTGACATGGATGCTGCATGGATACTGGGAACTGAACTCTGGTCTAGGAAGAACAGTGGGTCTTTTAACCACTGAGCCATCTCTCCAGCTACATTTTAAACAGGGGGTGGAGGGTAAGATTTTTAACAATATATTTTATAAAATTCAATATAACAAGAATATAACCATTTCCACATGGAATCAATATTTTAAAAAGTAAGTCATAAGCTCTTTTATAGTCTCTTACTCATATAAATTGGGGGAAATCCAGTGTCTGTTTTATATTTCAAATTAGCCAAGATATTGCTTCCAGTGCTCACAGACACCCAGGCTGGTGGCTGCCATGTTAAATAGTGTAAGTTCAAAACGCAGTATGTATAATATGAATATACAACTCAGGAATCACCTTATGCTTTTTGTAAAAGAATTGTGGGAGGAACATAAAGAACAAAGCCTACCTACCATGAGACTTGGGCTTCCCCATGAGAGAACGCTGAGCCCTCTCACTGTGGTAAGAAATACCTGCATGGCAGTGTGGAGTTGGGCATTAGCTGGGCAGAAGGATCAATAGTGTGCTTAAGGAGGAACTGTCCTGCAGAGACCTCAAAGCCTGCTGCCTGTCCTCCAAGAGCTCTGTGTGGGGTACATGCAGAGAGCAAAGCTAAGCCCCAAGGCCATTTTCATTTTTGCCAAAATCTTTTCTCTGCTAATGGTTCATGCAAGCACACACACAGTGTGCAGAGGAGCGGCAGAGACAGGGGAGTCAGGGAGCGCAAAGAAGACAGAGACAGCCAGCATTCTTAAACAGAAAACAGACTGAACAGATATACACTCTAAGACCACGTTAGAGGAAATCAGGACACCTACATCAGACAATTCTCCATCAACAGTCTTTCACCACATTGCCCAGCATGGGTTTTCAAATGTTCTAAGTATTTCAAAACAAACGGGCAAAGCATACATTTACAGGAAAGTTTCCCCAGTGGTCTCAGCAGGACGGCTATGTCTTGTTCACTGCAGCACATTCCTTTTCAGACAGACCTGAGCTCTACCAGTGCAAGCACAGTCTCTTCAGATGGGACAGCCCACAGCACCCCCTTTAATCTCCCTTCAGGACAGAGAAGAGAACAGGGCTACACACCTGGCTACCACCAATTTCCTGCGCTCCTCGGTGGTATATGGCTGCAGGAGAGGGATTCCTAACAATCTCACTTCTTCGAGCTTGGGGAATGAATTGAGTTTGTCAATGTCTTCCCAGGACTGCAAACCTATTTGGAAAAAAAGGTATTATTTAAGCAAATTCAGAAAAATACCAAAGGAGATGAGCACAGACTAGCAGCTACCGGCAGTTGCTGGACTGTTGAGGTGGAAGCAGTCAGACAGACACTGGTCTCTCCCCGGACAGAGGGATATGGTCAACTCCAAACAACTTCCCTGGAGAGTGGCTCAGTGCTGCTGGCCCAGACTCACGTCTGCTCGGTAACTAAAGCAAGCAGGTCAACGCCAGCTTGGACAGGATAGGGAGACCCTCTCTCAAAAGGGAGCGACTAAAACAACAAACAACAAACAAAGCCATTTTCCAGAGCCTCTCATCTTTGTGAGCTCAGTCGTGAAGGACAGAGGGGTCTCCAGTATCCTCCCATCTCCCATTCCACAGCAATGGCTTTTAATTGAGTTGTCATTAGATCCAGCAAACAAGGTACATGCTGTGACTTTTCTAAAAGGCTGACTTTTTTTACTTAAATGTAGACTCATGGACTATGAATGTTAGAGGTGATGGGGACAAATCAAAATTTCCCTAACATGTTCTAAAATGGAACAAGAACAGGAAAATCAGAACTAAAACTTAAAGTTGCAGGAATCAGGTCCAAAATCACTGCTAACACCAACCCAACCCTCGAGCACAGTAACCCTGAACCCTGAAGTAGGGAGAACACGAGTTAAGCTAAGGCACTTCATTCTGCAATGCGTCTCTTGGATGAGCAACTGTGTCTTCCAAGCGGAGGCTGGATGTCCCCACCAGACAGGCTTTCAGACAGGCAGGCAGCATCTGAAGAGACTGAGGAGCCAGTCTTACAACATGGAAACCCAGCTCAGAGAACACAACTACTTTGTATTTTCAGCAACCTTCAGCAAGAGTAAAGTTGGAATGTAAGAGGGCTTTGGCACATGGCTGTCCCGTCACAGCTGGCCTATCCCTTAGTGGGCACTTCTACTTAAAGAGAGGTATGTCAAGGGGTGTCAAGTTATGAAATAAAAAGCTTCCATGTGCAAAATAATCCAGGGTTAAAATGCATTTCCAGTGAGATGGCTTAGCAGATGAAGGTGTGTGACCAAGGCTGACAGCCTGAGGTCAATCCCCCAGGACCTGCATGGTGAAAGGGGAAAGCGGACTTCTGTGAGTTGTCCTCTCACCTCCATGTGTGTGCTATCCATGGTATGTGTGTGCCCATACACCACTCCCACCACACAAAATAAATAAGTAGATGTAATTTTAAAAAAAATGTGGTTTCCAACTCATAATCATAACCTCTATGGTAAATTAAACTAAGTTTCTCTTTTCCAGTTTCAAGTCACAGTTATTTTTAAGTATGTAGTTGTTTTAAGAAACAGGATAAAAACTAGGCCAAAAGAATGAGAGTAAAAGTCAGATGGGGAGGTTCTGTTGTGGTGGTGGTAAAAGATACATTTAATAAAAGCACACTGGTGGAAATACACACGAACTTTTAAAACCCAATAAGCTGAGTCTACTGAACAGGGCTGTTTCTCCAGCTACCTGGGAGGCTGAAGAAGGAGGGTCTTAGGTTCAAGACTGGCTTGGGTAAATTAGTAAGACTGTTTCAAAATAAAAAGTAAAAAGAGGGCTAGGGATATAGTGCACTGATAGCACAAACAAGGCCCAGGCTCAATCAACAGCACTGAAAACAGTTCAACTGCAACTCAACTCCAACCTAACAACCCCTGTAACAGCCCATCTCAACTCAGATCACACTAAACATCCAACTAAGAGCCCAACTACAACCGAACTACTAGTATCTAACAGAAACCCATCTACAACAGACTAATAGCTCAACCTGTTTCCTGTGGCAGTGACATCTAGACTAAGCTCTTCCATCTTGGTGGAAACTGCTAGGATAGAGTGTTCACGGGAAACACAACAACAGGATCACTCTAAAGGAAGCGCCTTAAAACAGGAAGTAAACAACCCAAGACAGCTTCAGGAAGTCCCTGAAACTGACCAGACTCATTAGGTCCCACCTTCCCCAAGAGTATAAACAGTGAAGACTGCTGAGCATAAACCTGGCTAAAGCAGAGACCAGTCCGACTGTCTAGAAGAAATAAAGAGCAACTGAGCTATCTGGAAGAGACTCAGACTAGGTGAGGCACTTGGACAAGGGCACCCTCCAAAATGGTGAGCTGCCTGCAGGTTGTTCCTTGTACTCTGGGTTCCCAGTTTTTGTGAACTATCATTTGTGCTGGGTAGACTTTGGTGTTGTGTTTGAGTCATTTCTCTTTTGTAAGTAATCCCTCATCCACACATACTTCTGTAAATAACCCCAATAAAACTCATTAGCTTATCAAATTGGACTTTGGTGGTATCTGTATTTGGTCTTTTGTTTGTCCCTTATCTAGGGTGTTTGCTCTCCTCTTCCCAAGAATAGGGTCTTACAATCACATAACACAACTAATAGCCCAACTACATATGACCCAGCTAACAACCTCAGTATAACTAAAAGTGCAAAAACCTCTCAACAGACACAACAGATAGCAAGAAAGCAGACGGAAACTCTTTTCCAAGGTCACTCCAAGAGACCAAAAGCACACCTCACTGCCACCCCAAAGCTGAGAAGCATGGGGGCAACATAGCTCACCCACAGCTGGTGGAAACAGAAAAGAGCACAGGAACTGCAAGACTTTGAGGTTTCTTACAAAATTAAGCCTAACTGTATGGTGCAAGGATCCTGCTTTTATTGTCTACCTAAACAAATCAAAAGTTTATGTCCCCTTGCAAATCTGCACAGATAGTTATATCTTTATTCATAGCTGTTCAAGGTTGAAAATAAACAAAAACCCTTCAAAAGCTGCTGGATAAACTATGGTATACCTAGAAAATGGAATGTTGTTCAGGGCTCAAAAGAAGAACCTATCAAGCCATAAAAAGGCATGAGGGACTTGAATCTGAATTACTAAGTGAAAGAAACTCATTTAAAGAAATTCCACAGGTCTGACCCTGGGCAAAGGTGGGAGTGCAGAGACAATGGAAAGATCGGGGTGGTCAGCACGGGAGGGATAAACAGGTGGGCCAAGGGTCCAAGGGAGCATGGAGCTTCTCTGTGTGCATACCACGTAGAGGAACAGTTCTGTTCACTTCTTAAAGCCCACATGTACCTATGGGAGACTATGGACTTTGGGATGTATGGCAGAACCAGTTCAAAGACGCAAGTGTTACAAACACACACAGCAGGGAAGGTAGACAGTGGGGGTGGGTTATATATACATGGCACCATCTGTACTTTCTATGTAGGTTTGCAGTGAACCTAAAGCTGGTCTTTAGTAAAAACTGTTAACATATATTCATTTTTGTAATACATAGGATTCAACAACAATAAGGTAATAATCAAAGATGTATAGATGAGTTATTGAAAGGCTAGCAGGCTAGGATTCCTAATCCTGCATCGAGATTAAAAAATGAGCTAGTTTATAATTCTTTCTCCTCTGTCTTTTAATAACTACTTCATTGATTTCACTTTACTTCTTCTGTAATGTGACCCTTTGACCCTTTCAATGTATAAAATAGAAATTATGAGCATAAGTCTATGCTCCTGAATTAGAGTACTTATGAAGATAGGGGATGTCCTAAATATCGTGATCCTGCTGGAAACCCATCCTGTCACCACATAGCTATGACTGCAACACATTTTTACCATATTCCGTGTGAGCTTGATCAGTCTGACATACAACGAGGGCAAGCCTGTGTCTCACCTGACTTGTGGAGGCTGATGGACCGCAGATTAGGGAACAACCTAGCCAGGGAGTCAGCAGGCTCCTCGATGGCATTCACGTGATTGTTGGCCAGGACCAGGGTATCCAGCGAAGGGAACATTACACCCAGCTTTCGGATTTCAGTCCACTCTTGGAGGTTATTGTCTGTTATGTGTAGGAGCTTAAGGGAATGACAGCAAACAGAAGGACAAGACACTGTTTCATAGTCATTAAGGCACAGGAAGAGCTCCTCCAAACTGCAGAGAGAAAAGGAAACAGCCGATTGTTTAGAGCAGTTAAGTTTATCTTTACACCTCTGCCACGTATTCCATAACTAGGTGATCCAAGTGCCAGGAAACCCAGGAAGCCAGGCCAGAGCTAGCCTGAGCTACGCAGTGATAACCTGACTTAAAAACTAAAAATAACTAAGTATGCACTCTATGTGAGACTCTGGCATGTACTACAGAGTTATTTTCCTGGAGCTGAAAAATAGTGTATGGCGAGGCAGGTAGATCTAGCACGAAGCACAGGACTGGTGGGAGCTGCTGCTCGGTTAATGCCTTGCTTACCTCGATGCCAGAGCCTGCAGCATTTAGGAGAAATAGCCTTAATAAAACACAGAGGCAATGAAAGAAAATTCCAGAAACAACATGGACAAATGTTTATAAAAAGAAACAGTAACTACCGAATCCTTACCCTGTGTCAGGCCTTGTTCCAGGAACATTAATATAAGGTTACAGACAAGGAACCTGAACCCAGAGTTAAGGGCGTGTCAAAGGTCTCATGGGTGACATCTCAGTTTAAAAGTTAACTCAACTGCCACGTCTAGTGGTACACAGCCATTCTAGCACCTAAGGGGTGGCGCAAGGGGAATGAGGAGCTGAAGGCCAGCGTCTGCTATAGAGTAAGTATGAGGTCAGCCTGGTATCATGAGCCCCTGTCTCAAACAAACAATTTGATGCCATGCTGGAAGCTCTCCACAGTGAAGAAAGCTCATTAGGTTAACAGTGAGGAAACAGGTGCTGTAAGTGGGTGAGGGGAGATTCTGGGGGTCTTGGATAATTTCTGTATTTAAACAAAGAAACTACGACTTCATTTCTTACTGTCAGAGGTTTCCTCTGCATGGATATGAGCATAAACAGACACAAACAGAACATTTCTGAACTGATGACCCAAAGTATGATTTCTTTCTAAACTTACTGAAAAGAATGTCAGGTCCACTTTTCATCAGCCCTCAGAGGCACTTCAGCACCTCAGCACCCATCACCGTATTTTAGAGACCCTGGCATTTTTTTCCTTCCAGAGGAAAGGGCTAGAGCACAATTATTAAGTCAGGTAATCAGAAGATTAAAAAGGAGAGAGGCTGAGGTGCTCTGGATGGCAATGCTTCTCAGGGTATTTTCTCAGGAAAGACACCCGCCATCCCATGTCACCTAGCTATGCCCCTGGAAAGGTGAGTGGGTCGCCCCACACCCTTGCTCCAGTGGTTTCATTTTTCTGAAGCTTCTCATTCTCTACAGCTCTAGAGTTTCTGAGAGGAAAGATCAGCAGAAATGCTCTGCAGAGACATGGATGGCAACATGTACCCGTGCCCTGCCCCCATGCTCAACGGGCTTACTCTGGCAACTCCTGCAGTATCGTGTGCACTGTTTCCCATGATGCTTTGCTGTTGTTGAGGACAAGTTTGCGAACCCCAGAGAAGGACCCAGCGCATGTTCTTTCTAAAACTGACAAACTCAGAGGATTGGAACTCAGGTTGAGAAACTCCAGCTGAGGAACGTTTGACACAATCTTACTGACCTGCAGAGAAAAGAGAGAAGCTTCAATGGGGCAGCAACTGGAGCTTGGAGAACAACCACATTTACGAAGGCCTGAGTGAGTGGGTCCAGGTGAGGGGCCTTTTACCTCAGGGAGTGCCACTTAGCAGAGGCACCTACAGAGCAGCAGAAGGGACTTCGACAGATTGAGGCAAATAATTTTGTCAGTTTCCAAGAAAGAGTGGCACAGCTAAGAGCTAGCAGCACAGAGAAAGAGTCCCTATGTGACCATTAGCAAGGCCCCGATGCTGCCTGGTATGGTGTGCTCTTGCAGAAGTAAGATAAAAGGATAATTTAGATGGCATTCTAGGCTATACATTTTTAAAGAGCTAAGATTAGGCCATGAAATTTGACTGTGTTCTCCCTTCCATTCTCAGCACCACATTAAGCCTGAGTAAACAATTCTTCAGCCCCCACCCCCAGGGCTCCTGTAAAGATCTGTGTGTTCAAAACTGACTGGAGAGACATCACCTCTTAGAGATGCTTCAGTTTGTTTCCAAGACAAATCAAACTTTAAGAAGTATTTATTCAAAATCCCAAAGCATCCAATATAGATCAATAGATAGATACGATTGATTGATTGATTGATTGATAGGTAGAAAGAAAGAAAGAAAGAAAGAAAGAAAGAAAGAAAGAAAGAAAGAAAAAAAGAAAGAAAGAAAGAAAAGGAAGGAAGGAAGGAAGGAAGGAAGGAAGGAAGAGATGGATGCTGGTGAAGGATGATCACCAATTTTTCGCTTACTCAGCAACTTATATGTAAACAAGTGGGGCAGGAGATGTGACTGGGTCTAACTACTCACTCTGCACAGTTCTAGCTGCCTTTACACAGCTTACCTCATTAACTCTTAATCTGCCAGATGGGACTCTTTACTGTGACAAGTGAAAGCTCAGAGATGTTAACTAATCTGACTGTGTCCCACAGTCGATCACCAGTAGAACCTGGAGGACAGGGACAGCAACTGCAGAGATGCTGGATGTGGTCAGTAAGGACCAAGGGAAGGAAGCACGGAGTGATGGTCAATGCCTGCAAATGCATTAAGGCGGTGTGGGAGTCAGAAGCACTTAGAATTGACTTCAGAGTGTTGAAAGGCTGGGACCAAATCAGTTTCCAACACTTGTTGGCTGACTAGTGTCAGACACATCACATAACTTTCCCAAGTCTGTTTCCTCACTGGTGAAATGGCAAGAGTACCCGGATGCTCCAGGACCCTGGGGAGGGTTCAATGAGACATTCATGATATCACTCAGGCTGAGACCTGAGTGTCAGTTTGTTTTTAGAGCTCTGGGGATGTGGAGAGGTGCAGAGAGGATCACAGACAGACAGAAGTGAGCTACAGCATTGTCAGGCTACAGCATCTGCTCAGGTCTGTGGTAAGATTAACTCCAGATGCTTGCAGAAGACTGTAGAGGGGAAGGCTCGTACATTCACTGTCCATCCATTCTGTACACTACATGTAACAGATGAGGAAGTGAGCTACCGAATAGGAAGATGCACCGAGCTGCTGTCTCAAGCATGGGGATCTGGACAGGCTGAGAATATTCTCTTGCAGTCACTTCCGTGGGTGAATGTTATCAAACCCTAATGCAGTGTGTGACTAGAATCTGAAATCTAGGCTGTGACTACACACAGCTTAACGGCTCCTGCAGGGGGCAAAAATTTACTTCATACCACAACCTAAAAACCAAGGAGAGGGACTTTCACACAGAAGACAATGACTGGCTACCCTTTACCTCTTTTGAGGAGGGGGAGGGGTATGAAATTCTGCTTAATAACTTGAAACAAAAGTACAACTCCAATTAAATGGAGACGAAACCCAAACCCTTCTCCAATACCCGCTTGCTCACCCCTCCATATCCCTATATGAAAAACGAGTGACTCAAAAGGTTGGAAAACAAACTCTGAGCTCTTCCAAGCTAGGTCTGTGTGTGGCTCTTTTTACCATATACACCAGCCGATGGCCAAGTGTCCGATGAGGACACTGTTTATGTCCCCAAACACTAAACTGGACAAAAGCTAAGCAATCAGGCAGGAAAAGTTATGTTAGAAATATGTATCTTCTTTTGAAGTATAAAGATCAGAACAGCTTCCTATGTGACCTCACACTGAGGGTCACAGTCAGGAAAACACAATGTTGATTAGCCTGATAAGAACTCTCTATGAAGCCGGGTGTGGTGCATGCCTTTAACCCCAGCACTCGGAGGCAGGGGCAGGCGGATCTCTGTGAGTTTAAGGCCAGCCTGGTCTACAGAGTGAGCTCCAGGACAGTCAGGCCTACACAGAGAAACCCTGTCTTGAAAACAATTTTTTTTTCACTTATGATGGAAAAATTTCCCAACAGCAAAGATGACATACTGCCCTGAGTTCCTAAGATAGCTCTTCACTTGGAGTCTTTAAATTAAAAACGAAAAGAGTCCCCTGGCTGGAATGAGCTGAGTCCGGTCCTGTGCAAAGATGACCAACTCAACCAGCTCCGGGGCAGCCCCAGGATTTCCCAGGCCCCTGCTCTGGCATCTATAAAGGAAGAAACTAAAGGGGTAAGGAAAATGGAAAGGAGACTGATGATAAAATCTGTAATTTATGCCCAAGCTTTTCTCTGCCTCACTTGACTGGCTAACTCCTCCCTCCTCTCAAATACGTTATTCAATTTCTTTTATAGAGTGGTTTCAATAAGAAAGAGTGGTGGAGAGATACATTGGGAAAGGTTGGACAAAATTCTACCCAGCCAAAAATCCTAGTCAATAGCTGAGGACCACAATTGCTTTATATTCAGTTGCCCAATTAAGAAAGGTAGACAGACACACTTTTCCCTCCCTCCAAAGTGTTACATTTCTCGCCCATGTGCTTTAACCTTGAGATATATAGCAGCTAAGAGCAAACAAAAGAAATGGCTCACTGCATGTAATGTTAGCGACCACTCAGAAAACTCAAAGAGCATACTACATTACTTTGTTCCACACTGTTATGCTAGTCCAGGCTGAATTCAAATGGGTCAGTGTCTAGGGACAAATAATCTTTTTCATAATCAGACACATGCGCTGTAAGGGAGCTGAAATGTGATGTCTTAAACCAGTGACCTATGGAGCAGCTGTAGCCTGGTGAAGAGTTTAATCGAGGCAAAAAAAAAATCAATATTCTTTAGCTGCTGGTACTTCTCTAGTCTCTTTATGCTCTGATATTTACTCTAAAAGACTGGGATCAACTGCAGTTAATAACAAGAAGGATTACAAGGAATGATGAAAACCAGAAAACTGGAAGAGAAACCTGAAGGCAATAGGTTACCAAGTACACAGGAGGATGCTCAAAAGATGCAGTCCCTGGCCGTATGCGGTGTGGTCCTGGAAATAAGGTGACCTCTGCCACCGTACAGAAATAGCACGGTTCCTAGCTTAAGCTCTGTGCTGGTCCATCTACAGCAGCTCCCTTCTGAAGTGCAATTACATCACTGTTAAACTGCTAGCCAGTAAGCAGAAACTCCGGAACACATTCAAAGAAGAGGTAAAAACACAGTCTGTTTGCAATTTTAAATCTCCCAAACAATAAATTTAGAGGATTTATCAGAGAATGGAATCAGAGGAGGGTGTGGTCTGTATACCTCCCCAGCCCCCATGCCAGGGCGGTAGACCATAAGTGTACCCAACTCTGGGGAGCCAGGGTTTCAGTAGCAGGATCCAGGATCTACGATAGCACCTGGGCAGCCTAGTGACTGTATGTCTCAGAGGGCCAAGAAAGTACAAACTGTGATTCGTACGCAGTGAGACCTGTAGTTTACAGAGATAAATGATGCATAAAATCTAGCTCCTGAGCAGATCTGTACTCTACTTACAAATCAGGTAACAGAACACTCACAAATGTTGATAAAAATCCTATCAAAACAGGAATCATCACTAAGTCACTCAGACCAGATTAAACAGGACAGGGGAACAGACATAAGAAAAGCTAAACAAACAGTACTTATGAGTTTTCTTCAACAGGAGAGCTAGTTTAGGATTTGTGTACCACCTGGTAGCTTCAAAGCGTTTCAATGGCTGAAGAACAGTATATACTGATGAGTAAGGTGGAGTGTTAGAGGGCCAGGGGAATTCTAGGAGGTCACAGAAAGAGTTGCAGCAAACGGACTTCACCAGTCCATAGATGCAGTCTATCATCCCTTAACACAGGCAACATACAACTAACTCTAGTCTGTAACAAGAAATCACCACCAGAACCAAGCTCACACCTCTGAGAGTCAGCAAGCGACCACAGCACACTGGGATAAATCCCCCTGCAGCCATGGGCACAGGTGCTCTGCGGGAATCTTCCTACCTGAGCTGAGGGCCAGGGTAATCTGACACGTGGACAGCAACCCATGCAGAAGCCAGCAGACGACAGGAAAGAGAATGGTGAAAGTGGCATTACCAAAGTGAGGACGCTCCCATGTTATGTGCTCAGGATGTGCGCTACGTGCTCATAATGGGCTAAAGACTGACAGAACGTTCTAGAAACAGCAGAGCTGTGTGATGGGGCCATTCCTCAGGATTCAGACCCTGGTTGCTAAGCAAGGAAAATTGAGGGAAGGGTGCCATGCAGTAGAGTCCGGCATGACTGCCTTTCCTCAGCAGTCTGCAGGGTACCACAGGCGTGGCAAACCCACTGAGCAAGCTTCTGCAAAGAGCCAGAGTAAGACAGTGAGTGGAATGGAAGGCATGAGCACGAACAGGGCTGGGGTGGGGAAGAACTGGTGTACACTCTGTGGTAGTTCCTATCAGGTAGGTAATGGTGTCGATCAGAACAAGAAGGAATGCAATGCACTGTTGCTGTGTGGCTGAGTTACTGAGGTCAAACTACCCAACACTTGATTAACATAAGGGATGTTCTGAGGATTCGTCACAGAGTCAGTAGAGAAAGGACTGCAGTCTTGGCTTCGGCAGAAGCAGTCCTAAGTCAGTCTGCAGAGACCCAGAAGCGGAGCAGGCTACTCCAGCCATAAAAGCAGGGTCTCAGCAATCAGCAGCAACTGAAAATTCACCAGAGGCAGCCGGTGACGTGCTGTTGACCTTGACACATGGAGATGGCCGGAGTCTCGAGTGACGACCAGAGTCAGCGGGATATAAAGTAATATAAGCAAGGATATAATGGTTAGTGATGCCTTTCCCAGATACGGTGAAACAGACTTTACCTCATGCCAGTCTTGGAGCTTGTTGTCAGAAAGATCGAGTTCTGACACGTGAGCGCAGAAGGCTGCGATTTCTCTTTCGTCTCCTGCACAGGTAATCCCGCAGCTGTTCAGCACGAGCACGCTTGGGAGGTTGAGGCGATCTGAATCATTGGGAACACAAAACACTTGCTGCACTCAGTCCCGCTCCTGCGTGCGTGTGTGTGTGAGCCCCCAGGAGTCAAGGAAACCAAACTCATCTCCTGCATTGTACGAGGGCCTTGGGGCCTTGAATCCTAAAGGGAGAGTTAAATCTGGGCCAGGAGAAGCTCAGAGGTGCTGACCTCCCTCCAGGCTCCTGAGCTCTGTTCCCAGCTGCCTATCTCCAGTCCCCAGCAAACCCCGCCCCCCACTGTCATCGTGCCCACACCTCAATCCCAGGTAACTTGTGTCCTAGACCACCACCGACTGATCTCAGTTCTGCAGTTCTAAAGCGTTCTGTCCTGCTCTTTTCTCCCTAATGCTTCTTTTAAATGTTATCGCAAACTAAAATGAATTATCTGCGAAGCCACCTCTGTCAAGTTGCTGTGTTCCAAACATCTTCCTCACTTACGGGAAGACAATCAAAATGCTGTTTCTTTCATTCTTGTCAGCAATTATTCCCATTTACACTCATTATTAACAGATTTTTCCCTTATGAAATTATATCCCTCTTTAAAAATAAATTCCTAATTGGAGAAAAGGCTTCAGAGTCTGAAATATGCAAAAATCGGGTCAGCAGAAGAACGAGTCTGACCATGCCTTTCCTAACACACACGTGTCATAACACCGTTCTCATTATCTTACTGAAAGGGATAAATGTGACGACTCAACCACTTTCTCTCCCACTTGGAAAAAAAACAAGGCCACCTGAAGGTCACGATTTCTAACTTGAGACCTCGAATTATATGGTTTTTCTACTAAGTGCTATTTAGTATCAAATTTCTCAGATGCAGAGCATACCTTGCGTGACAAACTGCCAACTCTACAGAGTGGAAGACGGTCGTGTTGAGAAATGACTGTCAGCGGACTCTGTGTGCTGGAATCAAACAGCAACCCCTTCATTACAGAGCCCTACCTCTAAAATCTGTTAAGGTCAGCTAAGATGCGAAGGCTAGAAGGAACCCAGCCTTCCCACTTCCCTCTCCCTAAATGTCTTTGTCTCCTTCTAAGCACACTCTGCATTCTCTGAGGACTAGTTAACCTCTGAAGCCTTTCCTCATAGTATTATCTTCTAAATTTCATTCCCAGTCACTGTCGTTTTCATTTGGCTCAACATAAGCTACATTGTGTTATAGCTTTAGAAACAGAAATGTCGGGTAATCTAATCCAAGAACCCACGGAGGTCCTCAAGGGCACGGCCAGCCTGTCCTATTCTGTACCCTCCAAGTTGCTTGGAGGGGTATGCATTGCAGTCTCATTCCCTCAGTATTACTCTTGTCTGGAAAGGACAACTAAGATGCCTCTGGCCAGTCTGGAGGAATCAGTTCTCTGAGGCTCTTTAAGAATACACTGGAGTCCTAGCACACGGTGATGACCATCTGACTCCGAATTCAAAATAAAGGCACTCATTCACAAACAAGGCACTGCTGTGCTCCAGCTAGAGAATCGCTCACAAACCCTTTGTTCTACCTTCCTTACCTTTCATAGGAGAGCCCTGAGGAGTGGCTGGGACATGGACTCCCATCCCAGGACCACGGCGGTAAGGGAAGTTTTCAGGACTGTACTTTTCACACAATACTTGCATGAAACTTCTCCCACTAGGCTGGTCCATCTTCTTTTCTGAAAAGTCTATAGGAAACCAAGAAATCATCAAATCATCTACTTATTCATGTAAGAACTATCTGTCTATGAGGAAGGAGGCTGGGCACTGGAGAAGTGGGTCGCATGCTACTTCGTCAGGCAAACTTCTACTGTGGTGAGACGCCCCAATGTCGAGAGGGCAGCGATGATCACACAGCACGGTGTGCGCCATCTCACTAACGAGTAGTCCAGCAGTTAGAGGAGTGTGGTTCTTCCGACCACGCCACGGGTAACAGGAACATCTTTTGGTGGTTTATACGGTATGTGCAGTAACTTAAAAAAGGCTGAACAAGATCATGCAGATTAAACATCAGACTAAACATGAACAGTTAGTATGAATCTTCAATACTGTCTTTTGAAATTTATTCTGTCTCCACAGTAACAGAACCTGTGTGTGTGTGTGTGTGTGTGTGTGTGTGTGTGTGTGTGTGTACTTGCATTCACATGCACACGATATTTGTTTTAGAATGCCTGACTAAGCTGTGGCTGACAGGATGGAAATAAGTGCAGTAGTTTCCAGAAATCTCTAAGACAGCCAGTGCCTTCCATCTGACCATCCCACTTCCTAGCCTCCTTCGTTCTTCTGATGCCTCACTGGATCATGGGCCAGGAAATAAATGTGATCAAAGTGGAGCACAAGCAAAAGGGACCCAGGTTCCCAAATACTCCACTGCCCTAAGCTCTCTGACTGGCAGAATTCCAGGGAGAGATAATAATCTACTTTAACATAAGTCACTGTCCTCCCTTTCCTGGCCACTTACTGGACTTAAGCTTACCTAATAGAGAGTGCCATTTCTTCTGGTGCTGAAGTTAGGTAAAGTTTCCTCTATTTAATCTCACCTAAGGGCCTAAACACTCAGTAACTCCAGCATTTTCTTTGCACTCATGCACATATTAAAGGAGAGAATACTAAACACACGACTTCTGACAGCCTGATACCCACTCCTCAGGGACTGGCCTATGCTGTGCTGTGTGTCAGCCAGGATGCAGGCAACTACAATGACTCTCCGGCCAGCAGCCACCACACTCCTTAAATGAGTCAATGAAAAGGGGGATGGGGAATGAGAAGACACTAAGGCTGAGAAAGCATATCGGCAGGAGTGCACAGTGGCCTATGCACGTCTGGAGAGACCCGCTGTTGCCAAGCAGCTGTAGGCAGGAGCGGCTGCATACTCCATTAGTAGCTGAGCAGAGTAGGAAGGAGCCGGCCTTTGAGGAGGGGAACATCACTTGTTTGTTTGCTTTTTGATTTTTTTTTTTTTAAGCTCATCTTGGTGCTTGAGTATATTGCAGCTATGATGGAACCAGGGCCAAGGGCAAAGAGCTGGGAAGATGCTGTGAAAACACAGGCATGATGATGAGGACCTGAGCTACTGTCCCAGGAAATGCTTACTGAGTGTGGGGAATCAAGACAGCTTAGTGACCAAGGTTGGGGTACAGGGGCTGGCAGCAGGGAGGTGCGTGCAAGGCTAAGCCTTGGCTTTCTGGTGCTGATCATGAACTAGTACCTTTAACTGGTCAAGGGATGATGACCTGCACTTCTTCAGTGGACAGTGTGGGGCAGGCACGTGGTGATACTGAGAAACACTGTACAGTTAGGTAACAAATGTTGGCTGAAGCTAGAGACTCAGATTCAACCTTAACATAGGACATGTTATGAGAACTAGAAAGACAAAAGAACTATGGGGATCAGGGACAGAGGAGGCAGTGAACACAGAAAAGGAGCAGGAACAACCAGAGCAGAGGGCACAGCCCCCAGCCTAGGATAAGAAGTGAAGGAAGATGGGGTGGCAAGCTCCTCTGTACCTAGAGTAGAAAGCCATGGGCAACCATCACCATCACCTCCCTCAAACTAACAGAGACTGTTAGTTTATTAGTTAGTTATTAAACTGTTTAATAGTATCCGATGCTCTCCCAGAGGACCTTGGTTTGGTTTCAAATACTGACATGGCAGCTCAAAACCGTAACTCCAGTCCTAAGGGACCCACACAGCCCCTTCTGGCATCCTTGGGCACCAGGCACGCCTGTGCTGCATATACACATATGGAAGCAAACACGCATGCGTATCAAAAGTAAAAATAAAAATTCACTAAAGACTGGAGACTTGAATGCAGTTATACATTAGCTAGGGGGGCAAAGGACTGGAAGACATCAAGGGGAACAGACACTAAAGGGTTTCTCTTAGAGCTGTTAGATAGCAACCAGGTAATGCTTCAAGCTCTCACTGGGGTGCTGACGTTTATTTCACTGTAGCAACACTGCTTTGCTTGTGCTTACACAGTTAAATAAGTCAACGCTGGCTCTTTTTCTCAGGCTAGTATAATTACTCTACCATTAAATTATACAGGAGAGGACTGTGGGACTCTGTAGCCCCAGTGCTAACTCAGAGCATCAAGCCTACCATGCTGTGTACGGTGAGGGCTTGGTCAATGCTGCTGAGCCCTAAAACCACTCATGTCTACAGTGCTGAGTGGAAACGGCAGAGACTGCGGGAAGAGGGTAGACTAAGCCCCACTCAGTTTTCACCACTTAATAGCTCTGTGACTAACAGCAAGATGCTCCACCTCCTGCAGTACAAGTGTGCCAGGCAGCACTAATTCTTTCTGCAAAAAAAGCACATCCATCTAATTAGCAGGCAAATATGATCTTTTCCTTTAATAAATGGTAAAATTATATATTACCAAGTAATTGCTTTCTGATTATCAGGAAATGTTTGATTTATATATTTTATCTATCTACATACTGAGGTGATGTAAAATTCCTTGGATGAAAGGAGTCACAAGTGAACAAAGTTTTACAAAGCCCTGCTCTGTGGACTACCTGGATCACAGGACACTGGAGAAACTACAGTGTGCTACTTGGATTATAAGGCTGCAGTACGGCTCCAAACTATACACGCTGTTCATTCTGTGTGGACATTACGGTGAGGTGCAAAACCCATGGACACAGGAAGTTTATGCTTCTCACAGACTAGGTACATATGAACTAGTTCCTGCCCTGTCTCTCCTCCTCACCCAGGGATCAGAACCTCCCCATCAGGTTTGTATAAGAGTTGAAAGGAGAAAAAAGCATGAACATAGAAGTAGTCAATAAACCACGTCTTCAACTGCAACCAAACACGGTTACTGACCTTTGTAGAATCATTTGAGATGTTTAGAACACACATGTTCACTGACTACATGCCTATCCATGGAACATATGTTTCACCTGTATAATTTACCCCTGTGGAGTATATAAGAGATCACCTTGGAAACACCTTGAGGACTGGGCTGCCTGTATAACCGCTTTGTTTCCAGGCTTACAGTGGGCCCCTGTTGTTGTTGTTGTTGTTTTTTAAGATTTATTCATTTATTATATATAAGTACACTGTAGCTGTCTTCAGACACACCAGAAGAGGGCATCGGATCTCTTTACAGATGGTTGTGAGCCACCACGTGGTTGCTGGGAATTGAACTCAGGACCTCTGGAAGAGCAGTCGGTGCTCTTAACCACTGAGCCATCTCTCCAGCCCCCGTGGGCCCCTGTTTCAGTGCTGTGAATATATGACACTGACCTAAGGAGTGAGCGGTGTCTGAACAGGGCTACTGTGGCTTCAGGAACCCTCCGATTGACAGGTTCTTGTCAATATAAGCTCACTGCCATCAACAGCAGACAACACTGAAAGGTTCCACGGCTCTTATCAAAGTCTGTCTCAGGCAGAACACCAGTGCAATCTTCTAGAAACAGTTAACAAAGCAATTGGAGAAACCCATACAGCTGGCAGTCCAGAAGTCTGAAGCATAGGGAAGGCAGACGGTCACCGTGGCGTGGCAATACAGGCCTCTGTGTTCAAGGGGCGTCTTTGAGCTGGAGGCTTCCAAAGCACCTCCACCTACAAAACTCCAGGGCAGCGACATTGGCCACAACTGAGATATGGAGCACACAGCCGTGCCGAGGGAGACACTCCTTCGTGTGACACTACGGGGCCAGGGACAAACAAGCAAGCATGGGAACTTTGAAGTTCGCCCTCGCGTCTTCAAGCTTGAGAAGAACTGTTCCAAAGCCGACAGTGCCAGCCTATAATCCTCACTCCTTATGGAGCAGAGGCAGGAGCATCTAAGCTCTGAGATAGCCTGGTCTACAAGTGATTTCTAGGCCCACTTAGTGAGGTTTTGTCTCAAAATAAACATTAATAATAAAAAAGGCTCGGAGGACAGCTCAGGATAGCCCTTGCATATACAAGACCCTAGATTCAGTCCCCAGCATCCTCAAAACAAACCAAAAGCCTCTCTTCAGGATGTGAAAATACATAGCGTTCTCGCTGAGGTTACCATGTGACCCCTTTACTGGCCCTTCACTGAAGAGCCTTGCAGCAACGCAGGCGCTGCACACGCACATGCCTGCGTGGCCGTCCATTAGAACCTTAAGAGGGAGGGCCAAATGGATGCGTAACAAAATCTGCTCACATCTGCTGTGTTTCAGGAGGAACGGGAGGTGGGAAAGGAAGGCTGTAAACCAAGAAGCCTGAAAAATGAGGAAATGTAGAATGGAAAAGATCCTTAACTCAAGCCTTTTAAAAGGTTTGGGGATAATCTGTGACTTTCTGGAAATAACAGGAGTGAAGTTACACCCGTCTACCTCTGCAGTCGACAGGGTCAAATGTATTTGTAAAGCTGTTCTGAATTGGTGCTTGAAACCAGGTAGCCAGCAAGCCAGGAATCTTGGGTGATGCTGCTGGGTTCCATTACAGGTGCAGGAACATGTGAAAGTCTCAAGTCCTTTGTGCCTCAAGATCCCACGTCAGTATTGGGTAGCCCCTTGAGAAAGTCACAGCGAAGTGCGGGCTGGAGGTGCCCACAGCAGCACTGCCGGGTGAATTCTATCAGAGCAGAACGTCCAGTCCCACAAGTACACTGTCAGACGGCCTGCACTGTCCAGTCCCACCCCAAAAGGGTGAGTTACGGTAAGGATCAAACTCGTCACAACGGGTTAAAGCTGATCTGGATGCTAAAGTTCCTCCAGATATAATGTCTGGTGGTAAGCAATGTCAGTATTGCCCACAGAGGCAACATGGAACAGTGTGCTACATAAAGCATAAATACTACCAGCCCTGCTCACAACTTCCCAGACACAGAAATACAACCTCAGAGTGCCAAAAGTAAAATCAAAACCTTATAAAAATAGCTTTACTGGCTTGTATACGCACAAACTATCTCTGGAAGGAAAGAGTTGGAAGCAGCAGCAGCAGCCGATGCAGAGGGAAGGAAGGTGGGAGGAGGGCAGAGAGGAGCCTCCTCATTGCCGACTCTGAGGCACCTGAAGCAGCTGACCCAGGCTCCATCGCTCAGAGTGTCTTCATGTAACACATACAGGAATGACCTAATGATCTGTTAAAGGCTTTTTTAAAAATTATGTTTTTACTTAATCTCAGGATTTATAGTTTCTATGAAAAAATTCACGTTGGGTTTTTTGGGGGTATTGGAATATATAGTATTCTAATAACTTTAAAGGAATGAAGAAGGAAGAAAAGAGAAATAGAACAGAAGATTAAACAGTGGTTGGTAAATTTGTAAAATTCGGTGAAAAAAGAGGGAGCGTGCATACCTGAGCCTAGTAGTGAACTTCAGCAGCAGGACTAGGAAAAGTGGAGGTGGACACGCAGGTGGCCCGGCCACCAGGCCCTACAGCTCCTCCCTGCTCCCTCACAAGGGTAACCGCTAAGCTCCGCTCTGGACTCTGACCACACACAGGGCTTGCAGGGACTTCCCAGCATGCCTTGCCAGCCAAGTGCAATTACACAACCATACCAGGAAGCAGAGGTGAACTCAGGAGCCTTGGGAACTTTGGGCAACCAGGTCACCAGGAGTGGAGACCAGCAAAGAAGATCTTCCCCGATGGAGCGCTCTGGCTAGTCTCACAGTACTGCACAGTCAGTGGCTGGAGACCAGAGTGACACCGTAGGAGAAGAAATAAACACCACCTGTCATAGCCCAGGGTAGGATTGGACCTTCAAGAAGAGTTTGCATAAGTATACAATACTTATATACAATAAGTCAGTCTTAATTACTTATCAGAAGTAGGGCACGATAGTGCAATGTCTCGCTCCACCTCAGGAAGGCAGAAAACTGCCCTGTGAAAGCATCCTCCCTACCGACTTAAGGAGAGAGAAGGGAAACACTTGCCCAAGCTTGCACCACTCACTGTAAGGTTCCGTTGGTTGGATGGTGCTTCTATTTACATGTCTGCTTCCTTCAGAAGACAGACAACAGGAATCGCTCACAAACTGTTGTGGGTAGGTAAACAAATGCCTTTCATTTTCTTGGTGACTTATTTTTGACCTTCACCAAATCATTCCTAGTAGACCGATTTGAGAGTTCATTAGTATTAAGTGGGCACTTCCACGGAGTATTTTCACTTAGTGGGAATCAATGAAGTTACACAGACCAGAGGCTGAGTCTGTGCAGAGCACTAAAAAAAGGGAGAAGAAAGAGAATCCAAACCGTGACTACTGGGCATTTCCCACTTAGAAGGAAATACATGGGCAATAAGTGTATAAACAAGTGACAGAGAAAAGGTAAAGTTGGGGTAGGAGGACTGTTCAGTAGTTTAAGAGTCTGTCATGTCCTTGCAGAGGACCTGGGTTCAGTCACCAGCATCCATGTTGTGTCTCAAACTCCAGTTCCTGGGGAGCCAGTGTCTTCTCTGACCTCCAAGGGCTCCTGCACACATGTAGTTCGTTTTCTCTCTCTCTCTCTGTCTCTCTCTCTCCTCTTCCGTCCCTCCCTCCCTCCCTCTCGGGCACACATGTACACACATAAAAATAAATGTATTTTTAAAAATCACAGGAAGATGTTAACTTTTGGCAGTGAATTCTGGGCCACCTAGCAGGAGAGGGAATTGGAGAACATTCCAAGAACAAGAGATAAAGGAACAGGACCAGGCAGGGAGACCTGAGACATCACCAACACTGTTAGAATGCAGGGTGGGTGACGGGGGGTGGGGGGTGCAGATGACTGCTCAGGAAGATGGTCAGAGCATGCCGACCTTGTTCAAGCCACAGGTTACCTGTGGGAATAAGAGGATAATTTTCATAGAACACTGGACCCAGTATGAAGATGGAGTTCCCAATCCTACATAGAAGTCAAGGTGATGAGGATCTTTAGCTCCTTCCAAGGAGGAGCAATCTGAGTTTGCTCACCTCAGGGAAAGCATCAATAATTTCAGCATAAACAAGGGAGGGAGTCGAAACCATACCATGAGGAAATAAAATGTAAGCAGAGGCAGACTCTGATCTTTGAGGAACTTCGAGGAAAGTGCAAGAGAGGAGTAGCTGACAGAGAAACCCCAAGAATTGCCTCTTCTTAGGGTCAGAGAGGTGTGGTGACTAAGTAGGTATGCAGTACATAGCATAACAAAGCCTAAAGGCTGCACTCTCCCGACACTTCCCACAATCCCCTCCCCACCCCCGGGTTCCAGCTCTCTTGATTTTCCAAGTTCTTCATCTATTTGACTTTTGTTAAGTGTGGATTCCTCTTTTAACCTCATCCCCAAACCTCTTTCTGGTTTTGATCCCAAACCTTGCTAGATCCTTCAACATTGTATTCCAGGAAGCCTCGGGTGCTCCCTTGACCATAGTGTGGGTGCATCCCACTGAAACACAATCAGTCTAGGACAATGTATGGATATGTTATATATGTTTCCTCCAGAAAAGAACTTAGGACTCTCAAGTTGAGTCAGTTAATCACCTTATTGATTTTAAAAAACTACATTATCTATCTGAATTTTTTAAAAACTTCTATTTGAAAGTAAGCAAACAAAGCACCACACTACCCGTAACTCTCAGACCCCCTTTGACAGCTGAGCTAGCCAGGGCAGGAAGTGCAGCCGAAAAGCCTTTCCTAGTGGAAGCCATGCTGCATCAGAAGATGTCAGTGATCTATTTAGCAAGCAGACTGAGCCTGAGAACGCGCCTTACGGTGTCCTTCCAGGCCACATTTTCCATGCTATGGAGATATGTATTTTCTACTCAAAGGTTAGGTGGCTTTAGACATATCATCTTAGAATCCGCGTGAAGTTCTGTATCCATACATACATACTTACAAAATCCCTGCTAGGGCTTTTATCCCACTGATGAGCTGTTACAGTGGAAGGCACGTACTAGCCATGTCTTCCAAAGGAACACCTCGAAGACAGTTCAAGGTGATGAGTAGGTTGGGGATCTTCTCTATGATCCTCCAATTAGGTCTGTACTGAAGTTATATACACCCTGTCCTCTACCTGTTACCTCCGGGCATTATGTAACGAATCTAACTTGATGCCCTTTTTGGATGAAGTAAGAAAAATCTATCAAGTCTAACAAACTTTTAAAGCTACCACACAGAGACAAGGTTAGTCAACTTGTTAACTGGCTGATAGAGCACCACCAGCCCAGGCCATACCATGTGATCGCACACCCATCCTGCAGTCCATCATCCTATTCCCACAGCCTGTCAACTGCGCTCCACACAGCGTCTTAGTGTAAAGTGCACTCACAATTCTCCTAACTACATACGTGTCATTCAAACACTGCAAATGGAGTGTGAGAATGGGAGTTCCTAGACTTCTGTAACACCACAGTCTGCTTACAAGCAGCACAAACCTTAGACTACTTGACCAAAATTCCTGTCCTTGAATTAGTGACATCAGAGATGTTTAAACGATGGCTGTGTGTTACTAGAGGAGCTCTCTACATTTTCTACTGGGGGCCATACTGCACACAAGACACACATAGTGTTGGCAAGGTTTTGTTGTCCAGTGTATTCAAGCACAGGACTGAAATGCCTGCCCCAGTCTGCTGCCCCAGGAGGGGAGGTAGAACAAAGTACCTCTTCATGTGAACTGTTCCAAAAGCATTAATTTCTAAACACTTCCTAATGCTCATAGTTTCTCAATGACTAAAAATGCTGCAAACCAACTGGCTATGTCTCATTAGAAACTCTGAAACAGAAAACACTGCCTAGAGACCCAACAGCCACACCTCCACCACAAAGGGTAGCATTTACTACTCTTTACTTGAACACCTCCGAAGAGATTCTTCTAGAGCCCAATAACCAACTCCTTCACAAATAAATTCCTGCCCACCCTGACCTTTCTATATGCCCACCCTGACCTTTCTATCTGACCCAGGCCCCACCAGAGGAATTGCAAGGATTTCTCACTGTACTTACTCAGAGCAGGGTTAGACATGTTTACTCCTGAAGCCATGTCCCCAAACCAAATGTCTCCACGCTGAGATTAACAATCATTTTAAAGCCTAGAAGTTTATTTACACAGCCACTCTCTGGAAAACACACTAACACTTATCTGTATTTACAGCCTGGGAAACTGAGGGGATTTGCTCGGGTTTCTGGGGCCACAGTAGCATGCTAAGTCATCCTTCCTGTACCTAATCTGCTGAGCCATGCTGACCTCATTAAAAAAGGAATTATTTCATGTCAACAGTATACAGCACCACATGAGAGTCCTAGAAACAGACCTTGCTAAGATGTATAAAACTGACTGCAGCCAAAATTCTTATTGTAACTGCATCAAAGTCACCACATTTGAACACAAAACAGTAGTCCTGCCTGGCCAGTCACCAAAGGAGGAAAAACTCCTCTTTCCTTCCAGCAGCAATGCAGACATCACCCTCTTAAACGGATTGCTAATACACATTTTCTTGCAGCTGTGAACACACAAGTTTAAGGTCATTACCTAACTGCCTACAGACTCTTTCATTATCTCTGCACTACACAAGCTGCCATGTGAAGAGGAGTCTCATTAGGAACAGACAGCTAGCCTATCACCCAGCAGCCCTTGGGAGATAACAAAGCACTGTGATAACCAGGGGTTGCCAGATGTTACAACAGCCACATATAGAATATGGCCAAGTTACGCATGAAAACAAAGTCCCCGGCTCCTTCCAGTCCAGTGCTGGCGGGGTGGAGTGCTGACTCTAGAGCAGGCCGACTGAACTGATGAGGGGAATCCACCACCCGTGTGGCTGCTGACCAGCTGTTGAGGTCTCCCAGCTTCAGCATGGGAAGGAGAAACAGGGTGCCCCTAACTTCTGCCTTGGGGAACTGCTGGAGGACCAATGGAGTAATTAGCACCAGGGGCATCTAAAAGCCACCACTGTCTGTTCCACCTACTACCCGACCACCAACTACCATCGCCTCAGAGTGACAGTGGACGTAAGAGCACTGCGATGCACGGCTTACCTGTATTACCGCACCACAGATTTGATCCGGCTTTGTGAGTCCTGTGACTATGCTGATTTCTTCTTAGTAACTGTGTAGTAAAATGTCTGACGTTTATAATCCTACTCCTTGTTAACTGAATGATTTCCTGTCACCTTTGCATCTACCTGAAGGATAAACTAGGTAAGTCTAAAAATGCATTTAGAAGAGATCTGATCTGTGAAGGATAAAATCTTCATTTATACATTTCTTGTAAGTTTCATGAGAATACACATTGCTAAATGAATGAAAGATATCCTTTTATAAAGGGTGCTTACTTGCCTTTATAAAACCTAGGCCCTAAATTATTAATGATGCTCATGAAAGACATGATCTCGCTAGGTCACTACAATAAGAGTTAAATCATTTAGAGCTAGGTCACTACAATAAGAGTTAAATCATTTAGACTTGTTTTCTCAAGTAGCAATTGAAATTTTTCCTAATTCGATTCAAACCTGTGGACTAAGTAACAATGCCACAATTATAAACATAGTAAAAACGTTTTCAAGGAAAGGTAGTCTTTTTATTGCAGTAATGGCATAAGTCAGTGAGGAAACGATATTTGACAGTCATTGCGCTAAATGATGCTCCTCTGATACTGAGATGTGTGTATGTCGAGGACAGCTCTAACACCAGTGACCTCTCAAAGACCTTCAGTACTTTACAGCCCCATTCTGCATGGCTTCCATGTCTCAAAGCCATCAGTTTGCCAAATGTGTCTGCAAGTCAACATTCAGAATGCCTGTAGTTATTTGTGGATACATGCAGAGGGTCCAAAGTAGGAGTCCTTGGATGAGTAACTGGAAAGAAGGCAGACAGGGCGGGGCTCCAACTTCTGGTTCCAGCTCTGTAAACAAGCTCCCATGTGGGCAACTAGTCAATGCTATAATTTTCACAGGCTTTGTGCTTCTGATGTTGCTATTTAAGAGCTCTCTCAAGACTAATACTGAAATGGTATTTGCTTCCAAGACACGGGAGGCTCTCGTGTACCTTGTGGAGGAAGCACGCCCATTAGACAGTTTCGTTCAGACAAAAACACAGTGTGGTAAACTCACTGGGAACCAAGCAAATAAACAAATGTCTTAAAACAGGTAAACGAAGAAGACCATGGGTTGTCATTGCTCATTTGACAGAATTTGTCTTCAGGATCACAAGGTCACAGGAACTAATCTGTGTTTCCTAGAGGAACTACTTTTCTACATCCACAAACTCAAGGTGACTTTGCAGAAAAACACTGAGAACAACAAAACCAACTACACTGTGTTTGAGAACAACTCCAGGGAAAGAATAGACCAAGAAAAGAGAAACCCGCCCAGGGCCCATGTAAATAATGCATGAAGGGGCAGAGAAACTAGCCAGAAAAACTTAAAAGCAGTCAATAATTAATCCTGAAACAGTGAAAATAGGTCTGAAGAAAAAGGATAGAAAAGAAACTGGATGTCAACCTCAGAGCACAGGAAAAACCTCAACTCCAGACAAAATCCAAAATCCCCTTCCCCAGAGGCAGACAGGCACTGCTCCCAAAGCTCCTCCCCCAGAGGCAGACAGGCACTGCTCCCAGAGCTCCTCCCCCCAAGCACAAGGCACTCCTCCTAAGGACTGCTCTAAGTCCTTGACTTTGAGATCTCACAACAAAACATCTACAACACAGAAAGGAGTTGACAGTGAAATTAAAGGCTTTTGATCATCAAAAGATGTTAAAAACATAAAAGACACACCTAAAACTGGAAAAAAGATTATGCAATATACATAAAATATAAAGAATTGTTTTTTTAAATTAAAACCCAATGGGTAAAATGAATAAAAGACATAAACAAGTACTTAACAGGAGATCACTCTCAACTGAATAATAAAATTATGGAAAAGATGCTCACCCTTCATAACTCAGACAAAAATGAAAGTCTCAGTGATCATACACACACATAAGCAAAAATGTAAAACCCTGACTGCTGAAGTACTGGGGAAAGTCCTTCTACACTGTAGAGAACTCACATCTGACTAGCATTAGGACACCTGGTGCAAACACCTTACAGCAGACTACCTCTCTAGATAGCAAAACTGAAGATAAATATATCAAGTCTCAATATGTTTGCCCAGGCTAGCCTGGAATTTGTGATCTCCCAGCCTCTACCTCCAGCATGCTGAGATAACAGGCATGCACCCCCAAGTCCTGCCAGCACATAATATTTGATCCATCAATTCCAGCTCTCAAAGAAAGTTCTAGAGGAACAAGTATATGTGGACCAAGAGACAAGGATAAGAATACCCATAAACAGTACTTTGAATCTGCAAATATCCTGGAGCAAATGAATCTATTACAACATACACATAAAATGAAATGTTACACAGAAATGGAAACTAACAACAGCTCATTAAGTAAGTTTCCTCATTAACATGGATACATTTACAAAACCATGTGGAAGGCTTGGAGATTTAACTCTGGTTCAGTCCCTAAAACTTAGGGGGAAAGTGATACACACACACACACACACACACACACACACACACACACACACACACACAAAATATGTGTGCATGTATATTTGTATATTTTGAAACATGAAAAAAATCATAATTTCAGGTCACATACCTAAGTGGTTAAAAAAAACAAAACAAAACAAAACAAAAACCTTGGGGTCAGGAAGATGGTTCAGTCAACAAAGTGCTGGCTATGCAAGCATAAGGTTACCCAAGTTCCATCTTTCAAAACACACACACACACACACACACACACACACACACACACACACACACGCACACACGCACACACACACACGTGCACACGCACACACCAGTCAGGCTGTGGCCCCGCTTCGTCTTACCCCCACCGCAGAGCCTGGCACACCAAGGACTGGGTGGCTGAATGGAAAACTGCACTTTATTTTGAGTAGACACGATGCAGTGAAATGAAAATCAAGTGGATTGGGGAGGAACACAGTAGACTGGGAAGAAGAATTTGGAAAAATCACTAGAAAAGCATTTTAAGAACAATCTTAACACTATTTGCAATAGTACTTCTGGCCACATTCCTAAGGACGGTTAGTGAACTGCTAATCAAAGTTTCACACCCCAAGATCTTTAGTTTTGAAAATTAACTACTTAAACCTTCTGGGATCTAGGTCTCTCTCTCTCTGTGTGTGTGTGTGTGTGTGTGTGTGTGTGCCTGTGTGTGTGTGTGTGCCTGTGTGTATTTAACTTACATAGAGGAAAGCACTGTACTTAAGAGGATCTTCCAAGAGGGCTCAGTGGTTAAGAGCATGTGCTATCCTAAGGAGGACAGGTGCCAGGAGGCTCATGCCCACCTGTGACTTGTTCCAGGGCAATCCTATGTCCCCTCTCGACACTCCAGGCACCTGCACTCACAAGCACGCACCTACACAAAAGCATACACCCATTATATATTACATAATGTATATATTAGAAGTAAAAAGAAATCTTTATTTTTAAAATGAGCATACTTCATTTAGAGTTCACTCTGATTATTAGTAATTTACACAAGTTATCTCTCTATGCCCAAACCAAGAGTAAAGTGAAGCTATGCAGTGCCGTTTCAGAGTTGTGAACATTATGAAGTAATGTTCATTCAATGAAAGTATCTAGTTAAGCGGTTAGCATATAGAGAAGGATAGTTATTAATTGATAACGCAGAGAAGGGAAGGCATGGCAAAGAGACACCTAAGGTAAATCAAATCGCCAGCAGCTGGAAACACAGCCAAAGTTAGCCCTGTGCCCACCCAGAAGTCAGGAGAACACAAAGTTCAAACAGAAGGGTGGGAAAGCTCTGAGAACACAGAGTGACTAACCTCACTAAGGACTGAGTCACACATAGTATGGCTGCAAAGAAGCCATCAGAAACTCGGCAGATGGGAAAGGGAGGGAGCTGGTGCAAGTGCAGAAGGGAATGGCAGGCACACGTAGAGGCTGAATGAGTGGTTGCTGTGCTGTGCTGTGCTGAGCTGTGCTGCTGTGCTGTGCTGTGCTGTGCTGTGCTGTGCTGTGCTGTGCTGTGCTGTGCTGTGCTGAGCTGTGCTGAGCTGTGCTGTGTGTGCTGTGCTGTGTGCTGTGCTGTGCTGTGTGCTGTGCTGTGTGTGCTGTGCTGTGCTGTGTGCTGTACTGTGCTGTGTGTGCTGTGCTGTGTTGTGCTGTGTGCTGTGCTGTGTGTGCTGTGCGCTGTGTGCTGTGCTGTGTGCTGTGTGTGCTGTGCTGTGTGTGCGCTGTGTGCTGCTGTGTGTTGTGTGCTGTGCTGTGTGTGCTGTGCTGTGTGCTGTGTGCTGTGCTGTGCTGTGTGTGCTGTGCTGTGCTGTGCAGAGGGGAGGGGCCCGGAAGGTGGATACATCTGTGGTCCCACCACAAGGGGCTGTGTTTATGAAGTTTACATTCTAGTTGCTGGGGAAATGAAAGCAGGGGATTGAACATGCTATTTCAATAGCAATCCTTTTAAAGACAGAAAAACACCCTAAGCCCTTAATCATTACATAGATCCTGGATCTCTTAACCGAAAATGGAAAATATGATAAGCCTGTATTCCTGAAACCATACAAGCAATCCCAATGCTAATGAAGACTGGGCTGGAATCTGGCCTCCTCCTGATCAATTGACCAGGAGGATGTTGTTAAGCCACTTGACTTCACTACAGCAGAGAAAACCTGTGCTCACTATGCGCATGTGCTGTGTAGCTTGGCATGACTATCTCATTTAACTCTCTGACACTCATAAAAGGCACTAGTAACCCCATCTGAGAGATCAGAAAACCCAAGCAAAACAAGCCTTGGGTCATTTGACTGGTGACTGACAGAGCCAGGATTCCAAAGGAGGCTGACTTCAAAGCCCTGAAATTAAACCAGCCTGTTGAAATAGGGCACTGCTCAGTTCGTTAAACATCATGTACTCAGAAATCATTTGTGTATACCTGCTACAGTTTAAAGCAGCAGGCTAGGTTGGTGACTCTTAAACTTTACTGGGCAGAACAATCATGGGGCAGAGCATTAAGACATGAAGGTTCCCAGCCCCACCCAGAGATCTGGGTTCAGGAAGCCCAGGATGGAATCAGGAATCCACTTTTTAATTCTAAGTTCAACATGAGTCACCTGTTCTATGGACTATGCTGGCTGGCTGTGAGGGTCAAAGGCCTTAGAGACTCCTGATACAAGCACAAAGGCTTTTGCGTGAGAGAGGTCGCATGAAACAAAGCAAGAGTGATCAAGATTTGACGAAGAAAGGGTTGCCCTCTTACAGGCAAAGGGAGGCCAGGGGAACCGTGTCTGGGTGGGGCGAGTACAGATCTTGGGAAAGGGAATGATGGTTAAAAAGAGACTTAAGGAGAGCTGGAGACGGCCCTCAACATCACACAGTACACTAGGTACTAAGTGCCAGCACTGAGCAGCTGACAGCTAACGGTTTTGGAAGAGAGCAAAGGAATAAAGGTGGCACATTTTCCCTCACAAAGCTGGGCCAGACCAAGTGGAATCAGAACATCGCAATCAAGACAGCCAGCCTACCACAGATCTAAGCCCCAAGAGAAAACCCATGACGCCTAGTCGCAAAAGGCAGGGATGGCAACTCCATGAGACTGCATGCAGGGCACAGCTCGGGCATTTCTCACCCACTGAACCCAAGTCGTAGCCAGCAGCTCCAAGTTACTTTTCAGAACTTTTCCTGGAGCTGGGGATACAGTTCAGTGGTAGAGCATTCGCCTAGCATGGGTGAGGCTCTGGGTTCGTTTCCTGGTCCTGGTGCCAGGAGTGGGGCTGGATGTATATGGGTGGCATCTTACATAGCTGGTCAGACTCGGAATCCACAAAACCTCATTTCACAAATTATAGTTCAGATGTGAGTACACAGGTACATGTTACACATCCAAGTCTACAAGACACACACACACACACACACACACACACACACACACACACACACACACAAAACACTATTTGGGGCAACACAATCTCATTTTACTCAGTATTCTAACAAGTATCAAGGGTACAACTCTCAAATCCTAAGCAGTTTGGAAGCAAAAATCTCCAAGGGCTCTTCTGCAGATCTGAGCATCAAGGAAGGGAAGAAACACCTTGAAGAGGACAC
Organism: Rattus rattus; assembly: GCF_011064425.1. Classification (NCBI taxonomy): domain Eukaryota; kingdom Metazoa; phylum Chordata; class Mammalia; order Rodentia; family Muridae; genus Rattus; species Rattus rattus. The sequence continues at coordinate 37,053,087 of NC_046161.1, forward strand.
AGGATCAGACCAGCAGTTCTCCCAAGTCGTTTATTCGTGTGCACGGATGGTTCCGAGGATCTTGAAATGAATGAGGGTCTTCCCTAGCGATCCCAACACCTACTACAAAACATTGCTTAAGACACGAAGTATTTAGCTGGTCAGAGAGACAATGGTTCACTGGTGCCAACCCAATCCCCCTCAGCAGCAGCCACACCACAAGCCAACGGCGAAGGCAGGAGGCCCACTTTACAAAGCCGTCTGATGGCACCCCGTGCTGAGGGCGCCACTCGGCATCTACTGACGGTGAGGTAGGCCGATGAGGTTTAACTCGGGTAACTTTTCCCAGGTGAGCGTCCTCTAAACTCCATCGTTGATCACAACATGGGGCTGTTAAGGTCGTTTTGTGTATACATCCTGTAATCGGCTACTGAAATGAGGTAATGCTCTGTGACAAGCCACGTCCCGCAGCAACAGATTATGTGACAATTTTCAAAGGGAGCAGTGACTTTGCTCACCGACACCTACCAGTGGCTATTAAGAATCAATACTGTTTCTCTTACAATTTCCTCTAGCTTGTGTGGACATACACGGGTGCTTGTGGAGGTGCACACATGCGTATGAAGGCCTGTGATGTACGTCAGCTATGTTTTGAGACAGTCTCTCATAGCCAAACCTGGAATCACCGAATCAGCCCCTGGAAGCCTGCTGTCTTGACTTTCCCGGGTTGAGATACCAAGTGTGCGACTGCACCCAGCTTCTCTAGGAGCTGTGGTAGGAGTCGCAGGCCTTCATGCCTGCATGGCAAGCCGTTTACCTACTGAGCTACCAGCCCTTCATCTACGAGAAATTTACGTGTTATCCGACTGAAGGTCACGCGTGTATGATTAAGTTTTCTTATACCAACACATGAACTTCATTTATGTCCTTATGCAGACAGCAGATTCACCATTTAAAAACTACTGGACACCTTGAAATGGAATCGAACAGCAGAAAGGTCAATTCGTGTTTCCTTTTTTTTTTTTTTTTTTTTTTTTGAGAAATTGACTTTTTTTTTATGTGTTTGTGTGTAGGTGTATTTGGAGTATATGTCACACGTGTATGGGTACCCAGAGGCCAGGAGACGGTTTTGGATCCCCTTGGTGCTGAAGCTACAGGCAGCATACATGCAGAGCCCCTGACAGGAGTGCTGGGAACTAAGCTCTGGTCCTGAGGAAGAGCATGCGCTCATTAACTGCTGGGCCATCTCTTCAGCCCCACAGGTCGGTGTATCTTTTAATACTGAACGGTAAAGCAAAACGTCTGTTGAGTATAACTAAGACTATTGTATTTCCCAGGCACAGCAAAGGACAGAGAAAAATCAAGACGAACTTGTGGCCAATTGCATCAAAAAATCAGCCTTACGGTACTTCAGGAAACGGGTCAAGCCCATTGTACTCCCTACCCAACTGAAGCATGAAGCTGTCCCTGCAAAATGCATGGGATGCACTTGCCCTCCAGAAGCTTGCAACATACTGGACGCTGACTAACCAAAAGACAGGCCTGAAAATGCCATTTTTCTAACCACGAATTGTGACCTAGGAATCGATTTGCTGGAATTCGGTCAGCATTTTTTTTCCTTCTAATGACAGAAAATGGAACCTAACAGAAATAAGCAGAAGGTACCTTACAAGGGTAAACACTGCTCTGTGAAGCCAGACATGATGCCTCACATCTTTAAGCTCAGCACTGGTCAGGCTGGGACAGAAAGAGTGCAGTGAATAGCAGGCCAGCCTGGGCTACACAGTGAGGTCAAGGCCAACTATATCAAGTAATTCTGTATCAAAAACTCAGGACTCTGTAAAACCTTTCATTCATACAGAGGTGTAGGTACTAAATCATAATGTCCTTATTAGTGTGAGGTTTCTGTTTTTTGTTTTTTCTTCAGTTTGGAAGTCATTAGAGAACTATGGTTAAAGCCAAAAGGACCCAGGCTGACTAAACATCCTTAATCCTGGAATCCCAATCAAGTTCTCTGCTCCAGATGAGCCTATGGAATCCTATCAAGAGCTACAGAGACAGAGCACAACAGGGGCAAGCCTAACCAAGCCTGCGTTTGGCCCTAGGGCTTCCCCATCTTCTCCCCCCACCCCCACCCCGCCGCCGCCAAAAAAATCTGCTCAATGTCCCTTTGCTCAAGATGGAACCACTGAAATCTATTCAAGAGTTCCTTGATACACAGGCAAAGGCCACACAAAAGCAGAGAGGACAAGTCCCAGCCAAGCTCTTGGCTGGCCTTGAGGTCCTGCCAGTTTCCTTAACAGCCCTAAGGCGTGCCTACAAACTAGGGTAGCTAAGCAACCTTGGAGTGAGGCTCCTCCTTCCCCCACTGACTGTCAACAATTCAACTCCTCCAATCAACTTTTCTTCGACTTTAACTTCTGCAATTGCTGTGTCCCTAAGGAAGAAGTGAAATCTTCTTCCCTTCCCCAAATTCCAGACTGTCTTCCTAGTAGTTCCAGAAGTCTGTGCTCTATTTAGTCTATCACAGACCTTTTTGCACCATTCCGAAGAAGCCAGGACGGAGTCTCCTGGTAGCCCCTAATCTTAATACGGCTTGGTGCAAATCCATGCTCCCCGACTTCCGATCAAACTACAAGCTTTAAGCAGTCCTGGAAGGGATAGGCTTAGTGATCCAGGAGTACAGGTACAGTTGTTCTTTCCCACTAAGACACCAAACCTTACAGATGGGGACACATCCCGAGGACTTGACAGGTCCAGTTGTTTTCATCATTTTCCCCGACTCAAAGCTAAGTTTCCCACCCAAGGGGCAGTTTCTATACCCCTAGGCCTCAACGAGGAGTATCTGGCTTGCTCCCGCATCTCAGCCTCCTTCCCTCCATCAGTGCTCTGTCCTCCCATGGTCCCAGGCTTGGCCTCCTATCCCCACAGGTAGAGCTTACCTCGGGCCTCCAGCCCCAGCGGAGCGGCGGCCGGGCTACACTCACCCCTCGGCCCGGGAGGCGGCGGCTCCTCGGGCTGCGCCTCCGCCCGCCCGGCCACCGCCGTCGCCTCCGCTCGGCTTCCGGCCTGTTCCAGGCCGGCCCCGGACCAGCTCCGCTTCACCTCGACCCCCTCTCCGGCCGCTGGAGCCCAGTGTCCTGCATTGACCCGGAAGCAGCTTTCCGGGGACCCCAACAACAACACGTGACCCCGCCGCACGTGTCACGTCCGCTGCGTGATTGGGAGGGGCCGGAGGAGAGGAGCCTCTTAGAGCGAGCTGCGGTTGCCATAGCAACCGGCAATGGTGCTATCCACCTAGAGTGGATTAGAACTATACCCCCTGTCTGCATGCTTTCCTTACTGGTGCACCAAGGGAGCACCCCCGCCCCAGGTCCAAAGAGGGATCACTTGCAAGAGAAACGTCCTTGGAGAATGGAGTCCTGGTTGAACCTGGCCAAACACACCTGCAATCTTGGCCTGACTCAGTGTGACCCTACTTGTCCCTGACTTCACGGGCCTATAAAATGTCCTGTGAGATCTCTATACTTCATACACATCTAGGTGTGGGGGACATTTTGACCTTTGTTTTGAGCCTTCTCCAGTCCCGAGGCACCTGAAGCTCCCAACACTAACAATTTACAGTTTCCACCTATTGCGTATGCTTTACAGCCATAGTCAATAAATACTTTTTAAAAAATCAACAAAGCTCCTAAAGGACATACTTTGTAGAATTGAAAATTGAAGTTGGGATGTCAAATGATCTGCTTATGACCACCTATTTAGTCAAAATGGCTAGGCTGAGACTTGAAACCTGGTTAGGCTGGCTCCAAAGAAAATCTGTTTCACGCCAGGCCACACATAGCCTCAGATCCAAAGCCTCACACCTGGCTGTTGGGTTATGGCTTTTGTGCCCATGGAATGGAGAGAGTGCAGGCTGATCCTGAGGAAGAATCAGCCTTGCACAGATAGATTAGTGGAAGTCCCACGAACTGAGGATACACAATGCCACACACAATGCACAATGTCAATGTCCTTTGGTGTGGTGGTGTAGCTGGATGTAGGGGGATGCCATGAACATACACATGTAAATACTGGTTCCTAGAGAGAGGACAACAAAAATTCTTTGGGTGAGTCAGAGTATGGCTTACCATCATCAGTCCCTGGGGACCTAAACTGGCTCTTTTGTTTTGTTTTGTCCCATGTGCGGAACTTAAGAAACACGTTCTGAGGACAGTGAGTCAGGCGGTGATAGGCTTAGAGTACTCTTAGGTGGTTGCCTCCTGCCCAGGAAAGCACTTTGCTGACACCTTAGGAAGTGAGGACTTTGAGGGACTAGACTTACTGAGAGGACCACGGCTAAAAGCAGCCTCAGTGGGGAGAACCATTCGAAGAGCAGAGTGAACTGGAATCAGAGGAGGATGGAAAGGGGCAGGAGGCTTCCCTCTGGATACTTTGCTTACATACTGGGGGAAATAAGAGCTGCAATTCATTACTACTAACAAATACTGTTCCTGTGGATAGAAACACACACATAGACATTGAACATGAGTCCTCTTAGAAAACAAACGTGGAGATTAATGTTTCTACCCGTCTCTCGTCAGTCTCCCCGTGTCAGCTAGAGTCCTCTTTCTAAAACTTCAATCAGACTGCTTCACTCCCTGGGGCTTAAAACCCTTCCTGAGACTCCCAGGGGCTCTTCTTCACCTCAGGATGAACTTACAGTCAGCAACATGATTCTTGGGGTTCCTTTCAATCTGTCGACTTTCCCAACCTCATCTCTTACCTGTCTCCTGTTATTCTACAGCTGCTCCATTCAGTCTGCTAGCTACTAGCTATGCATTGCCATTTAATTTTGTTTCAATTAAAATCAGGGAGTTGGAGTTATGTCTAGTTGTTTGAATGCTTGGCCAGCATGCAGCGAGCACTGGGTTCAACCACCACACCGGGGTTTTGGGGTGCTACACAGCTAAATCACTAACAGCTGAGATTGTAGCAGGAGGAGGCTTCCCAGACTGAGTTTGAGGCCAGCTGGGGGGGGGCATGACATACAAGAAAAAGAAATACATACATACATACATACATACATACATACATACATACATACATACAATGAAGGACTAAGGGTGTGGATCCTTTGTAAATCCTTTATCATGCTGCCCAAGGCTCTGATAGAATTCCAGACAGACAGACAGACAGACAGACACACACACACACACACACACACACACACACACACACACCAACTTAAGTCAAACTAAGCTTTCTTCAGTCACATGACACTGGTATCCTTTGGAGTGTTATCTCTTACAGTTTCCGGCTGTCATATGGAATAGTTCACATCTGGGACCTCTTTGCACCACAGAAACTTCTAGTGGGCAGTGACTCACTAGCAAATCTCCACATGTCTCGCTTTGTAGCCATTGCTCTGATAAACCATTTGGCTGAAACGTTTCTACTTTTATGAGATGGAAAATTGCTCATGATTGCTTTTTCCACAAACGAGAGCATCGGTGGAGTCAGGAGCCAGGTCGATGCTAGTCCTAGGAGGGCAGACTTAGCCTTGTGGTTTCATCATCAATTTCCCACCATTCCTAGTGTCATCATATAGGAAAAAGTAGGTAGACACTGGGCCAAGACGAAAGGAAAAGGCAACAAGAGGATAAGTACCTGGTCATTTGGATTAGAAATTGTGGATACTTTGATCGTTTTGATTCATAAAACAGCAATTTCATAACGTTCAACCTAATAATAAGGACGAGGCCAAAGGCCAAAGAGAGGATTATCATGAGTTTGAGGCTAGCCTGGGCTATAGAGTGACACAGGAAGGACAGAAGGAAGGAAGGACAGAAGGAAGGGAGGGAAGGAGGGAGGGAGGGAGGGACAGAGAGGGAGGGAGGGAGGGAGGAAGGAAGGACGGACTAGAGGGAGGGAGGGAAGGAAAGAGAAGGGTTGGAGGAATTAAAGCTGCTTCCGTCAGTTCTCATGGACTCCTTGCAGTTAAAAATGGGTTAAGCAAAAGCAGAATCTGTTCTAACAGGGCATAGTAATTCCTGGAGGCATTGGTCTGGTTGACCAGTTGATTCTATGATTCTTCATCAAAGTGCTTCTCTGATTCAGGATTTGCCATGTCCTAAGAGCAGTCTTAACCGCTCTCTGATTTCTCATTGTGCCAGATGCTGCTGGAGGTATTTTACATCGATTATTCCTTTTAATCCTCACAGGGATCTCCTGCAGTACATCTGGCGCTATCAGATCTATCAAGAGAGGCTCGGCTTAGGCAATGCATCAGCCACCTACAGACAGTAAACGGGGGATGCCAAATCCGCACTGAGGTCAGTCTGACACAGGAATCCGAGTTCGTAATAGCCCTGTAATGAGGGAATATCAGTGGACTGTGAAGTCTCAGCCAGATGTTTGCATATTATTTTGATTCAGCAAATGCTTATTTTATAATCATTCTGTATCTGTATGTCTTAGACCTAGCGAGGCGGCTTGAGGCAAACAAATATGGATCTGACAGGGATGCTACCGTGTGGTTAGAAAGATAACATGCACACGCAAAACTTGCTGGAGCTCAGTAATGGAATGGAGGTAATTTTATTTGCTTACTTTTATGGCTGTTTGTTCTGTACTTTACTTTATTGAGGTATGCTCTTGTTCTGTGAACTGAGCTGGCTTCAACCTCATAATCCTTCTATGTCAGTCAGCTTCCCACCCAGTGGGATTACAGACGTGTGGACACTGAAGGGAGTAAGGGAGCCATACTTTCAGCTGAAGCCTTTTCCCCATGTGTGCAGTGGGATAATGCAACATATCAGTGTGGAGGCAGGGATGTAGAGGGAAGAAAGCAGCTACTTGAAATAAGAAGAAGTAGTCGGAATAAATAGTTTTTAATATCTGCCCTGGTTTTTCCATTAGACAGATATGTCTCTCAAACTCTTGGCCTTAGACCACTGAATAATTTAGTTGGCTAAACCAGCACAAAACATCCAAAACTATGTGTAATAGATTGTGTAGATTACATTGTATATATTGTACATATCTTCCTAAATTCATAAACCCCATCAAATTCACATAAATTCTGATTCATGGTTGGCACGTGTCTCTTTAAAAATTTCAATTCTCGGGTTCTACGTTTTATTTTTAGAAACATAACTGATGTGAAGGCAGGTGCTACCCAGGAGATCGAAGCAAGAGGATCACAAGTTCAGGGTGACCCTGAACAACTAAGTAAGGCTACGTCTAAACATCAGGGATGGGAGAGGCCTGAGGCTATGGCTCAGCGGTAGCATTTGCTTAGCATGCCTGGGACTCTAGGTTCAAACAAAGAAAACAAACTTTTCAGAATTAGTCTGGAGTGTAAAGTTTCACGAGCAAACAGAGATTGAGGAAGTCTTAAACTAGAGAGCCAGACCTAGAACTGGTTAGGAAATATCAGCACTTTCTTACTGGTCAGAGAATGTCCTTTTAGAAACTGCTTGGCATGCTTTCTTGCAGTTTCCATAGATAGACAGAAGAAACTTAATTACCATGAAGGTCTCCACTTACCAAACCTGTTTGCAATAAATTGCTCGGAGCCTCACTAATCCCTCCTAATTTTTATTGGGAAGAATGGGATACAGAAAGGTGAATACACTTTATATAAGTGAGTTTCACTGAAGGGACTTCTCTGTCCATGTCTCTACTACTAGTCCAAGTCACAGGACATTGTGTCTTCCCCAAAGCCTCTCTCTGCCCAGTCCCTGCATGCTCCACTCTCCTCAAATTTAACTATTATTCTGATTTCTAATGTAGTTTCTTCCCTCTGTTTAAAAAATCTGTATAAGTGGGATCAAAAGAGACAAATTCTTTGACAATGCCATAGGGTCATCTGTACTGTTGCCTGGAGCTGTGGCTTACTCGCTTTTGTCGTTAAACACTATTTTATGTTAAACACTAGAACTGATTTTTCTGTTTCCTGTTGGTGGACATTTGAAATGTGGTCAGCCTGAGGCTCTTGGGTGGAATGATCTTGTTTGTGCCTCTCAATGCATCCAGGTATAGGTATTGCTCTAGGAAACAAGTTTAAAGCAAACCAAGTAGACCCTAGCTTATTGAAATCAGCATTATTGAATATAAATGTAGTAGGTAAAGTCATATACATAATCTAAATGTTCCTAGTGACCATATTCGAGAACTTTTAAAAGGTAAGTCTGATGTTAAACATTCATTTTATTAGTTTTATGTTCACAATATTTCATTTAAACATATTATTAATATGGAAATGACTCATTTAAATTCTTTTCATAGTAAGTCTTCAAAGTACTACGTGCATTTTACACTTGGGGCAGTTCAGGCCACATTTCAAGTGCTCAGAAAAAGATGAGACTGGGTACAGGGACTGCTGTGCAAACACAAGAATCTGAGTTCAGAGCTCCAGCACCCATGTAAAAGCCAGGCACAGTGGTATATGACTGTTTCCCTAGTGTTGTGATTGAAAGTGGAAGGTAGCCAGAGACAGGCCAATCCCGCAGACTCCCACACCGTGTGCTCTAGCTTGAAGTTCAATGAGAGACCCTGTTTCACAAGTGGAAAAAAAATAAACAGCCAACAACTTCCAATCTCCACATGTGCACATACTTGAGTGCACACATATGCACCATCCTACCCCACAAGTGTTTTCTAATCAACGTAGTGGACGGTACGTGTCTTAGTTATATTTTTATTTTCATGACAAAACACTGTAACCAAGGCAAGTTATTTTTTAAACAAAAAACATTTAACCTGGAGCTTGCAGTGCCAAACGATAGGGTCTGTGTTCATCATGGCAGGGAGCATGGCAGCACGTGGGCGAGCAGAGTGTTGGAGCAGTAACCGAGAGCTCAGGTGTCAAGACAGGAACTGTGAGGCAGAGAGGAAGAGTAACTTCGGCTTTTCACCCCCACTGAGACACCTCTGTTACAGCTTGGTCTGGTTCTACCTCCCAGCCCCATATTCCCCGAAATATTTCTTAGACTAGAAATAGATTAACAATTACCTTGGCTATATAGCTAGGCTAACAACAGTCACATCTCCCTGGGATAATTTCCCCACTGGCTCTCTCCCAGAATTCCTTCTCCTCCCAAATGTCCCATCTTCTATTCTACCATTTCCTGTAGGTCATAGGTTTTTGTTTTGTTTTTAACCCACAGGTGATGCATCCATACAATACACCAGATTTTCTCTCCCCACACCTCCTCCAATAAGGTCACACTTCCTAATCCTTCCCAAACAGTTCCGCCAAATGTGGGCCTAGCATTCAAATTTATGAGCCTGTGAAGGTCGTGCTCATTCGAACCAGCACGATATGACTATAAACAAGACACAAGCCCCTACTGTGGAATGTCGTACCAATGCCTGTCACTAAAAGCAGCCTTCTCCCGTCATTTCTACTTGGGGACTGCCAGCCTTTAATTTTAGCCTTCTGTCTTCATTAGGGTTTACTGCTGTGGACAGACACTATGACCAAGGCAACTCTTTTTTTTTCTCCCTTGTCTCAAATTTATTTGTAAAAACATTATAGAACACTGGTCATCTGCAAGTAGTGTGTAGGTAGGTGTGTCACAGCCGTCCGTCTGTCTTCACACTGGCAGGAGCCTTTTCTATGGGGCCTTCCCAGGGGCCTGGGCACCTTTGGGAGCCTGGGCTGGAGCTGAAGCCTGGGCCTCAGCTGGAGCTTTGGCCTCTGCCTTGGTTTGTACCTTGGGCTTTGGTTGGCAGAGCCTCCGACCCTTGGCCATGTAGCTTCAAATCCACTTCCCAAGTTTGGGGTGAGTGATGAAAGTCAGACGGCTGAGTTTGTGGCTAGGGCCCTTTGGCATCCTGGGCTTGATGGCCTGAGGCTTCCCGAGGGCCATGGTGGCCCCTGCGCATGCTCTCACTGCCTCTGCATTGTCAGCCTGCGTCTTCTTCAGGCCTTTCTTGTGCTTCTTGGCAAAGTGCATGTTCCTCAGGAACTTGGGGTCGACCCCTTTAAGAGATTCATATCTTTGTGACCCGGGTTTCTTGATGCCATTTCTATCCCATTTGCGGGACTGGTTGTGTGTGGCGTGATTCTTGGACTTGGCCATGTCTGCATGGTAAGCCGTGGCTCCCGCAGTGCCTAGGACCGGAAGAGAAAGATCCCAAGGCAACTCTTAAAAGGATAGCATTTCACTGTGCTGGCTTACAGGTTCAGAGTTCAGTCCATTATCATCAGGCTGGAGTATGGTAGCATCTAGGTAGGCATGGTACAGGAGGAGCTAAGAGTTCTATATCTTCTTCTGAAGGCCGCCTGGAGAAGACTGTCTCTCACATGGTGAGGAGGAAGGTCTCGTTGCCTGTCCCCACAGTGACAGACTTCCTCTAACAAGGTCACACCTTCTAATAGTGCCACTCCCTAGACCAAACATATTGAAACCACCACACCCACTATTTGTTTCTTTTCTTTCTTAACTTGCAATCTATCAGTGAAAGTAAGAGTGTATTCCTTTTCCATCTTCTGCTCTTTTATTTCTTTTCCTTAACTCATCCTCTTTTTCATTTCTCTCTAAACGAAACAAACCAATGACAAAACACCTGAGTAATATTTATCCGTTAGTTCTTTAAATGATTGTCAGATTTTCTTTTTCAGTAAAACTATCTTGAAAGAGTTTTCCCAATGGTACAGGCTTTAATGATACGCTCAATTATTTTATAATTGTAGATAGGACTGTTTAATTTTTCTACTACTTCTTGAGTTGGTCTCTTTCTAGGGATTTGTTTATAGGTCTACATTTCCAATTTTATGAAGTTCTCTTTGATGACCCACTGCACCGATTCGTCATTTTCATTCTAGATAGTGGTTCTATTCTAGATAGATAGATTCCGTTGGCCTCGCCCACTTATATTTTTTGTTACTCCTTTCCTTCTTCTTCATCTGTTTTCTTGTTTACTTGGTTTTGAAGCAGAATTCCTTGTACGTAGCATGGCTTCAATACTCTATGTAATGGAGGATGACCTTGAACACTCCATCCTCCTCCCCCCACTTCCTGTGTGCTGAGATTACAGCATATGCCGCCATATCTGGCTTTGCCTTTTCCGTTGTTATTTGGCAAATTTTGCTATTCCTTTTCTGTCTTCCTTTCCGAGAACTGCCTTTAAATAAGACGTCTCTAAGGACAGTGCTGGCCGTGTGCCAGGGTTTCGGTAAGCTAGTACTTCCGTTGTAATTCAATTTCTGGTATTTTCTGATTTCTTCAGTTTGTTGATCTGATAGATTAACATTAATTGATTTTTCAGTGTTGAATCCTTTTATATCTGTGATAGATCAGACTAGGGTGTGGTATATAAATCTTATTATTAGATTGGATGTCAAACCGCGTCCTGCCTCTCCGATGGGAGTACCTGGGAATCACAGACATGCCACCAAGAGGAGGTGGGGCAAAGTCTGAAATGGGGTGTCCACCGTGGTTCCCAGTCTCCTTTCTGGGTACCGGGGGCATCTATGTGCCTGGTGAAGATGGTGAGCATGTGTCCAACAAGTGGAATCTGGTCTGATTCAGAGTGAGTGCCCAGTGTACTGGATGGATTGGAGGGAGAGAGAGCCTTCCTCAGGAGTCTTCGGCATGACTCTAGTTGAAGGCCTTCCCTGTAGCAATTTTTAATGAAGCAGCTCTCTGAGATGATCCTTGATTGTTCATATAGAGGGGGGAATGTAGACACATACACTTTATTTGAGGTGAACAAGACATTATATATCTCTTGCAGAAAGGAATACCTAGGAAGGGAAGGTCATTGGCTGAAGGCTCAAGGTTACTTAGCTACCACATTGGCATGGAGAAGAAATCCAGGTATTATGCTATATTACTGAACATCCATGGTCCTCTCAGAGGGGGATATGGTTATGTGTTCAAGAGGGGATACAGAGACAGGTTCTACTCCTTCGGTCAGATCTCTGAGATTCTTGAAGTTTGAACTCATTCACCCTTATAAGTTCTTACGCCTGTCTTAACATGGTCCCAGATGCCTTGCAACTGGATCTGCCAAAATCCTGCTGGAAACATTTGCATCTAACTTCACTGGCCATATTGATGTATGGTTTTCCTATATATTGGCCAGATTTTAGTATTAAGGTGACACTGACCTCACAGAATTACTTACGGTATAAATTTTTCTTAAGTGCTTGTTACAATTTGCTAATTTACCATCTGGGCTAGGTACTTTCTCTTTTTAGGAGGTGATTTAATATTGGTCCAACTCTTTTAATAGACATAGGCATATTCAGATCATCAATTAATTATTCTGTAAGTTTTAATAGGTTGTGTCTTTCAAGGAACTGGTCCGTTTTATCAAGGTTATCTAATTTGTGGCCACTGAATTAATCTTCTTATTCTGTTCATTTGTGAGACTGGTAGTGGTATTCCTTCTTTCGTCCATGACATTATATTTATTCATGCCTAACTTTTACTCTCAGTCTAGCTAGAGGCATATGCTGCTGTTTTGCTGTTACTGGAGATAGTTTCCCACCCATGTATCTGATGAGAGAGAGAGAGAGAGAGAGAGAGAGAGAGAGAGAGAGAGAGAGAGAGAGAGAGCGCTCAAACTCTCAGTCCTCCTGTCTCAAGTCTCAAACGATTGTACATATAGCATTGTTCTTTCTTTGTTTCCTACAAAGAAGCTTAGCTGACAGACTCTTGGTCTTCTTTTTATGCATTAGATGCTATAAATTCTCCTACTAGTGTTGCTTTTGCTGTATCCTACCTGTTTTTGTTTTGTTTTGCTTTTGTTTTGCTGTATCCTACCAGTTTTTGTTTTGTTTTCCTGTATCCTACCTGTTTTGATGGTTTTGTGTGTGTGTGTGTGTGTGTGTGTGTGTGTGTGTGTGTGTGTTTTGCTAAACATTGTCTTTGATTGTGATTTATTCTTTGACCCTGGGATTATTTAGAAAGGTGGTAAGATCTGATAATTTTGTTACCTTAAAATTTATCCAAAGTGCAAACTTTCTCATGCCACAAGCAGAGCTTAGTCACCTTTGCTGTAACACCCAGTCGTCATATCCTGGGTCCTCAGGATGCTCAGTCCAGTCACCTGTCTTATACAGCCCCCTCTTGCTCCATACAAATGCAACCTGCCAGATTTGCTGCTCCCCGAAGCAAACAGACAAGCATCAATGATACCTTTTTCAGTCATGTTGGTCCTCCCTAAAACAAAACAAACAAACAAACAAACAACAAAAGACTCCTGAGTGCTTTCTGTATACTCAACAATTAAAACTCCCCATAGGAAATCTGCTTGGGTAACATCCTGGACTCCAAGATAGACTTGGACTCTCTCACAAGCCCCTCCCTCCTGCTACAAGTGAGCTCTGGGCTCTATCTTAAGCTCCTACTTCCTGCAAGGCAGGGTGACCCATTCTTTTTGAGATTTGTAAGTAATATGCCCCTTCTGTTACTCCATGTTTTGCTGTTTTGCCTCTTCTGTGACTGTACACCTGAACTAACCTCACCTGCTCGAAGGATCCCCTAGAGCACGTCTATCTTGGTAGAGAGAAGCTAGATGCATGTCAGGCAAGATGTACAAGGGCATTTATCAATATAAATATGTTTGCCATATGATCGTCTGGTCACAAATTGGCCAAGGCTACTCATTGTGACAAAGAAGTGTCCTATGGGATCTTTATAGGATGGCTCAGCAGATAAAAGTGGTGGCACAAGCCCAATAACCTGGGTTTGAAGTTCAGAAAGCACATTTAAAAAGCCAGATGTGATGATGCACATCTGTAATCCCAGTACTCTTATAGCAAGATAGAAGGTACAGGCAGGAGAATCTGTTGCTTATGTACACAGTGTGGCAGCAGAAACAAAGACTGCCTAAAAACAAACCAGGACAGAGTCCCAAAAGTTGACTTTTGACCTTCACACCTATGCCCTGGCACATATGAGTCCCTGGAACCCTTTCAGGACATGGCTAAAATCTACAGCCACTATTCAGATAAAGACGTCAGTACCAAACCAGAGAAACTCTGAGAAGTGTATTTTTTTTTAATTTTTAAGTATAAAGTAATCTATTTTTTAAGATTTAAAATTGTATGTATGAGTGTTTCCCTGAATGTATTTATGTATACTACCTGCTTTCCTAGTGCCCACAAAGGCCAGAAGAGTGTGTCAGGTCCTGAAACTGGACCTATGAATGGTGGTGAACCTCACTGGGGTTTCTGGTAACTGAACCCTGGTCCTCTGCAAAGGCAGCAAGATCTTACCCACCGAGCCATCTCTCTGGTCCCCAGGATGTGGCGATCTTAAGGGGACTGTTAAAATTAAGTTCTGGTTTCTTGTTTTATGTTTTTCAATGCACAGGGATCAAGCCCAGGGTCTCAATCACACAAGGTAAGCACTCTACTGTTGAGCTACATATTCTGTCCCATAATTTCTATGCTCCTTAAAATGTGATCAAAGAATACATTCCATAGGATTCCAGTCTTTTGGCCATTGTGAAATTTTGCTTTATTCCATGGTGAACATAGAATTAATCCTTGGGGAATAATGAACAAAGAATTTCTTCTCCATAATTGTCGAGTCCACTGCTTTATATAAAGGATTAGATCAAGTTCCATTATTGTGTGGTCCAACTGCCTGAATTCTTACTCATTTTGACTACAATTGGGTTTCATAGTAACTGGAACAAAGAGGTTGACTAATGGTTTTATTGACTCCAAAGAACTGTAGGTTGAAAATCCTCACTGTAACTATGAGGGAAAAATCTATTTTTCCTTATAATTCTGACCAATTCTGATTCATGTCTTTGGAGCTATAATTTGCATAGCAGAAAGTGTCTGGAAAATTTTAAATTCTCTTCTTGGTAGATTAAAGCTTTCATTGAGACAGATTCCACGTGTCTCAGTTAATGCTGTCTGTACAGCCTTAAGGACTATCTTGTCAGATATTAATTACTTCTTTTTGTAAAGCTTCTATCACTAAGTCTTAGCCATATCTAATAAAAAGGTACAGATGTCACTCATCTTTTAATTGAGGAATTTTATCCTCATATATTTAATGTAAATGTGTGTTTGGGTTTAAGTCTGTAATTTCACCACTCTACCTGTATTTGTCTGTTTCCCCTTCCTTCTAAATAACTGAGTAAGATAGGTACTCCCTTCCCCTTACCATTACCTTAAAAATTATATCCACTTTCACCCTTAGTGTTTAACAGAGATCGTAATATGCATTCTAGACATAATGAGCTCTAATGTTGATTAGTATTATTGCCGTTTCCTCTGTCGACACAAAGATTCTTCACCTCACTCATCTCCACCTGCGTTGTATGCTAATGCTGTCATGTGTTGTAACATAAATGTATCAGAGGCCGTAAGAAAGTGTTAATATTCCTTTAATAGCCAGTATTCATTTAAATAGACCTGTGCAGTTATCAACTTAATTCTTTTTCTCTTCTTTATTGTGGTAAAGCACATAAAACATAAAATTTACCATTCAACCACTTAAAACGTGCAATTATATGCCATTATGCACACTTACGATGCCGTGCAGCCACCTCTACACTCCATTTCCAGGGCTTGTCATTATTCCAAATGGAAACTTGATGCCAGTTAGACCACAGCTGACCACCACCCTGCCTTCATTTCTGGCCACCCCTTCTGACCCTATGGGTTTGCCTAGGTGCCTACATCTCGTATAAGTAGAATCACACTATCTTCATATTTCTGTGCCTTGTTCATATCGCCTAAGATAATGTTTTCAAGGTTGAAAGAATGACTTCAGGTTCCATTCACTTTCCAAGCAGAATGACATCCCAGCTGAGATATTCAGGGGTCCCTCGTCATGTGTAAGGGGGATTCCAGAACCCTCTCCAGATATACAAGTGACTCACATAAAATAGGATCACATTTGCATATAACTATATATATATACATATACACACATACATATATCTGTCCTAATCTCATATTTTTATATCATCAACAGCTTACTTACCATACCTGACACAATGTAAATATTATATAAAGAGTTCTTGTATTGCACTGTTTGAGGAATGTTATGGGAAAAAATATCTGTGCATGCCCAGTACAGATGTGTTAGTTTTCCACATATTTTCAATCCTTGTTGAATCCTTGCAGAACCTGGGTTTGCCAGGGTTGGGGGTGGGTGATCAGTCAACAGTCTGTTTCATAACCTATGTCAACTCTTGTCCTGGGAGTATGACTCATTGTGGAGTCCTTGTTTACTCCATTTGGTTTATTTCTACATTTAAACTCTTGTGAATGACACTGTTGATAGTGGCCAGGAGGTGCCCGTGTCCCCGTTTAACTCTTCTGCTGTAGATTGGATGCTTGTGCCTCTCTAGAGCTCATAGAGTGAACTAACCCTCAAGGTGAGTATATTAGGACATGGGGAAGCCATTCAGGTAAAGCCAAAAAGTGGGAGTCTCAGTGATCATGGTAGTGTCCTTACTAAAAAGATGCCAAAGGTTGGATTAAACTCCCTCAGTCACTCAGCAGAAAGACTTTCGGAAGAAAGGGACCATCTTGCAAGTCAGGAAATCCCAACTTTCAGGCTTCAAATGATGAGAAAATAAGATTCTGTTGTTTGTTTGAGAGAGGGTCTTGCCATGCATTACTGCCTGGCCTGGTACTCACTGAGTAGCCCAAGCCATCTTCAAACTCACAGTAATCCTCCTGTCTCAGCTTCTGCAGTGATGGAGTACAGGTATGTGCACTACTCTGGGCTTGTTTTTGTTTTTATTTTTTAAGCCATACAACCCTTAATAGTTCCTTATGGCTGTTTCTCGTGACTGATCCCTACCTAGAGGAGGAATCACGGGATCAAGTGGATCAAACCACACACTGTCTTCCGCAGTGGTCACAGCTTCGTTCATTCACCATGTTCGTGTTTTCGTTCTCCTGACAGTGACTTTGGTTCAGCAAGGTTTCTTTGTTGTTGTTTTTGTTTTTGTGTTTTTGTCTATTTTGAAGTCATTGCCTGTGTCTGTGGTGTCAGTTTCACAAAGGTCATTTCCAAATTGAACCCCATGAAGTCTCCCCGTGTGTTATTCTCCTAATGATTTCCTTCTAAGAAGTTTTCCTGATTCAGATCTGATTCACTCAAAATAAGTTTCATTTGAGTGTCTGGCTTGACTCTTTCACAGGTGGCTCCCTAGTTCTTCTGGCACGGTTGGCTGGGAATACAACCCTCTCCCCATTGCATGGATTCAGACCCTCGCTGAAAATCAGTAGAATCTCTAGAGTCCGTCATCTGGAGTCTAGCGCCATACTCCTTTTTTATTCCTGTAGCATCATACTAATATTTTGAATCAGAGAGTGTGATGGCACCAACTTTGCTCTCTTTCCAGATTGCTTTGGCTATAGGGGCTCCCTTGAGATTCGAAGTGAGTTTTAGGATGGATTTATCTGGTTCTACGGAGTTATCATTGGGATGTTAATGAATTTTTATATCACTTTGAGTAGTATTGGCACCTCAACAATATTAAGTTTTACAATGCAATAACCTAAGCTAGCTCTTCATTGTGTCTCCCTTTCGGCTCTGCTGTAATTTTCAGCATATAAATTCTTTGCCTTCTAGGTAAGTTTATTCCTAAGTATTTTATCCTCCTCGATACAATTGTAATGAAGATTGCTTTCTTCCATTCATTTTCTGCTATTTGTCCTTACAATACAGCAATACGGCTGAGTTTCTCATGTTGCTGTTGTAGCCTGTAATTGTACTAAGTTCATTTATTAGTTCCAATAGTTCAGATGGAAAATAGCTAGGGACCCATAAGTGTGGGATCTCGTCACCCAGAAACAAACACCGTCCTTTATAATGCACATCCTCTTCTTCCTTCCTTCTCCCTAGTTGCTCACCCAGTGGGGAAGGGTGAAGGTGGTTCTCTCTAAAATCAAGGAGGAGGAAGAGGAGGAAGAGGAGGAAGAGGAGGGGGAGGAAGAAAAGGAGAAAGTACTTCCAAGCCCAGTACTTCCAATACTACATATAGTGCGCACAACTCCTCCTCTCCTCCTCCTCCTCTTCCTCTTCCTCCTCTTCCTCCTCCTCTTCTTCCTCTTCCTCTTCCCTCCTCTCTTCCTTCTTCCTTTTCTTCCTCCCCCTCCTCTTCCTCCTCTTCCTCCTCTTCCTCCTCTTCCTCCTCCTTGATTTTAGAGAGAACCACCTTCACCCTTCCCCACTGGGTGTAGCACTACTTTTATGGTAACTTATTTCACATCCCAGTTTGGATGTTGAGGAATCATGGGAGAACATTTAATTTTGCCATATTCTTTATGTGCGTCAATTGACAATCATGTGCCTCTTCACTTCGTTCTGTTAACATAGTATAATTTTGTTGATGGCTCTGCATATCTCAAAACATCCCTGCCTCCTGAGAAAAATTCCATCTGATCCTGTTGTGTAAGGCGACAATGTTCTGGTGAATTAGTTGCCGGTAGTCTGCTGAGAAGTCTGGCATCAGTACTCACAGGGGTAATTGTTTGGAGAGACATGGGGGTTGGTAGACTCTTTGGCTCTGGTGTCAGTATAATGCTGATCTCATAGAACGAGTTAGGAAATGTGCCCTTAGCTTCAGTGTTTTGGAAGAGTTTCAAAAGGACTGATAGCGAGCCATGCATTCCGTAAGGATGAGGAAATGTTTAGAAAATGTGCTTTGGGGTGATTTTGCCCTTGTGCAAACATCACGAACTGTGCATACACAGACCCGAATGGTATTGGTCAATCACTTGACATGGCCTCTTGATGCAATAAAGAGGTGATACAAGCACGAGATGCAGGAGGCTGCTGCCAGAGCCACAGAGTCTGTTCTATAGTCAGCTGCTTCTTATCCGTGGAGGTAATACACTCTAAATTATGATTAATAAGCAGGGTAAAGGAATAATCAGTTCTATTATTTATGGTCATCTTCAAATGACGGACTGTACATATCTGTGTATGTGTCTGCATGCTCATGCGTGTGTACATGTGTGCTTGGGGGTGTGCATGCATGTGGAGGACAGAAGACAACCTTTAGGTGTTTTATTTAGGACCCATGTGCAGGGTTTCTCATCTTCCTGGAATTGGGTAATTAGGCTGAACTAGGCTGGCACTGAGCCCTGGGAATCCACTTGTCTCTACCTCCCTGTCCAGCACTGAAACCACAGGACATCACACCACACCCTTCTTTTCTATGTGGGCAGGGAGCTCAGGTCTGATGCTTTTGTAGCAAACACTTTACCAACCAAACTACGTCCCCAGCTCCTGCTTACAGTACTTTATATACTGGGCATTACAGTAGGCGTGTTGGCACCACTTTTCCAGAATAGCTAGCTTGCTTATCTGGCCTTTCAGATTGTCATAGTCAAGATGTCAGCTAAGCGATGAACTTTCTCAGCACATAGTGACTGGAAGGCAAATGATGCCAGCCAGCTCTCCTTTAACAAAACCAATTTTGCTATTTCCCTATGGGGCCCCAGAAGGGAATTCTGTACCCCAGTTCAGCTGGAAGCAAAAAAGGAAGATAATCGTCCCAGTCCCTTATGTTGGGGTGGATGATTCTGGTTATTTTATGAATTATAGGTATGTTGTCATTTTAAGAAATACTTTACAAATGTTGTAGCTTTGGACAGGGAGGAAACTAGAGAGCTCAGATTCAGGGATTTCTACCTTTCCTTTCCTCTTCTCTATCCTTCCTTCTTAGGCAAAGAAGAGGGGGGGTGAAAGAAAAAAGGGGATATAGTAATATCAAAGAAATTAGAGGAATAAACAAATAGGGATAGGTTAACAAATTTACTATTAAACAAAACATTACATAGCCATACCTTACATTGGTAGAAATCTTTATAATTGATGCAAAGTTAAAGTTATAATTTTTTACATTAGTACAGAATTTATTTTGATACAGATTGGTATGAATTTCTTATACTGATACAAAAATTGAGATTAATATTGTTACTCTTAGATAGGCACTGTGCCTGTGCACCTCATTTAAGAATACAAAGCTTAGACCCAGTCCTTCTATAACTGCTATTACAAACCGTTCTTAGATGATTAAGCAAAATGAGTTAAGGGCCAGATAGCAAACTCATGGTTTTTAGTTAACTATAAAAGGGTGTTTTTGAGATATTTCAATTAGTAATGGCTGAGAATAGTCAATGTTTAACAGTTCAGAACTGCTTTGCATAAATAGATAGTCTTCAAAGGCATCAAAAGTCCACAGAATACAACTGTTTATAGCTGTTTCTTTATTAAAGATCAGTTGATTAAAGACATGTCTATGCCTGACAGTATCCCTTTCTTAGATTCAAAGAAGAAATTAAACATCAATGGAGTTGCTCCAGTTGTGGCGAGATAGTCACTAGGCAAGGATTGCCTCAATTCATCTACAGACAAAAATACTGTCCAGAAAAGGACACACTATGCGGAATAGTCGACTGACAGCTCTGCCAAGACAGGGTAATCAGTCCTTCAAAATTCTACATCACAAAGGTCTGTCAGACAGTCCTGGGCCAGAAGGCTGAAGATTGATGCTCCACCATTTTGAGGAATGAGAGACTGTCTAGGAAGTCAACTGTCTGTACAAATTGGTTAAGTTTTGGAAATTATGTTTTGTGTGTCTTTATTTTCAGGTAATATTTAAGTCGTTCTCAGACTCCTGACCAGGTCAAAGACTGGTTGTAGTCTTATAGATAACCCAAGTTGTTTAGCATTGAGAAAGATGATATAGATTTGAGAGGATGGTTTTCAGATGATATACAAGCTAAAACCAGGACATAATTCAGGTGTAGAGTTGTAAGCCTTTTAAGTTCGTATAGATGGTAGAGTGCTTTATCTAAGTTGACAAAATTGATAGACGGGTGTATCTTATACCTTACAAATTACATAATTGTAGTAATTGTACTCAATTTATATCTGAGAGAAAAGAGCCTTTTAATTGGACAAAAAAGGGGAAATGTTGTAGATTGCCCTGGTGCTGTTTGTATTTTGATGCTAATTCTGCTTCCTCAAGAGGGGCTGCCCTGATGAAGAGTGGATCATGTACTCAGGTGATTTCATGTGAACCTCCCCATTTTAACTGGTCGAATAGCTAGAGCCTGTGATTTGGCAGTGGGAGGGAAAGGTGGGGATGGAGGTTTTAGAAAGGGAGAGATAGGAAGGAGAAGAAGGAGACAAGGAAATGGAGGAAGAGTTGGTAGAAGGAAGATGAAACAGAACCATGTGGCCTGGAGGACCACAAGTAACAAGGCATCTCATAGCTGGGGAATAGAATAGTGTAGTGGTATATCTGCCCAATCTAGGCACACAACTTATAAGTATTATAACTGAGTTGTGTGCTCTTTGCACAGGCTTATTGGGGTTGGAGATTGACTGCAACACCATCATAACTGTAAATCAAGCTACAGTGTCACTAAAAGACAGAAACCTTCAGCTGCCTTGTGTTGTGGGACCACCACTGTATAAGCAATCCATCATTAACCAAGGTGATGTTACAAGGTACACAACTATGTGTCTGTCATCTTAATGTTTACCAGGCCTGACCTTGATTGACTTACAAGACCAGGTGCATTTCGTGTGGTACACACACACACACACACACACACACACACACACACACACAATCAAGCCTTAAATAGTGTTTTCTGCAGCTTCATCTTCCCATCCCTATGATGCTATCGAAGAACACAGCCTCTAAGCTCCCTAGTCTTCTCTCCCAATTTAGCTGCCACTGAAGGAAAACACCAGTGGTGCCTGTCTGGGTTTCCATCTTCTCATGAGCACTGCTGCTTTTCACTGGTTTGTTAATTATCCGTTACTTACACTCAGATTGCTTTTAAGTGAGAACCATTTTCGTTTCATTTCTTATGAGGGCATTTCCATCAGGGTGGGTAAGGGATGCTGGAGTCCAAGACAATGGGAACACATACATGAAACTCATCACCTCTCAACAGACCAGAAGTCAGAAAAAAAAAAAAAACCAGGAAGTGGGACTGGGCTATTAGACCTCAGCACGCCTCGCCCAGTACTTGCTTCTGTGAGGCGCTACCTCCTGAAGGTTTTGAAACATCTGCAGATGAGGCATCCACACTAATGAATCTATCGGGGAATCTCATATTAAATCACAGCATGCTGCTCCTGGCCCTGTAGGCTCATGATCATCTCATAATGCAAAACACAGTCAATTCAACTTCAAAAGCCCCTAAGGTCTTGACAGGTTCAACATGTTCAAAGGCCCAAAGTCTCCTCTAAAGGCAATCTCTTAGTTGTTTTCCCATGAAACACAAAAACCAAAGGTCCAACTTCTGATACAATAGCACAGAGAAACACGTTCTCTCCCAAAAGGGAGGGAAGAGGGATAGGAAGGTCAGATGAAGTCAAGACAAAAGGATGATAGGATAAGTACCAAAACTACTTGCTGCTCCACACCCAGCATCTGGGGCTTGAAATGGCATCATCTGGGTTCCCACAAAAACTCTCTCTCTCTCTCTCTCTCTCTCTCTCTCTCTCTCTCTGTGTCTGTCTGTCTGTCTGTCTGTCTGTCTCTCTCTCTCTCTCTCTCTCTCTCCTCTCTCATCTTCATTGGCTGTAGCTTTAATGGTAAATGTTCCACATTTCGGCATCTTGGGTTCTCTTTAGTTAAAATTAGGCTTCACCTTTACAATTTTATACACAGGCCACTCAGGAACTCAGTGCGGGGAAACCCGACCTTGATACACATTGTCTGATCTCAGCAATTTTCTGGAGCCTTGACATAAACCTCTGTAAGTATCCCCCACCATTGCAATTTGCACCTTTGCAAAACTAGCACCAGGTGTCTCACTCGATGTTATGGAGCTAGCTCAAGCTGTAGGCTGGCCACTGTGAACCACAGCTCTAGTGGCCTCTGTATGCCTTCCTGCTAAACGTTAGCAAAACACTTCCCTGGGAAACCATTTTCCAGCAGGGGATTGTGAAGGCTCAATCTTTTCCAGCATCCTCCTTTCAAATGGAAGGTTTTCAACTGAGTTCGCATTGTTACACCCAACTTCTGATGAGTGAGATCTTATTCTTAAGCTATTTTTCCTAGTGTTTCGCTGCAAAATCCAGGCAGAGGTTTCTCCTGAATGGCACTAGCTTCTTTCATAATTATAACCATTTTGTCTATACCTGCCCTGTCCTCTTTTACCTAGGCTCAAGCTCTTTGACTAGTTCTGCATTCATGTCTTCAAATTGAACTTCATACACGATCGTTTCCTTACTGTACTTCATATTCTCCTATCTTCCTTCTATCACTATAAGCCTGGGCAAATGCATTGGGCAATGATCCCACAGCCTGAATGTTATGCTGTCTCACAACTTTCTTCTTTGGCAAACAAGTTAGCTCGTTTCTTTTGAATGTCGTCTCACTTAAGGTTGCAGACTCTGAGCAGAGCGCACTGTTACTAGAACACAATAACCTCTATTTTAGTTCCTAAGATGGTCTCTGTTTTCCTCTGAAAAATC
Organism: Rattus rattus; assembly: GCF_011064425.1. NCBI lineage: Eukaryota > Metazoa > Chordata > Mammalia > Rodentia > Muridae > Rattus > Rattus rattus. The sequence goes on from NC_046161.1 coordinate 37,076,498, forward strand.
TCACCAGCCCAGTCTTTACTGTCCATACACCTATCTTGGGTTTCTGCGTTCCCACCAGAATGCCCTACTAAGAGCTCACTTACAGCACTCTGGGGGTTCTCCAGCCTGCAGTCCAAACTCTACCACATCCCTCCCGCAAGCCAACGTCGAGGGCCTACACACCACATAGTCAAGCTCATGGCAGCAGCCACTCTATTTCGCCATATCAGTTTTCCACATCAGTTATTTCTCTTGCCATCGACCAGAAAGCAACTTGAATGAGGAGATGTTTGTGGTTGGTCCCTTCAAGGAGGTGTAGACACAGCAGAGTTTGTTATAGTGGGAACAAGTGGTTAAGAGCCCTAAGAGCTCAGTAGATGAGAAAGCCTCACAGATTTAAAAAAAAAAAAAACTATTTCCTGATTACCCCCAACTCTTTAGAAATGACAATTGTCAAACTATTTAATATAGATTGACCAATCTTTCTTTTCTAATATTTTTTAAATCTCTGACTGCACTAGGAAACATAATGAGAACTCAAGAGAGTTTTAGAGAGCCCGGAGTAGCTACGTGTATATTGTTTTAGTTTTTCATGTACTCATGTAGCTTTTAAGATATTTTATCATAACGTTTTTAAAAGCTCAAATTGCTAATCTTCAGAAGGAGTTAATCATTTAAACTCACATCTTTTTAACAAGTATATACTTCTAGGGAGGAAATGTAACTCAGTGGTAGAGCACTTGTCTCTCATGCACAATCCCCAGCACTGCTAAAACAAAGCAAAAAGACTTCCAGATCTGTAGGCCGATGATAACATCCCATGTGTAGCACTCAACGGTATTGCGAGGACATGGCATTAGGTTTAAAGCCATGAAGCATAAATGAATGAAAGGAGAACATTAGAATACAATCAAACCAATGATTGCATCTTTAAGGTACAGTTTTGAGAACTGTTTATGGGCCCCACTGGGAGTGCACAGAAACGCCCATGCACACTGATGGTTTCTGAGTGAGTCAGGAATTCAGCTGCTGGGCCAGCCTGCCACCCTGCATTCTCCGCAAACATTTAGCTCAGTAAAATTTCATCCCAGCAAACATTGCATCCAAGCCAGGGATGCGTCATAGGTAAGCCCGCCATGCCGTTGAGATGAAGCGTTGCACAAGGCTAGCCATCTGTCTTGGAAAGTTTAGCTGTTCATCTACCTTAGGAGGCTTCACTGAACTCCGCGAATGCGTCACTTTAATAGATGGTGCCAATTTAAAAAATAATAGTGGGAACAATTAAAATATTGTATGTGCTGTTCACTTACAGGATCGAGACAGCCACGAGAGCTAAGATGACAATCCTCTCTGATACCTCATTGTCCAGCTATGCATTATTTCATTACTAACTTGTAGGGATTTTATAGATATTTTTCATTTTCCACACACTCCTAGCTGGCTCCCTTAAACTTGACTCTCCTCATGCTTATAATTTATAAGCGTGAAGGTAAATATGGTTTTTCAGACTATTGAAAGGGAGAAAACAATGAGCCAAAGAGAGGCTAGAGGGGGTCTTGTGGGGCCAAGAAGTACTAGTCTGCACTTTTACATGTGAGTGTGGAGAAGAATGGTCTCCATGCTGGCAGACCGGTTTGCTGTTACTTTAAAGATCCTCCCCGAGTTAATGATGTTGTTCAGTCTCTCACTGCTTCTGGGATGCTCATTCCCAGAATGGCGGCGGCTTTTAGAATACAGTCATGAATTGCTTGGTACTTTCTCCCATGGCTAGTGGAGAAGTCTGTGTGCTCTCCCCTGGAACCTGGAGAGTCTGTGACTGACTGCCTCAGTCAGCACAGTAAAACGCCATGTACAGTGGCCTTTTTCTCTCGGGCCACCTGTGCTTAGAACTTAGTCACCGTGCTGCATAGAAGCCCAGGGCGCCACAGAGAGAGGTCATTCGATGTTACGGCAGCCGAGACCAACGCCGAGACCAACATCCCAGGCTAAGTTCACAGCCAATTTACTAAGTTACTAAGTTACGGGTTGCCATTACTGCATTAACATTAACTGGCCCTATGTGCAAAAGACCCCTTATATATTTCCAACTTTCAGAACTTCGTCATCCCCGAGTCTTTGAGCGCTCCCAGCTGGGGCCGTAAATTGTATGGAGCCAAGACAAACCATCCCCGCAGTTCTTCTCTGAATCCCTAACCCACCCAGTCTGTGAGCATAATTAAATGGCTGTTTTAGGCAATCCAAGTTTGAAGTGGTTTGTTGCACAGCAACCGAAAGCTGAGCCCACTCACAGTTGAAGGCTCAGATGGGTGCAGTCTGTTTCCTGGCTCGCCCTGTATTGCTCGTCCTATGCTTGTCCCTGCCATACGCCTTTGTTCTATGTGCCCCACACCGCCCACTACGGTTTGCTCTTCTTACGTGTTTATCTCCACATCCTCACATTCCCTGTCTCTCCGCTGATGCTCTCTCTTCTTCCCAAGTATCAGCATCAGAAGACCTGGGGTTTAATACCATAGAGGCCAGTCAGGAGCCTAGTAATCAACCTCTCCAATCCTTCCCAGAAGAGAGAAACACAAATCTGACCGATTCCTAGGCTGGAGATACAGCTTGGTAGCAGAGTGGAGAATTTCTCGTTTATTTTCGTTAAGAGACAGGGTTTCACCGCACAGCTCTGGCTGTCCCGGAACTCACTCTGTAGACCAGGCTGTCCTTGATCTCAAAGATCTGCCTGCCTCTACCTCCCATATGCTGGGATCAAAGGCTCGTGCCACCTCTGCCTGGTACAGACAGCAGTTTTCAATAAGACCCTGGGTTTGACTTCAGCACTACAAGGGGGGGGGGAGTAGAACCTACTCGTAAATTAAATGACTAAAGTATTTAAAGCACTTAGTTCCTGGCACAGAGGAAACACTGCATAAAATGTTAGCTATAACAATAACAAGTCCTTTCTATTCTCATGTCTATTGAGCATTAAAACTTAAGTAGTTTTACTTGACTTTATTTGTCAACATCTCTGGGAAGACATCCCCACCTGCCAGACAAAATTAAATCGTGCCCTTGTTACGAACCTGTGCGGGTTAGTTTTTGTTAACTAGACACAAACACGACCGAGGTATCACCTCCATCAGGTGACCTGGTGACATGTTGTGGGGAACTATCTTGGCTGATGATTAATGTGGATGGGCCCAGTGTCCTGTGGGCAGGGCCGCCCTGGGCGGTGGTTCTGGATTGTATAGGAGAGTAGACTGAGTGGGAACAGAGGGAGTGAGCAGCTTTTCTCCATGGTTCCTGCCTCTGCCCCGACTCACTTCAGTGATGGACTGTGATCAGAAGGTGAAGCCAAGTCAGTAGTTACCACAGCAACAGAAAGCAATTAAACAGTAGCCAGATGTTCCTGTGTTATAGCTTTGTTGTTTCCTTCATGTCCCCCTCCTCCTCTCCTTCCTTTACCTTCCCCTCCTCATCCCCCTTCTCTTCCTTCTTCCTCCTTCCCCTCTTCCTCCTCTTCCTCCTCCCCCTCTTTCTCCTCCTCTTCCTCTTCCTCCTCCTCCTTTTCCTTTTGTCTCATTGTGTATCCTGGCCATCCTGAAACTCAATTTATAGACCATGTTCACCTCAAACTCAAAGAGATCTGCCTATCTCTGCCTCCAAGTGCAAGGATTAGAGGTTTGTTTCATCCCAAGATGGGTACTATTGTCACTTACTATATATGCGACACATACTAGAAACCACATTCCTAATTGTCCTAAGACAATGTCCTCACAGAACAAATGTTCCTTTTTTTTTTTTTTTTTTTGGTGTGTGTGTGTGTGTGTGTGTGTGTGTGTGTGTGTGTGTGTGTATTTGCATATGTGTATATGTGTGCGTGTTTGTTTATATGGACAATAAATATCACAATGGAGGAAATGATGTGAAAAATTGGTCACATAATTATGATAGAATTCTTTTTCCAAATACTTATTCCCCTGATAAGATTTCTGCTTCAACAGCATAGTTGATGTTCTACCAACGAAGAGTGAAATTCATGTAAGGAGCAAATGAAGCATTCATTAGTTCTTTATTAACACACCTTTGTACCAGTCACCACCCTAAGCCTCGTTCATGTGAAAATACCCTCAACCGCAGGGCCCTTTGCTTACCGATCATATTGCAGAGCAAACCTTAGGACAGAGCAGGCTGGGCCGGCAGCAGCCACGGGGCTGATCACTGCCTGGGAGAGTCAGAGCTAATGGGCTACCCTCTCACTCCACCTCCGATTACAATGCTGCCCCCACACCCTTCAGCTTCCTTTCTTCTGAGCTGACCTCAGATGTCACTGGAAAAACCAGATGGTGCAGTGTGGGTTGACCCATGTCCCTATGTCTGAATTCTACTATTTGGCACTGTTTGTCCTGCTACAATGGAGGCTATGCCCCTTTGCACATACAGGGTGACTCTGGACTTTTTGTTCATTCCCAATTCCCCTTCAAGTTTCCTGTCTTTTCATGCTTCACCAATGTCTCCCTCTCTGCCAGGTCACTCTGGTCAGACAGTAAACCCGCGCAGCTGTTCCCTTCATGACTTCACATTTTGGTGACACTTTGTCACAGTGCTCTCCTTTCTCAACAAGCGTCCCTTACAGTCGCCACCACACAGTCACTTCTGTGTCTTCCCTACTGTTATCTCTTCCTTGCTGTACTCTCAGTTCTCTCCCAACCACTCTCTTTCCTGCCTCCTTTCCCACCCTGTGTTCATTTTGCCTTCTTTCATTTAACCCTTTCTCTGCCTGGGCCTTAACCCCTACCACATGTAAAGTCTGCAGACTGGTGTTAGTGGGAGGAAATAGCACTTTAGAAAGTGAGGCCTAGGGCGAGGTCTCTGGGTCACTGTGGCCCATTCAAAGGGTCAGTGGGACCCTGGTCTCCTCTTTGCTTTTTCCTCCCCCATTTTCCATGAAGTTGTTTTACTCCAGTGCACGTTACCACTGTGATATGCTGCCTCACCACAGGCTGGGACTATCCAGGCTCAAGGACCACAAGCCAAAATCAACCTTTAGTCTTTTAAAGTTCTTTCTCCCAGGTATTCGTTATACTGATAGAAATCCGACTGACCGAGCCCTGCCTTCTCTCTGCCCTCTCGAGAGTCACCTGCCTCAGTTTTCCTTTCACACTGACTACTCCTTCTTAGTTGGTGTAACCAGTTCATCCTAGCTTACCCCCTCCCTCTTCCAAATAGTATAGCTGCTTAGTATTACGTTTTTGAGATCCATTTTATTTTTATTTATGTATGTGCATGCATGCATATGTAGGTACCCAAAGAGTCCAAAAGAGGGCCCTGGATCTCCTGGATCTGGAATCACAGGCAGCTGTGAGCTGCTTGACATGGGCGCTGAGAACCAAACTTGGGTCCTCTGCAAGAGCTATCTTTCCAGGCCAACCATTCAGTTCGTATTGCCTCTTTTCTTATTTATTTCTCTAACCCCTTCCTAGTTTATGTCATCTATTGCTGTGTATGGGTGGCTGTCACCTTCATGCTTGTCAATGCCCAATTGTCTGGGTCCCTAGACTTGCATACGCAATTTACTGTTCAACGCTCCGGTTTAGCTGGTGCAGAGACATCTCAGGTTTACTGTGCCCCAAACTTCACTTTCAGTCCCCCCTTCAAACCCCTCCCAATCTGTTGTCTTCATTTTAGTGAACGCCATCACTTCCCACCCTGATTTCTAAAGGTAGTAACACAGAATTCATCCTTGACTGTACCAAATGTTGTCTACCTCCAGAATACGCCTAATTTCTGTCTCTGCAGATACTCGGCTCAGATTTGCCCTCTTTAAACAAATGTTTAACAAACAAATAGGAAACACATTACCATGTTTGCCTACTTGAGAAACTCTGGGACAGGTTGCTGGGAGCTTTAAGATCCGAGAAGTTAGCATGCTGCCAGTAGGATTATAAAACACTGGAACTAAGGAATGCTAAAAATGAGTGGGGAGAAACTTTTCTCAGCTCTTGGGATAGATGGGGAATTTACCTGGGGACAGATAAGAACCAAAGGTCCTTAATCCTGTTAAGTCACTGTATTTAGTTGAGTGGAAAGGAATGGTCTCATAGGACAGGGGTCAGGTTCTCTAGGCTCTCTTCTGGACCTAGAAATAATTACTTTTCTCATTACTGTTGCAAAATATCTGGAGAAGCAACTTAAAGGATTATCCTTACACTGTGTTAGACTTAGGTCTACTTGCTTGGCTCCCTGCTTAGGGAGAGCATCATGGCAGAAAAACCTGTAGTGGAACAGGGGTCTGGTGATGGGAAAGGGGATGGAAGGATGTCTTAGTCACTGTGATAAGACACTGTTTTATCTAGGGTGCTGGTTGCTGTAACAAAACACCATGACCAAAGCAACTAGGGAGGGAAAGTATGATTCTACATCATGATTCAACACTGAAGGAAGTCAGGACAGGAACTCAAACAGGGTCAGAACCTGTAGGCGGGAGCTGATGCTGAGGCCATGGGGGAGTGCTGCTTCCTGGCTTGTTCCTCGTGGCTTCTTAGGCTGGCTTTCTCCTAGACAACAAGACCACCAGCCCAAGGGATGACACCACACACAATAGATTTGGCCCTCTCCATCAATCATTAATTTTTAAAAATGCCCCACAGGCCTGTTAAAAGCCAGATCTTACAGAGTCATTTTCTCAGTTGACTATGGCTTGTGTCAATCTGACATAAAACTAGCCAGCAGAGACAACTTGTAAAAGAAAGTGTTTATTTAGGCTTATAGTTTCAGAAGGTTAGAGTCCATAACTGTCATTCATAATGGGGAGCACGGTAGAAAGCAAACAGGCATGGTGCTGGAGCAGTGGCTGAAAGTTTACATCTTAATCCAAAAATAGGAAGGGAAGGGAGACCTGGGAATTAGGGTGAGTCTTGAAACCTCAGGGATAATCCCCAGTGACATGCCTTCTCCAACATGGTCACGCTTTCTAATCCTTCCCAAACAGTTCCACCAACTGGGGACTAAGGATTAAAATACATGAACCTATGGGGACCGATCCTCATTCAAACCACTGCAAAGTGGTAGAGAGAAGATAATTCAATCCAGCATCCTACATCCTCCAGTTCCTTAAGTTCCCAGGATCCCCCAAAGATGGCACTGCAAGCTAGGGGACCAAACTCCTAACACATAGGTCTAAATACAGATCTTCACATGCAGACTGTAGCGAGAACAGCATGTAACTTTCTTCTCAGAGTGTAGAGTCGAAGAACAGAATATGGCACCACTCTGGGGAGCCTATTAAGAGAAGCGTAGCATGTGGAGAAGGAAGGCAGACGTGGGACAACTAGGATAGGGTGGGGTGGGAAACCACAGGCATAAAACTTCAGAGAGGCTTCAGAAGTCATTAACATGGCTGAAAAGGAGGTCCAGAACAGGTACATTTCCAACCTCCCTATTTCCAGGTTCCTTTAGCACATCAGGACAGACAGACAGACAGACAGACAGACAGACACACACACACACACACACACACACCAGCTTTTATCAAAAAAGTCTGGGGAATGCCCCATTATCTTACCCACTCGAAAAGTCAAGGTATGCATTTGCATTATACATGTCCCATGAAGTTCTGCAAAAGAGAAATAAGTTTGATTTTATTTCATACATGTTCCAAATGTGTTCGGCCTTGCAAACCTTTGTCCTAGGTACCTTTCAGCATGTGCCCTAGTTTGGATCCAGGACTTTACTGAATGGCCCGTGTGTTGGAAGCTTTGCCTTCAACCATGACACTATTGGAAAGTGACAGAGACTTTTGTGAGTGGAGCCTGGCAGAAGGTTCTAGGTGATTGGAAGTGGGCTCTTGTGGGACTGTTAAATCCTTGTATATCACTTTATATTTTTCACACAGAGCTGCCAAGTAAACAGGTTTCTTTCCCCCAAACACTCCACGGTGTACTGAGCCACCACCATAACTCCAGAGAAGGGAGGTAGAAAATGTTCACAGCTGGGCCAAAATAAACCTTTCCTCTTTATAAGTTGATTTTCTCGTGTGTTTTGTTTCGGTAACGGAAAGATGGTTAACACAAGGCCAAGCCTCTAAATCACTGTTCCATAAAAAACAGAGAGGATTTCAGGGATGTAGTGTTTCCTGACCAAGGCTCTGTGATCCTGTGGAGTTACCCGAGGGTGGCAGACCCCAACCATACTCAAAAGCATACATTTTATCATTGTTATTTCTGAGGCAGCTGGCTTAGGTCTCTGCGCCTTGGCTATCCATGAGTTTGTTCTCCCTTGCTTTGGGTTCTCTCATCTGGAGTCACAGTATGCAGTGCTGCAGTATGCAGTCCCATGCTGGGCCGCTGACGGCAATTGAAAAATACACTATCGATACTGGTAATGTTAGAAGCACTAATTATCAATTTATTTTTTTAGATGCATTTACTTACGTGTGTATCTGTGTCTCTGTGTGAGTGTATTTGTACATGAATGTGTGGGTCTGCGGGCTTCCATGTGAGTGGAGGCCAGAAAAGTATTGGAGGTTCTTGTCTCTTACTCTCCTGATGTTCCCTTGAGGCAAGGTCTCTCCCTAAATCCGTGGTTGCTACCTGTTGGTAACAGCAAAGCTCTGGTGAGCACCTGTCTCCACCCACCTGAGAGCTGGGCTTAGAGAAGCGTGTGGGGCTGCCAGCTTTACGATACACTGAGGTCTAAACTGCAATCCTCCTGACTTCAGAGCAAGCACCCTTAATCCACCAAGTGTTCATTTCTTACTCCTAAAAGTCTAGAGGGACTCTATTAGGTGGGGCTGTGACGGATAACTTTCCGTGAGAAAGGGGGCTTTCTGATGAAAATAAAAGTTTGCAGATCAGCCATCCTTAAAATGATTTAACCTAGTAGATCATGATGGCTGACACATTTTGGAGTTTAATGTGTTCAGACAATGGACTAAGTGTTTTAGAGAGATTGCCTTACTCCATCCCTGTAGTCACGTTATGAAATGGGTGCTGTTAGTATCATGACACTCCACAGCTGACACAGATGGGGCATGGTGACATAAGAACAGCAATTTGTCCAAAGCACACACAGAAGGAGGTGGAAGGCCAGCGAGATGGCTCGCACATTACGGGGAGGGGAGGGGGAGTTGCTGCTAAGTTTGATTCCAGGGACTGGCAAGATGGGAGTAGCGAACTGACTCCTGCAAATTATCCTCTGACCCTCATATGTCATGCGTGAACAGGAATGCATGCACACATAAAAATAAATCAATAAACAAATAAGTCAGAAAACCCATGAGCTAGCCAGAGAGCTTTTAGAATTTTTACTAGCAGAGAGCTATCTCAGCCGCAGAGGTTTTAGAATAGCAAGAAAAAAGCTGTCTAGAGCAAAGCAGGACACACACACACACACATACACACACACACACACACACACACACACACACACACATACACACACACACATACACATACACATACACACACAGAGAGAGACAGACAGAGACAGAGACAAAGAGACAGAGAGACAGAGCAGTCTAGAAAGCCATCATAGCAGAAGCTAGGCCACCAGCTTACACCCACAATTTGACTTTCAGTTGTTTGTTTTCACTGTTTCCAGACACCCCTTTCCTCAGGAACCCTGACCTAGCTGAGGCTGGTCCTTGGCAAATTGTGCCTGGGTGGCTGGCTCCCCCTGCCTTAAGGATGCAGCACCCCACCATCACCAGAGCAAAGCCTACTGAGATACAAACTACACGTCTGATACGTTCAGGAAAACTGAAGACTTCTGTACCTTGTCTGATAGGAACTGGGTCATGCAGCTCCTCCCGACAGGTTCCTGGAAACTTCTATTGCTCTCTCCTTTACCAGCCCCAAATCTCTACTTTTCTTCACAATTGTTTGAATGAATAGTAATGGACAACACAGCCTTTTAACCAGAGTGGAGGTAAAAATAATTAACCTTGTCTGACCTTGCCTTTCTTGTAGGCCCAAAAAGAACCACCTTTTTTGATCAAATCAAACCCACCCTGGCAGGCTCTCACTGGGTTCTGAGCAAATTGTCAGAAGAGTCATGAATCCAAACAGCCAAGGGGAAGGGGACATTGGTCCTTTATTTCCAGTAGGCCACTTGTATCTGCCTTTTGGTTCCATGTTCACCATTAGCTGGAATAGAAAATCTGTGTTTGAAATAGCCATGACTAGGCCAGTGAGTAGGTAAAAATGCTTGCTATGCGAAGCTGGCGACCTGAGTTCCATCCCTGAATCCCACTGCCCTGCCCCCACCTCTGCACACTAATAAAAAATGCCTATACTTGAACACGGGTAGAGTTCCTTCCTGTGAGTCTTCTAGATACTATAACAACTATCTGCAGACATTTACACTGTGGTCCGTGTTAGAAGCAGTCCTTATAACTATACGGTACTCAAAGTGCTCTAGAGCTCACAATAGGTTGTTTACAAATATCACGTCATTTCATACATTCCATTTAAGAGACTTGATCGTCGTATCCATAGGGGTTGTGGATTCGATCGTCCGTGGATGCTGAGAGACCACTTCATACATGATTACAAACGAAGGCAGTCACCCCCATCTTGGTTATGATGGGAATTCCATTCCCCCTTCCCAGTCAGGGACTGAGTATGGAACTTGTATCTACGATGATGTACTTTTGAACCACACTAGGGCTCAATGTATATACATATATACATTCTTCAAGAAGGAAAAAAAATAGCAGATACACCAGAGAGACAAACTGAAGCTCCTACGGCTCCCCCAGAGTCTACTTGTGACTCTTCACGCATAAAGATGACAATGATCGGAAAGTGTTGGTCCTTGACTTTCTGCCCCATAGATTATCTGTGGAGCGCTACTGCGAGGGGCTCGGACTGGTGATGCTTTCATCTTTCAGTACACTGAAGAGATTTCTGCTTTCACACAAACAGTGCTACCTCATCCCAGAGTCTCCCACCAGGACAATGGGGCAGAAAATTGCTTCCCCCGCACTGTTCTTCCTCCAGCAAGTTATTTCCGGGCTCTGCCAGCATGTCACGAGCAGCACTTTCGGACCTCAGATCCTGAGGTTCGACACCGCAATAAATGGTGTGGATGTGTGGAGGGATGCGTATCTGGATGTAGATGGGAGCTAACGACATGACTGCCTTTCAAAAGGCTACATTTAAAAACAAAGTTTCCACGACCAAAACAACAACTTTACACTACCCGCTTTTGATTGAGTTCGCCCAGACCACCTGTGACGGCCCTTTAACGCTTAATTCATACACCTTCCTCTAGAGTGTCCTGTTAAACATGGAGGCTTACGCATCAATAGACGTGTGCTTTTATATCTTAAAGGGCTGGAAGAAGGAGAAAAGCAAGAGCTGGAGCATCAATGGTTTCAGAGCGAAACATGCCTCAGGGGATGCTGTGCATATTTTTAAACATGGGCCACAAACTTAGCTCCCTATATCAAAAAGGAAAATCGCTTTGTCAGTTTATAGAATCTGCAGGATAAATCAATCGCTCAAGGGACATTAAGCCCTTTTCTTCGGTCACAAGATTAGATCGGGCTTTCCTCTGGAGGTCCAACTGCAGCATCTCATACTGTGAGCTCCCTGCTCCTCCTGTTTCTTTACAGGAGAGCCAGCGAGTTTCACTGGTGTCCGTGTCAGCCAGCAACATCCTCTCATTCCAGAAGAATAACTGCAGGGATCTGGGATAGCATATGCGTATAAGTCAGGTACCATCAATTCAGCTGAAGCCAGAATGTATTATATCAATAAAATGGTCTGGGTGGTTATGATCTATGGGGACAGGGTTACATGTTGCCGCTGGGCTTGTCACAGGTGGCTTTTGGTCATTTAGCAAAGTTCTTGCTTCCTCTTCGGCTGTCACCATAGCTATTAGAAGGACCATAGAACAGAAAGTGGGAGAGAAAGGCGAGGAGAATCCTGAGGACTTAGTGAGGAAGAAAAACCCCTCACTCTGGAATCTGGTTGAGGCTTTTGCCAGTATCAGAATGAGAATCCCAGCACTGTGGACAACCGGAGGCCATTCTCCTTCCCTACAAACCTGCAACTTTCTGAGATACTCATCAGACACGGAACTTACGGGGAAAGACATACACTATACCCCTGGAGCCCTAGTGCTTTCGTCTATTGGATTAGAACTCTGACCTAAGTACCCTGGGACCGTCTCATGGATCCTGCTTATCAAACAAGACAGAAGGAATAAAATGTTTCTTAGCAACCTTTCGGGATTAAATTTGAGGACCAGTAAAAGGATCTACATGGCCAACACCAACACAACATATTACTTACTCTTTCTTGCATAAGCTACATCCATGCTACATCATGCCTGATGTTCTTCTACTCTTCCTGGGAGCTCCCCCCACCCCAATTTGGGCATGCCCTATTTTCTAAGTACCCCCCTTTTCTCTTACCCTTGTGCAGAACTTATATTAAAATATATTTAATAAGACTTCTAACTCTGCTTTACCATAGCAGTTAACGCTGAAATTCCTCAGCGTTGAAGCTAAGAATCCTGATTTTGCCCTGAATTGAGGTTCCTAATAGTCTAAGGGACCTCCGTAGGCCAGTAAGCATGGCCATGTGGAGTGGTCTTTGTCCCCCCTCACCCATGGCTGGCAATAACAGTGAGGGAGGGGACGAGAGATAAAGACTCAACCCTTACATGAATAGCTCACAGTACTGCGGCTCGTGAGTGGTGTGCCTGAATTCCACTCAGTTCTGACCTTGTACAATGCATCTTGGTATTCCTACAATTTAATTACGATGTTTTTTTCCCCCCTGGCTTCTCGCAGTCACTTTCCATTTTGTATTACTTCCTTCCAAATGCCACACAGGACTAAAAATCATTTGGAAAAACAAATCAGTCTGTTGATCCTTTGAGTAGATTTAATACTCAAGTTGAGAACAAAAGCCAAACAGGGCTCAATCCTTCTATGCTGTGGGTAGCTACAGTGTAATCTGAGTTCCTGAAGAGCCCGGTCCAGATTTCTGTTGTCTAACACATTCTCATTAAAAACCACTTATCTGCATTCCTTTAAACAGGATCCTGCTCCTTTCATGCTTCGGGGTTTTGTTTTCCTGTGTGCATCTAGTGGAGTTCACCAGTACACTCCAACTCTACGCTATCTGTGGTACAAGCGGCCCGTATCTCAGCTAGTATAGATGAACCCAGACTGTGAGAATCTCCCTCAGGAGGAACCCTTTTGCTGGCATAAGACCAATAGTGTAGCCTGTGCCAATTACTAACTGAAGTTTGTCCATACAATTAAGAATTCCTGAGTGACAGTCTAGCTCACAGCACAGAGCAGCTGGGCTTTCACTCAGTCTTGTCCACGTGGACATAGGAAAGGCTGTCCCGCTCTCCACTGTGAATGATTGTGTGGCACTATTTAAACCAAGGCATGGTGGGCCCATGGCTATAAGCCCAGCACTCGGGAGATGGAGACAGGAGGATCAGAAGTTCAAATCCACTCTCAGCTACACAATCAGGTTCCAGGCCACCTGTCCTACACGACTCTCTCTCTGTGTCTCTGTGTCTCTGTGTCTGTCTTTCTGTCTGCCTGTCTCTCTCGAAAATAATATCCATTTATTTCTTTCTGTAACTGGGAATAGAATTTAGCAGTAGGAAAGCACTTGTCTATCATTGGGGCAGGGTGGTGGTGAGGGGGGTAGGTTCAATCACCAGTGTTAAACAAAACAAGACAAATGCTCTGTGTAGTTGCTACGTCTGTAATTAGTTCCTAGGGACTGCTTGCTTTGCTTTGACCCAAGTCTGCAATGAATGCTCTTGTTCCTACTTCCTCGTGAGCATGTCAAAGCTTTCCAGAGTAGACAATACAGTAATGCACTGAGAACATGGAGCGTTGTTCCCTGAGGCCTATGGTACAGATTATCAAATTCTTTCCCAGTTTGCACCCTTCACAGTGGTGGGTATATTAGAGAGCCCTGTATCCCACACCCTTGTCAGTGCCTGGTTTTACCCAGTTACTTATTTACTCTTCCGGCTGTGTGCGGAGTATTTCTTCATTGTGGTTTCATATGTTTCTGATGTTTAGAAAGCCAGTTGGCAACTCACTGGAAACATAGTTTCTGTTGTAAACTATGTGAACAATGGAGAAGAATGTGCTCGGTGAGGCCCATTGGCCACGGAGAAGAAAACTGGTTATTATGACCAGGGCTTTTACCACTGTGCTTACAAAAAGACTGATTTCTATTAGTGTCTTGACAGCCCTCTTTAAAAAAACATGTTCCCCTCATTCTATAGTTCTCACCTCCTATTATTCATGCTTATGAATTTGGGACTACATTCAAGTAAGTGTCAAGACAAACCCCTCCTGAATGGGAAAGCATCTGCTGAGAACTGTGAAGGCTGGCCTTGGACAATGAACACTCTCAAAGACAAAGATGTTTCCAGTTACTAGGGTAGGGTAGTGTGAGTCAGTACGTAGCTGTACCTGGAAGATAGGCAGGGGTAGCTGGCAAAGAGGCCCTAGGACAATGAACCCTGCCCTTAAGTACAACCACATCTCCTGAGAGAGCCCAGCTAATTAGTTACATTTTAATCTGTGTCAATTTTCCCTTTGTTACCTCTGAGCTTGTTAACTAAGCCTCTCACTAATTTGGCTGCGTTTCACCTCTACTGTAGGAAATGGAGAAGCTTGCTCTAAGGTCACTTGAAGCCAAATTACAAAGGAGCAGGGGAATCCCAGAAACAAAGATGGTACCAACTATGAGTTGTGCCAGGAAGATGAATCTGGAGTTGACCAAAATCTGGTTGTCAAGTCCAACCTGACACTCTCATGTAGAGACTTATACCCTGCGTCAGCCAGCTTCCTATGACTGAAACAAACATCTGAGGTGGGTCAGTTTAAGAAGAGGAACTGGGAGATGGCCAGGTTGATAAAGTACTTGCTGTGTAAGAATGAGGGAGTGAGTTCAGATCTCTGGCACCAAGGTAAAAAGCTGGATGAGGCGGTGCAATTCTAGCTCTGGGAAGGAGGAGACCAGGTGATCCACGATACTTCCTGATGAAGTCAGCACCATGTTCAGTGAGAGACTTGGTCTTGAAAATGAAATTGGAAAATGAGTGGTTGCTTTTCTCACTGCTGCGACAAAATATCCAACAAGAAGCAATTAAAAGGAGGAAATGTTTATTTGGGCTCACAGTTCAAAGAGATACAGTCCACAAGGGCAGAGAAGGCATGGCGGCAGGAGTAGAAGACAGCTGGCCATGTGGTATCAGCATTCAGGAAGTAGACAGAAGTGGATTATGTTCAGTTCTCTTGCTCCCTTTTTATTAAGTCTGCAACCCTGGCCTAGCAGATGGTTCTGCCAAGGTTTAGGTGAGCTTTCCCACCACAAGTGTGTATTCTAGACATGCCTAGAGATTTGTCTCTTACATGATTCCAGATCCTTTCAGATTGAAGATATTAACCACAGCAGAGTGATAGAAGAAGAAACCTAATAATCTGCTTCTCTCTCTCTCTCTCTCTCTCTCTCTCTCTCTGTCTCTCTCTCTCTCACACACACACACACACACACACACACACGCGCGCGCACACACATGCTCCCACAGATAAACAGCTGTGCATGCGTGCACCATATGTACAAAAAGAAAAGGAAGAGGGATGTTTTATTTGGGCTTACAATAATGGAGTCTGTGGAGAAGTGTCCCAGTTGCACTTACATCCATGGTAAGGCAGCACACCTCAGTGAGTAGTTTGTTTTAGAGTAAAGCCATTCATCATTAGACAGAAAAGCTCAGGATGACCCGGAAGTGAAAGCAGAGATGGGAAGGGATCCATTCCCATTATCCTTTAGCTTCCCCCAGCTGCTGTAGTGCTAAGTAGAGGACCAAACCTTTGGGGAACATTCTAGAGTGCTAATTGCCATTTTAATTTTGCAAGCTTTTATTAAGAGATTTTATTGGGGTTTATTACATAGTCTTCCTTACATAGGCTGATATAGTAGGGGAAGTTCTGGCTCGCACGACTGTGAATAATCCCTTTATTCTATTATTTCCAGCGCAAAGGCATGATGACACAGAAGGAGAAGGATCTTTAAAGTGTGGTAAAGATGAGCTCAAGTTCGGAGAAGCTTGTGACCTTGGACAAGTTCCTTAACCCGCCAGTTATTCAACTACATAATAAGGGTAATGAGGCTACCTTACAGTTAATTGAATTGTGTAGGAAATATTACACAAAAGCTCTCAGCATATGCCTAGAACACAAAGACAAGAAACAGACACCAGCTCCTTTCCTCCCCATCCCCTGTGCTCTGCAGCCAGCTTTCCCACAGCTCCAAGTACTTCTATGACTCCCAGCTGGGTCCAGAAGCCTCCTGGGTAGGTCTCTGGGCAACAGACCCTGTGTGAATCCATCAAAGTCGACCTCTTCCTTGTCAAGTTTCCGACCTTATCTGTACTATTGGGTAACCACTGATTTATAATGATTAACTCAGCATTTTCTCTTTTTCACCCAAAGAAACACTTGCGGGTGTATTTTAAGTACCACCCCAGGTTCAGTGGATGAATGCACTATCTGGGGACAATGGAAAATGTGGGTGCTCAATTTAATTGATATCCTCATCCACTCTTAGACTAACGCCTCTCCTTATAACCAGATGACACTTAGCACCTAGTGATGGATTGAATGACTATTCTTGACAGTCAGTGGCTCCTGTAGCTGGTCACTAGTGCATCTCTCAGTTACCATTTCAGATTTTCCCCAAGGGCAGTTTCTCTTCCTCAAAGAAAAATGCAGCCTCTGATGAGGAGTGCATGTGGGGTCTCAGCTCCTTCCCTTATACATGGACACTCAGCAGGCTGGAAACCTTCTTCCCTCAGGCAGGACCAGCTCGTGGGGAAAGAGGAGATCAAACACGTTTAATCTCTCACCTTGGCCTTCTGTCTTCAGGGCAGCAGGATCTGAGATAAGTCCTGTTTGTTCCCTTTATAGTGTTCTTTTGCCATAGGTGGCTGCTGGCCGCTTAGGGCTGTCACTCTGACATATTTCTCTAGCTCCGCATGAAGACTAACATACCACTTAAATCTTTTCCCAACATTCCTCAAACCCTGTGAGTATTACCAAGCATGAAATTATCAACGGAAAACTCAATTTTGAGGAGCTGATTCTTTGGGAAAAATAAGAAAGAACATGTCTCCCTGTTAGTGCTTCTTTTTTTATTATTATTTTATTTTCCTCAATAATTTAGTTATTGTGTGCTTCTTAATCTTTGGAGATTAAGCAGAGTTTTTTCACCTGGACTCCAATTTTCTCATAAATCTCTTCATTTGGTTTAATTTAAATGTTTTGGCCGACTTCATGGTTTAATAATGAGAAGTAAAATTGGAGCCTTAATGGCTCCTGAGGAAGGAATTTTCATTTCGTCTGGAATTAAAAGTGCTGTTAAAGAGGGCGGACATCCCGTCAGACAAGCTGCTACCACCTCTGCAAGCGGGTGCCAAATGCAGCTAGATGTTATATGTTGCTTTATACCCAGGGTAATTCTCCAATCTGATTACTTGAAAATCCTTTCGAATCCACCCCTGCCTCCAGGCCCCTGCTTACTGCGCCCTATTGATCAGCTATGAACTCACAGTTGAATGCAGGCCACCTGAGAAGTGCCCAGCTCCCCCATGTGTCCCTCACGTGCTGGCCATCAGAGCCAAGGCAAGTGACCCAGCTTCAGCAAAAGCTGTATAATGGGGACCCTGGGCCCTCAATGATCAGATAACTGGGCAGTAGAGGGTACTATTTCAACGCGTCAACTAGAGCAGCCTTCATTTAAGAGAACTCTGAAAGGATTTTAAAGCCCCCTTTTAGTAAGTTTACCACTGGAGAGAGATATCCGCATCATGGCTACGGGGCTTCAGGTTCCCGCTTATCCCGGAGCTGAGAGGAAACACTAGCTGGGCAGTTCCCCTCGTGAAGAAGGAGGCGCCCTGGGTTCTTTGGCTTGTATAGAATATAGTGGGTCCTCTGAGACGGTTCATGGGAGACCGCCCGGCACCAGGCACAAGAATGGGAGCTAGGTTTGCATAGAGTGGTCCATTCTGCTATGAATTCACTAGGTAGGTAGAAAAAAAAAAGAATCTCACATTCTTCAAGTATGCCCTTCAGTTGTATTCCGAGCCACCCTTCTGTACCACATGCCCTTCTAAGCAAGGACTGTCCTGGGATTACCCACACTGTTGTCCTGGGCTTCTCTTTCCTCATTGATTGTAAATGCCTCAGGAGCAAGAAGCTTGTGGTATAGTGTGTGTGATTGTGCGTGCGTGCGTGTGTGTAATTGTGCATGCGTTCATATGTGTGTGCGCATGTTTGTGTCTGTGTGTCTGTGCGTGTGCATGTGCGTGTGTATTTGAATATGTTTATTTGTGTATTAATTGATGATTGAGTCAGAAACTCATTCCTCATTCCAGCATTTCCATACGCATGACCGTCTTGTTTCTTAGAGTCCTGGGGCTCCAGAGGAATGTACCCTTGCTTTCCATGACAACCACGCTGGGTAAGTCTTACGTGTGTATACCTACTCTAAGTAAGAACGTGCTGACTCAAAAACGCTAATAAAATTACCAGAGAACAAAAATCACAATAATAATCATCTTCAGGTATTGACATCTGGGTTGTTGTTTTTTTAATTGCTTTTTGTATTTTCTATTTTATATCTGTTGAATATGTATGTTTACTTAACTGGTTGGTTGTGTTTGTTTGTTTAAAGGACTTAACATATGGCTTAACTGATACAACAGTGGAAGTTTCACAAAGCCAAATTAAGATTCAAACGAGTGACGGTAAAGGGGTTTCTCAATGCTGACTGCTGCATTTTCTGTGCTCGGCATCTAAGGCCCAAGCATGCGCACAGTGGACCTCTAAGGTTCAAGCATGCGCACAGAGGACCTCTGAGGTCCAAGCATGCGCACAGGGGACCTCTGAGGCCCGTGCTTGACTACAGAGCATGCTCTTACTAACAAGTATATTAGTAGACAACATACCTCCTGCTATTGCACCTTTTGCAGCCCCATCTTTTGTTACTACTTCTATGATGCTGGAGGTGTGTATTTCATATTTATTCTGTAGGAGAATATCTCTTGTATCACGATACTTCTCTGCACCGTAGCTTGTTCGTAATGAACCCCATTTCTGATAACGGGAGTCCAAGTTGGACTTAAGGGACTTTTATGACAAACAGTAATGACTTCATTTTGTTTGGCTTCATTTTGTGAGACCAGGTGTTCTCTGTAGCCCAGACTTAGAACTCTGACCTCCTCGTGCTCCTTTCGGATGCTGGGTAGAAGTCAGAGAGCAATTTTGCCCGTCATTCTTTCGCTTCTTTACCTCATTTTGTTTTTTTGTTTTCTTTTTGAGGTAGGGTCTCTCACTGGCCTGGAACCCACCGAGTAGGCTAGTCTGGTTGGCCAGTGAGCCCCAGAGATAGACTTGCTTACGTCATCCCATCTCTGGGATTACACAGAGGCAGTAAATACCAGACCTAGGATTTTTCTGCACTTAGGATCATTCTTGAGTCAGTACTGTGCTGACTGAGTTAGCTCCCCGGCCCTGTGGCTACCATTACTGTCATGATTCTCTTTATGTGACCATCATCCCCATGCCATCAACTAGCTTCTAAAAGAACTGACTTCCAACCAAATATGAGAACCACCTACAAGATGGGCTACACCTTGATGGCCAAATGGGTCCCATAAAACCTCCCAAACGTCACAGACTGTTGCCAAGTCAGTTCATTACTTGTAGACTCTGATGGTAAAGTCCTTTTGACTTATGTCACTTATGTCACTGAATATGAAGAAATCAAGCTGGAGCCCAGTCAGAAGCTTCACCCCTGCTGACTAGCATCCACGGTGCTGGAAGTTACCGTGCATGCCACCAGAGAGAAAAGTCGCCGTCAGTTTAACCCAGCTACAGGTCCTAAAACCCACGAGAGAGACCTGTCTGCAAGACACCAGGTTCCATAGTAGCACAAAAGTAAATAGACACTTCCTTAAAAGTTGGATTTAAGGTCTAACCCATGAGATGGAACCTATGTTCGACACAGCTAAAGTGGCCAAGAACCTGAGACTAGGTAGATTCTAGGTCCCAGAAAAACATGCACCACTATTATTCTGATAAACGAACCCAGCAATAAAGTGACGCCTGGTGGAAGTGTTCTACCCATGGATCAACCCTCGTTGCTGAAGCTTCTTCTTACGGTCATTGGCAATTAACACGGAGACTCACAGGAGGACTGTGTGTAGACAGAGAGAAACCGTGGCACACTTAGCCTCAAATGGGATGTTTTCTGCAAAGCTCTCTCCTCAAGGCTCAGGGATCTGTGCAGAAGAGGAAGAAGAGATACTGTGAGAGCCACAGGTGACAGATGACTCCAAGGAAACAGAATCTTCCTGACACAACAGGACGGATGCGTGTGACGACAATCGTAAGACCCTGTATAAGTTGAAATGCCAGCACTGAGATAGAGAAAGGAACACGAAGTCCCACCCCTAACCAAGAAGCTATTTCATTGATACTTGCTGAGAAAGGGAAAATCAGTTTTCTCCAATGCAGTGTCACTGGATGTACCAGCCACACCTAGGGCAGGACCCATGCCCAGGAGTGGTTGGCCAACCCAAAATGGAAGCCATGTTTTTTTTTTTTAATGTGCTTTTTATTTTGATAGTTTTGTCTAGTTTTTTCCCTTTAGTTTATTCATCTGTATTTTCATTTTTAAATTTTTCCTTTTTCTAAGAGAGAAAGATGTGAAATTGTATGGGTAGAGAGGTGGGTAAGATCTTGGAGGAGCTGAGGGAAAAAAGAATAGGATCAAAATATATTGTATAAAAAGTATTTAAAGTAAGAAATCCAAAAGAAAAAAAGAATTACCTATCCTATAGTTAGTCTGTATCTTGTTACATTAACTCACATATGCCAGTGACAGGTGAACACATTGCTTTGTGCCCAGGATCTTCCTCCTCTTGTCACCTCTGAGAAAAATGGATTGTCAGTTCTTGCAACTGTACCAGATAAAGTCTCCTACCTTTCCCAACTGACCTCATCCATTGTCATACCTCTTGGCTGCACCCATGGGTGTCCCCCCTTCCCTACCAAGATAAGCATAGCATTCGGCAAAGGTTTATTATTTCAAATGTATAGAGTTGCATTTTTAGCCACAATGGTTTGAATATGGTCCTTAATGGTCAGGAATGAAGCAACCAACTGCTGGAGACTCTTCTAGATACCTTAGTGAGATGGCAAATTTAGAGCCGTAAAGGCCAGACACAGTTATCCTTGGATTTGTTTTTCTCTGATTACTGAAACTTGACTTTCTTACACTGGGGTAGGGTGGGACTGTGGGGTGTATTGGAGCCATGGGATGCTCCCCTCAACTAAAAACTGTCTTGGTTGAGTTGAAATAGCTACACTCAAGCCACAAACCTTCACTGTAATTAATAGTAAAAACCATTGTGAGAGTTCTCAATAAAATGGCACTTCTAGTCCAATATGATCTCTCAAGTGATATGTATTTGTGAGCATCAGAGAGGAAAATTGCATCAAAAAGCAAATGCAAAAATATCAGGGACAAGCAGGATTACAGAGACAGAGAGATTTATCACTGGATGGTGAAAAATTGAGTTAATGTGGTCCCTTGCCAAGTCTCTGTTTTTTCTGGAACAATCCACCCAGGTGAGCTCAGATGAAGTGAGGCTGAGGGACTGATTCCAGTTCTGGGAAGAGCAAGGACTTTGCCCTTGACCTAGCCTTCCCTGCCTGCAGAACTCTGGGTGTGGCATTTCACTTTCAGAGGCTTCTGTTTCCCATCCTCGAAATAATAAGATTTGGCCCACAGGGAGGGGAGGGAGATGCTACTTGGAGAATTAAAGAACAAATGCCTTTGCCGTGTAGACCGTGGTGGGTGGGGCACAGGTTCTTTTCTTCCATCCGAACACTAACACTTAATAGGAAAAGGGCAGCATTTTCCTGAACCTGTCAAAATGGGCCAGACTTCCCCTTGCAAACACTCAACATGCTAGGACTATAATTTGCTGTCCTTCAAACCATGATGCTATTTTCACATTTTAAAGCAAAACCACCAGGGGAAGTAGATTTTTTTCCTTGCGAATACAAAGGACACCAGGTTGGTTTCAACTCTATTGGTAAAGAAGAGTACCACCTGCATGGACTTCCATTAGAATGGATAGTCCACTACCCAAGGTTTGATAATTTCATTTGGGAATTTTTTTTATCTTGAAGGAGAGACAGGAGCAAGCCGGCCAATTTTCTCAGAACAGGTTTAAGAGTCAAGAGACTGGATTCTTGTAGCCTTGTGTGGAAGACAAGCAGACACCAGTAAGTAAACATCCCCTCTCACCCTTCAGATAGACCCCCCTAGCCACCTACAGGTATTATCATCCTGCTCTCCCTGAGGGCCTCATGACCAAGAAAATGAATGAAGTCACACTTTGGCTCGTTATAAATTATTGAGCTGCTCTTGGCTTGGTCGCTATGAATCAAGGGTGCATTAGCATATCCCTGCCGCTCACTTTCCCACTTGTTACATTTTTATGAGTATTTGCTCTCTGTCAGATTTGCTTCGTTCATTCATGCATTCATTCATAAGAAGCAAGCACGAACCGGGAATCCTGTCCCCTGTGAAGGAACAGAAGGCACATTTCTCCATACTCCTAAAGGCCTTGCTTGGAAAGGTGGGAGGAAGGGGGACAGCACACGTCATGCATAAGAAAGCAGGAAGCCCGTAGGAGTCATAAAGGGAGGCCCAGAGTGGTCAAGAAGAAAGAGATGGTTCTTCCTACCTTAGATGCTCTCATCAGGATAATAGCATTTATGCCCGAGGTTAGATATGGGCAAACTTTGGCAATGCAAAGATGACCCCACCAGCAGGTAGAAACTACCAGAACAAAGGCTTGGGGGAACCGCTTGACATAAGAAGATAAATGCAGGGGGAATCTTTGGATAGAGCGAAATGGAAGTGAGAAGCAGTCAGAAGGCTGAAATCAACAAGAGCCTAGGCTTGTCTTCAAACAACAGCGGCTTCAGCAACTCGGCTGCTCCATCACATTAAACAAAAGGCAGATTATCTGAACATGTTGAATTACTTAAAAAATTATTTAAGAATGTCTCTGGATTCTGTACTCTGTTCCCAATGGGAACGCTCAGTCTTTAACAAGTCCACTGCTGGGTTGGTTTGAAGGCTGTCTTCTGTGTGGAACGGGTGAAGCTATGAGTGAGTCCCGTGTGGAGAGCAATGGCCATCCGTCTCCTCACTGGCCGCTCAGTCGCACCATCTCAGAACACTGGGCAGGGCGGCTCGCTCCAGCTTCAGTTGGTAAGGGTGGCACGCAGTAGGTCAGCTGAGAAGTCAGCTGAGGCACAGTGTCACTCAGCTGAGACTAGGGGGAAAGATACCTCCTGTCGAATGCATCTGCACGTACGCCGAGCTTAGAAATAACTGACACCAAAAGCTGTTACGTGAGAACCGGGGCTGTTGAAAGTCAAAAAGCCAGCTCAACTGTGTCTCCCAGAAGCACAGGGTAAAGGCCCAAGTGCTAGGAGGTTGTCTTCCACCATTTATGAACTACCACATCTAGGCTCTGTTGCCCCATACACTCACATCCCAACACCGCCCTCCAACTTTCTCACACACACACACGCATGTTTATTCCACACTGATACACTGGCAAGAACCTGTCTAATCTGTGCTAAATTGCCACACACACCGCACACTCACATAGCACATAACACACCACATGCTCTCACACCATCCACACTCACATCACACCCCATTCCTTACAAACCATACACATGACATGGAAACTATACACACGTACATGCACACACACACCTGGGCACACACACAAATGCGTGCACACACACAATTACACACTCACACATACCCTTTAAACCCACTGATAAGAACCTATTCATCTATGCTAAACTGCTATCCACACGCACCATGTTCACACCTCACCCACCTCATATACACATTGACATGAAGCTTCATGCACTTGCTAACGTGTACACAGAATGCAAACATAACACATACACAACACTTCTACACACTTCACAGTCACACATACCTTACAGACAGGCTCGATGACAAAACCTTGATGGTTTTAGTAAGCTTCTCTACATGCCACACTCAGTGTACACACTTGCACGTGCACACACGCACACACACACATCAGATTTTAGTTTATAGAGAATGGGGGAAATCTGAAACACAGCTTTGTCTCCTGCAGAACTCTTTTTATCTGATGCTTTTGGAGCTAGTTTGAAAGTCCTGTCACATGAGAGCTGGTGGGGAACGCCGGTTCTGAGCTGTTCTCCTACCTGTGACCTGGCTGCTTTGGCATTCACATTTCAGCAAGTTTCCATGATTTAAAACGCTTCTCAGTCCACTCGGTACTTTAGGATTACAGATGATGCGGAAACGGAAGTTACTCTTACTTTTAATGGAAAAGCCACTAAGAATCTAATCAGAACAATCCAAGTAGAATGACTTTCTAGGCAGACTCCGTGTGCTACGGATAACAGGATGGTTTAATGGGCTGAAAGGCAGCACCTTTCGATGCCCCTGTATGTTAGAAATGTGAGGATTTTGTTCCGCATTAGTTTCCCATCGCCTCCACACTTTCAGTTCTGTATCCTTACTCCCGTCCTCCAATCTCAAACAGATTGTCCTCATAAACAGCTCAGAGTCCACTCCAGACGGCTGCTGAGCGTAGCAGCATTGCACAGGGCGAGCCTGATGCTTCCACAGCTAATCCCACTAATACAGTTTAAAGAAGCCCGGGAGGGAGATAGTGGTGAGCCTCTCCAAGGAATGGTGGCGAGCAACCGTAATGAGCATCACAGGAAAGCTAGATTTCCTCCAAACGCAACACCGTGGGTGGGAACAAAGACAAGGGAACCACGGCAACCACAAGCTAGCATTTTGTTCACCGGTTTGAATTAACCATGCTTCCCTCCAAGGGACATGAAGCAAAGCCTTGATTGTCCAGCTTTAGTGTGAGTGTGGAGGTCAGAGAATCACCTCAGGTGGTATTCTTTGTGTGCTTTCCAATTAAAAAAGAAAAACAAACAACTGTTTAAACAAAGTCCCTCTTTGCCTTCCAGCTTACCAAGTAGGCTAGGCTGTGGTCATCTCCCAAGTGCTGCTAGAGGTGCCCAAGATTACTTTTATGTGCATGAGTGCTTTGCTTGCACGCCTGTCTGTGCACCACATGTGTGCAGGTACCTGTGCGGGCCAGTGGAGGGCAACGGATCCCTTAGGACTGGAGTTACAGGAGGTTGCGGGGGCTGAGAATCAAGCCCAAATCCTCTGGGACAGCAGAAAGTGCTTTGAACTGCTAAGCAATCTCTCCAGCACCCCAGCTTCGCAATGTGGGTTCTGACCCTCAAACTCAGGTCCTCATGCTGTACCAACTCAGTCATCTCCCCAGTCCCCATCACCTTTTCTCCCAGGTAACTTTTGTCCTCTGGGGGTACTGGACCTCTGGCTTTTGCGTCTTTGGTATTTCCCCCAACCTCACCGAATCTATGGTGTTGTGAATTAAGAACAACTTAACCACTTGCCAATGGGGGATGGGGAGTTTTACCTCATTCTAAGATTCTCCCGTCTCTACTACCCTCTGACTTCTCTGACATAGCCAAGAGACAAAGCTAGATTGGGTGTGAGGAATATCAAAGGATAGGTGAGACCCTTTAGCCTGTCTTCTAGCAGGAGAGTCATGGCTCTTTATATAGTGTGGACCGCACACAGTCCAACCTCCCCCTGCCCCCGTGTCATGTCAGCACTTCGGCCACCGTGCCTGTGTACTGATTCCCTTGTGTGGCTCCTTGAATTCCTCACCTAAGGGAACATTTGCATGCACACAGTAAATCTGTACCCACAATAGAGGCCCAGGTTCCTTAGTCCTTTCTTGGGTTCTTTCCTGCCATCCCTGGTCAGAGGCTGTTTCCTCTTGTACAGCTTCCATAGACTTCCTTCTTTCCTCTCCTAGCACAAATTCTGTGCTCACAGTGATGCCTGGGTTATCTCACCCAGTCTTTGATTTGGAGGCTTCTGTGAATGTGACTAGTCATGTTCTGAAAATGATGACAGGGTAGCTCTTCCGCTGTTCTTAAAAGCTAGTGAAGTTGTTGACCACTCAGTTCTAAGACTTGAAGGGCGACCTCCATTCCTCTGGAATTTCCCACTCGATGGGACAGGTCTTTTGGAAGCATGGCGTCATGGAATGGTAATAATGGACGCATGTCATCCTTAATCTTTGAGGCACCCCCAGCACCCCCAAGTTGCCTGCCCCTGAGGGTGGTCTCAGCTTGGTCCTGGTAGGAACTGGCATCTCCCCTGCACTGTGTGTGTGTGTGTGTGGGTGTGTGTGTGTGTGGGTGTGTGTGTGGGGGGGGGGGTGTGCAGGGAGTTACCTTTTCTGAAAAGCAGAAGTCTTCAAAGCTGAAAGCTACTTAAGACTTTGTTTTTCTCATGAGCAGGCCTCATAGGAGGCCCCAGCTTTCAGACACATCTTTCTGAAAGCATTGTCTTCTGTACATTCTCCAAACAGGCCTCATTGTTATAACCTGAGAGCTGACAGCCAGCCTGGGAATCAGACCTTTCTTATCATTCCCAGACTACTTCGCCTTGCTGTGAACACCAGGGAGATGGGAGGGCCATAGACTGTGCTCTCTCTGTCTCTCGCTCTCTGTCTCAGTCTCTCTGTCTCTCTGTCTCTCTGTCTTTCTCTCTCTGTCTCAGTCTCTCTGTTTGTTTCTCTGTTTCTCTGTTTCTCTGTTTCTCTGTTTCTCTCTCTCTCTCTCTCTCTCTCTCTCTCTCTCTCCCCCCTCTCTCTCCTCTCCTCTCTGTGCACCCATAGCTCCATCCTGGCCCCTGTATACCAATGGGAAGTCCTCTTTGAATCCGAAAGAAAATTAAACTCCTTGGAATCTCAAACTAATGAACTTTCACAGAGCCGTCCCAGATGGACCGGCGAGAGTGATATTTCGGTCTCACCTAACCAATAAGAGGGCCGCTTGGCGAGTTCCCAGCATGAATATTCTCATATGAGCATTGGGGTAGAGGGAGCCAAAAGATTTTCCAACCTCTACATGCTCAACTTACACCCCACCTGGGTTCTGAAGGAGAGATCTTGTGACGGTTGGGGCCCTGCAGAGCAATTAAAAGAAATAAAGCAAAGTATTATATTTTAATTGATGTAATCTTTGGGCTCCCAGTGGAATCTGGGGTGATATCTGGCTAGAGTTACCCCCAGGTATCAGTAGATTACTATTCTGCGAAAGTGCATTTAGGAAGACAAAAAAACCCCACAAACCTGGACTCCATTAACATGCATATCCGTTTTGAGGGGTGTATGTGTGGAAGGGGGGGGTTGGCTCAGGCTCCCAGACCTGAAAATTGAAAGAAACCACATAGACTTCGCTGAGATCTGAACAAAGGGTGAAGCGGGTGGGAAGTGAAGAGGGAAGGAGAAGAGGAGGGGGGGGAGGAGGAGGGCATCGAAGAAAGGAGAAGAGCGAGAGGCAGCGGTAGGTGCAGGGTAAGATACAAAGTGGGCCCCTAGCTTTATTCTCTTTTGGAGCTTTACACCTGGGCAGTGGGCACGGGCATCACACTTTGCAAACCCAAACACCTCGCACCCATCACTAACGTTTCAGGGTTTGTTTTATTGTAAATATTCCAGTCGAAGAAAGATAAACAGACAAGGAAAAAAAACTGCTTTATATAGCACACAGAGTCAGATAGAAAACACAGGATGGGAAAGAAGGCCAAAGACCAATGAATCAAACGTGGAGACAAACCAAGGACCAGAAACAGCTGGTAACATTCGCGCAGCAACTGGAAGAAGGCGCGGAGACGGTCCCCTGGTCCAGGAGTTGAGGAAAGCTGTCTGGTGCCGTCAGCGTCCTGGTTACTCCACGCAGAGAAGGAAACAGACGTCACAAACGATGTGTGGGAACATTCACTTCACTAATCCATTAAAAAAGTTTCTATTGATCGAGATATCCCGCTCATAAAAACGAGTTTAGAAAACAAGCCTTCCTGTCCAAGATGTAATCTGGCAGGAGGGGGTCCCGGAGTCAGAAGCATGAGAAAGGGCTGTGACACCACGGGGTGGGGATGGGGGTGGGGGAGGGGGATTGCTGGCAGTCCGCCTACAAGTGTCCTTCCCACCAAATCTGTACTCCTCCACAAGGACTGGCAAAAAAACAAAACAAAACAAAACAAAAAAACAAAACAAAACAAAAAAACAAACAAAAAGACAAAGAAAACCTTAAGGGTCCCACATAGCTTGCTGCCACTGGACAGTTAAAGAGAAAAATGAAGAAGGATTTGGAGTTACCAGCAAGGGGTCAGTTTAGAACCAGCAGGGCATCTCTTACCTGAATTGAGATGAATCAGGGTTGCAACTTAGCCCCAGGGTGGCAGCTAACAGTAGCCACGTGAAATGCTCAAGGTGGTGGTGCAGGAGGTGGGAGTTGGTGGCAGCTGTTCCTCCCCCCCCAATCAGAATTTTCTAAGTTACATCCAGAAATTGCATAGTATTTGTTTTCCCATCCAAAAAACGACGACTCTTCATGGAATTGTGGAGCGGTGAGACCAAACAAAAGCCAAGTAGCTCCTCCGGAGCCCTGGCGTTCCCATTAGGAGGCCCTTCCCATCAGACCTTGCAAACCTCCTTCAGGCAGAGGGGTCCCGGACACTTAGGAAAGTATTGCTGACTCCTGGTCAGACACCTCTTCCCCAGTCATGTAAGTAAAGCTCTACCTATACTGAGATCTGAACTTATGGTTCCAGTCCCTAGTTCCTCATCCAGGATGAGCTAGAAGACTCCATTCTCTCCCAGAACTAGGCACATTGTTGGCTACTTAAGGTCTTTCTGTTTCATAAACACATGCACATGTGCTTGGGTACAGACGCATATGGGAACATCATGAACACACACACACACACACACACACACACGCACGCACACATGCACACATGCACACACAGTTGCACCCAGAATTAGTGTCTAGTACCAAAAAAAATCACCCAATCTGTAAGAGCCTTGTGCAGTTGAAGAGTCTATCATATCGGTAGGTGGGGTGGCCCTGTCCTCTCTCTTCTCTGAGTAGAACTTTGCAATGGAAGCCAGGACCACGGTGTGGGGGAAAATCACACACGCATACACACCTCCTTCTCCTTACACAGTACTCAGCATGCTTTACAGATCCTGTCTTCCTTCTGTTTTCAGAGATGAAAATGGAGGAAGAAAAAGAAAAGCCAGATTAACACTTAGAGTCCCAGGAATTTCAAGGTATCTCCAGGTAGACTACAGACTGGTTTGTTCAATTTTTTTTTTTGTGTGTTTGTTTGTTTGTTTGCTGCATTTAAAAAGTTGGTTCGATGGACTTTTATCCAAGGCTCTCTATGCTCAGGGAGACCAGCAAACACCACATGAGGGGGGCAGAGTCAGCACCTGAAACCCTATGCACCTGCAACTCCAAAACCTAAAATTAAAAAATATAGAGGTGTCAGACTTCCATCCCCAACCCATACTCCTCCCAAAGCACGAAACAAGTGAACCTTAAAACAGAAACCAGAAAAGACAAGGAAAACAGGAGAGGAAAGAAAAGGACATTAACAAAAATATACAAATTCAGAAAAAAAACTTCCCTGTTGAGTTTAATTTTTTTTTTTCCTGTAAGAACTAGACCCAGGGTACAATGACCCCTTCCTAGGGGGTAATCCAACTGATGACACCATCAATTTCTTGGACTGCTCTCTCGGCAGGGCCCCACTACCCAGAATCCATGTTTTTGAATGTGAGGGAAAGACCCTCTGGGAGGAGATGGGTCCTTGTGCCCAAGAAGGACAATGTCTCTGCCACGTGTTTGCAAGTCTCAGATAGGGCGGGATCCGCCCCCTGCTGGGGCATCAGGCTCTCGTCGCTTTGTAAAGTCACTGAATCTTCAATCCGGAGAGAAGGAGGTTGTAACGTTAGCCCTCCCGCCTCCCCGCCTGGCTCCACGGTCCTTCGCCGCCACTACTCGGGCTCGCTGCTGTTGGTGGTCTTGTCCCACTCCAGGCTCTCCTCGCTGCGCGCTGGCGACGGTCGAGCCCGCAGGCCCTGGAAGCGGCGGCACTCCGGGCACACGCGGATGTGCGTGCAGCCTCGGGCCACCAGGGCGGCCTCCTGAGCCAGTCTCTGCGCCAGCTGGTCCGGCTCCCCGGCGCCACATAGCTTGCCATTGCTGAGCGTCGCTGTACCCCTGGGCCGGCGCTCCTCCAGGACCGGGGGCTGGGGTGGCAGGCCTCCAGAGCGCCGCCTCCGGGGATGGATATTGTCCTGGCACAGGATGATGCTGCGCAGCTCAGTCATCATCTCCTGACACACAGACACCTGGGGGAGACAGCAGAGTCACAGATAGCCACTCAGAGCTGTCCTCATGAGCCTCCTACGGCACGGGATGATGGGACAGCCTCTCATCTCAGGTTAAAAGGTTAAATGAAGGCTTCATTCCCACTCCTGCTTGAGGCTCAAAAGTCCCCCAGTAGCTTTCATTCAACAGCCCGGCCAGATGATGCCCGATCTCTTTGACCGATTGATCAAAGAACAATCAGTACCTTGGGAAAGTCACGGTGCCATTTTGGCACATTCCCACTAAAACTGCTTCCTCCGATTCTGCTTAGCTTCTACCACTGAGAATTTCATCTTTTGACCTCAGGTAAATTTGGATCTTGAAACTTACTTAAAAACCCTCTCCAACATCAGTCTGCCTGGTATTTGAAAACGCCATCATCTGTTCATGAACACTTTGTCTTTAGTTCAAAGGTTCTTGTGCCTTTTACCCACCATGCCCATTTGAGTTGTCTGAGCTGGAAAGGAACATTCTGGAAACAGTTGGGAGGAGGCAATCTCTTATTCTTCCCTATTCTCTCTTTCATCTCCACCAACATGACAGTCCTACCATGCCTAAAGGCCATCATCACAAGCCCTGACTTCCTTACGACTGTCCTGAATGCAGTTGCCAATGGTTGGAGACGATGCACCCTGAAAACCACCTGCATAAACAGTTGTACATCTGAAGGTCCACCGTCCCCTAATAGAAAATGCTTGACTCCATCTGTGTCTCAAAATGCAGAATATTCCAGATTTTAGAAAAGGCACTGCACTGCACCAGTGCTGTGGACGAACTCCATATTTGAGCTCATTGCTATTTCTACAGCAAAATGTTTGTGTGTTCACAATGAATGCAACAAAAATTGCACACATTAGTTAGGCTTTGTGGAAGAATTGTCTTTGTATCAAACTTACAAAGGGCTTGGACTAGTCTAGCTTTTGGGGTCTGGTAACCAATGGATAAAGAATTATAAACCTGTGTTACTATTGTTACTATTACTAATATTATAATACTCACTTTGAAGATATATAGGCTGGATCCCAGGGAATATTATATTATATAATATTATATTATATATCTGAATATATATTATATATATTATATATCTGAATAATGAGTATCCTATTGAGAATTAGAACTTAAACCTGTCTAACCCTGAAACCAAAGCCTACTTGGCTGAGTTCTCATCTCTGAGGTCACAGTGGCACTCCTGGAACACGACAGCAGAAGATGCCTCTTTCTTGTATTCTATCTATGGGACAAATATTGTACCATAGCTGCATAACCAATACGTCCTCTTCATCTTAGCTATCCGAGCGGTCTGGGAGTCGTGGAATTTCCATGTAAGTCCAGATCCTGCCTAAGCTCTATGGAGAAACAGCCCATGTGAAGCAGCTGCATATATCAGCTCATAGAATATGGCCGAAAAGCTCTCATCCCTGATTCTAGAGCCATCACTGTCACTAATAGAGACTCTTGGCAAAACACTAAACCCCTGTGCTTCTAATAATTACTATGGCAACAACCCCCTTGCCACCTGCTTAATCTGTCACATGTGACAAGAATGTAACAACGTTCATTTACCGTCTACAGTGGGTCAAACACTGTGGTTTGCCATGGAAATACAGGGATAACAAGCAGCCCTCACATTCAAGTACCCCCCAGTCTAGAGTGGCTGTGGCATGGCGTATAAATACTTTATGTCAGGGATATATTCGTGCTGGAGTGGCTGAAGGGTGGTTGGTTCTGCTGGTCCAGAGTAAAAGGCAGGAGAAGAAATGGGGAAGGTCTTATGGGGAATGAAAGACACACCCAATCAGGTTCACATGGAATACATGAGCATTAGCAGAATTTAAGGAATGGGCAAAGGGAGAGGGGACTTGAATTGGAAGCAGACATACCAGGGGACCCATGAGCTCTGATGTTGAGCAATGAAAAGGGAGGAGAGTCTGGGAATGGCGTGTCCCCTTTGGTTTGCCCTTTGCTGAAGGGGCCAGACAACAGGGCAAAGACCCTTCATAGCAGGGGTGGACAGAAGCCAGACTAGAATAGGGTCAAGGGCAGAGAGGAAGTGAGTGTCCAAGGAAGTGAGAAGTAATCCTGTTATCAAATGTCCTTAGCTCAGGAGGATGGTGTAAGGCACAGTGATGGTGACATTGCTACTCTTTAAAAGGAATGACTAGGGCCCACTTGTGGGGTTTGGAGAGAGGGTCAGCAGTCTTAGAGACGAGGAGTGGTAGGATCAGGTACAGGTACTGCGAGTGTAGCACCCCAGCTACAGCAGCATCCGAAACTGGCCTGATGCATATTGTTTTTAGGTGAGGGGGATGTACATAGGGGCTGGCTACTCTTCACGTCTTGGGGAAGTGGGAAGGAAAATCAAGCTCTCTTCAAGCAAAGCAGAGGGCAGAAGAACAAGCTGCACAGAGAGGCAAGAGACTGGCGGGCAGTGAGGCCGCGTCCAAGTCTCCTAGGAGGTGGAGCCCCTAAGCTTCCAGGATGTTGTCAGTACCGTCAAAGGAGGGAGGTTAAGGAATATCCAGAGCAGAGCTGATGGGCTAATGCATTGTTTTAAAAAGAAGTCTCATAATGCACACATTAAGGATTTGGGCATCTTCTCTAGGGAGGGAGGGGGGAGGGAGGGAGGGAGGGAGGGAGGAAGGGAGGACCCATGGAAGAAAGCATTGATTCTTCTCACACTTTCCACAGATGGGAAGTAGATATTAACCCAGTCTCTAAGCCTCAGCCAGAGAATTAAATTTATTAAAAATCTCTAAGGTAGAAAATGAACCTCTTGGTTCCTCAAGTTGGGATTCCTCTGAGGATTTTTGCATGGACGGTAGAAACACAGTCAAAATGGAAGGTCTGAGGTCATACCTTACATGAGAAACTTTCACATACACACCCCCACGATACTATACTAAAGCCTGCTGTTCATAAAACATCTTTCCTCAAAATTAACTTGATGGCTCTGTCCAAGGAGAATCTGGAGCCCTTTCTGTGGTTATGCAATCAACACGCGACAGTGCTATACGCAGATCTTTTACTCTGGGGACTGATACTTTTCCCACTGTACCATCCTGTGTACACTCTGGAAGCATTCCACAGGTCCTGTCTGAAATGCTTGCAGAAGCTTGGGTGTTTCACACTGCTATGGCCGGTGTGCCATTGGAAGTCTTCGGAGGCTTACCTCTGATGCTTCTGAGTGTCTGAGAGTCCATAAAAACTCCAGCATAGCCATAAAAATGGCCACTATTAAGCCACAAATAAGAACCACAAAGATTCCACCAATATTCTCCATTCCCAGGCCTGGAAGAGAGTGACGAGAAGCAGCTGTTACTTTGAGGGAGGGGAAGACACAGCACTGAAATTCAAGATCACCTAAACAACCAGAAGGAGTCTTGGAGATGGTCACACCCACACTCATCCCTGGAAGAGATTTAATTCATCCTTTGAAAGAGAAGCAGGATGGTTGCTGTAAATTGAGGCAGGGAGATGTAGCTGCGAATGGAGGGGATTTGAGAAACCAGGAAGCAGTACTGGGCTGGGAGCTGGGTACTGTCTTAAGGGAGGGGTGTAGGCACAATCTGATTTGGCACCAAAATACCGTAAACTCAGAAACTTCTAGCTGATCTCCTTAACAATATGTTTTGGGATCTAGGGAGATAAAAAGAATCATGCTCACCAGAGCCAGCCTATTATGGGTTTGTCACCCTTACTCCAATACCCTGAAACCTGAGGCTTTCGAGCATATGCTTACATAATTTTAGGTTTCACAGAAGTTTAGATGTTAGACTTCCAGGTCAGGGGATGCCCAGCCAGTCACTATTCCAAACCCTGAAATAATTCTAGAACTGGACATTTGGGAGATGTGACTAAATTGATATTAAACTTAATTGGAAAGTAAGAGTTTTTTTAAACAACCACTGGACCAGTGCA
The DNA here is from genome assembly GCF_011064425.1 of Rattus rattus. Classification (NCBI taxonomy): domain Eukaryota; kingdom Metazoa; phylum Chordata; class Mammalia; order Rodentia; family Muridae; genus Rattus; species Rattus rattus. The sequence goes on from NC_046161.1 coordinate 37,110,825, forward strand.
CCCCAAACTTGGCTGCTATCACGCACTCCTGGATAACTTGAAATAAGAGATCTCTAGCCCTTCCCCAAGATCTACTGAATCAGTACCTCCTCAGCAGATGGGTTCTGTATTTTAGTCACCATTTCTTACATCTATTTGTGCCTCAGTGTGTGCACTCACACGCTCACACTCACACACACTCACGCATAGGTGCCACATGTTGTCAGAGGACAACCTTCAGGAGTAGGCCCCCTTCCTCTTACTCTGTAGGCTCTGGGAATCAAATGCAGGTCATCAGGTGTGACAGTGGTCACCCTCACCCACTGAGCCATCTCACTGGCTCCAGAATTCTGTATTTGAAATAAGCTTTTCAGGTGACTTTCCCCTGAGCTGGGTAGGCCTACAACTAGTTTCAAATTGTTATTTCTGGGAGTGTGGTGGTTTGAATGGGCTTGGCCCTATTAGGGTAAGTGGCACTATTAGGAGGTTGGAACCGGTGTGGCCTGGTTGGAGGAAGTGTATTACTGTGTAGGTGGGCTTTGAGGTCTCCTAGTGCCCAAGCTCCCCACTGTAAGGAAGATTGTCTCTGCTGGTTGCCTTTGGATCGAGGTATAGAACTCTTGGCTCCCCCAGCACCAAGTCTGCCTGTATGATGCCATGCATGATGATAATGGACTGAACCTCTGAAACTGTAAGCCAGCTCCGGTTAAATGTTTTCCTTCCTAAGAGTTGCCTTGGTCATGGTGTCTCTTCATAGCAATGGAAACCCTAACTAAGACAGGAAGCATTTATGCATTTTTAAGTTCTTTAAAGTTGGGCCATAACCTCATAGCTTAGTAAGATATCTAAAGATATCCTGATACGTATTGGTAGAATGATTATGGCCATTTCATTGCAGCTTGGCGAGTTCAGCCACATAACTTGATGCTTTCTTTGGCTGTGGAGAAACTAAACTTCGAGGAGTGTCTGAAACATATGAGATGTTTGATTGAATGGAGGCTACAACAATGGATCAAAAGCCTCTTCTATCTAAGAAATTGGTGACTGGAAGGCTTAAGTCCTATTCTGTTTATAATTATTTCAAGTCTGATCTCTGGTTGTCATGGGGCATGGGGCTATTCTGTAGTTAGGAGAAGCCAGTTCTGCACACCACATAAGATGCTCCACAGAAATGAACAGGAATTGGATGCTACCTGGACATTCCAAGATACCTTGGGTTTTTCATGACAAAGAACCTGATGGGTGTCTGTTCCTCTCTTTTTTCTTTTTTAAACAACCTGGCATACTGGCATTCTCTGCCCAGATGACAGTCTGCTTCCAGTGAGCCTGAGGCTTCACACAAGCTATACTTTTAGCAGATCATGCACTCTGGTCTGCAGAATCACGTGCTCAGCTTTTCCAAATCTATACCAGTCAACACAGGGGCCTCTGTCCCAATTAATCCAAGGCAGAGATCTTAAAAATGGGGGAGGAAACTAGCTTGAGTTCATTTAAATACCAATCTCTCTCACGTGGGCCACTGGGGACAAAAGCCATTTGAGTATAGAAATATTAGGATCCATGTGGATTGGGGGATGAGACATAAGGGGTCTCTTAAGAAAAAAAGAGTATACCCAAGGGTCTGGCTGGGGTTTGAAGGCTGGTGCTCCAGCCCATGGATAAGAGATGGGGAGAAGGTTGTGGGGGCAATATTACATATTACATCCTATGACCCCTCAAAGCACTAGCTTCTCCAGCCAGCCCAGTCAAGAGAGATGCCTTTGATGATGATAAGGATGGCCATCTGCCCAGGTAAAGGGAGTCCTTGGGTCATGTTGGGACACTTCAAGATAACCCCATCACTTGAAGATAGAACTACCCAAAATGGAGAAGAAGACTAGGACCTCTTTCCCCTCTTGTTTCTGGAAGGGTGTTGCTTCTCCTCTCTGGGCCTGTCACCTGTGCCCAGCCTGAATCCCCCACTTCCCCAGAAGTTATCTCCTGAACCTCCCCATCTTCCACTCTTCACTGGCTCCCTAGAGTCCATGTCTTAGCTTTCTCAGACTCTTGACTGCTCCAATTCCTTTGACCAGAGCTGTCAGCATCAGCATCATTTTAAGACACTCTAAAACACATACACTCTAAAACACAGCTCATAAAAGCAGGTAGAAGTAAAATGCACCCAACATCTTACAACCAAATGCATTTAAAAGTTTTTTGCTTCTGGTTTTACAGAGCAGAAAGAAATAGTTAATTGACAATTGGCTGTGATTTCTCAGCCTTCACTGCATAGAAGGGAGTGTTTGTAAAATGAGAAAATCTAACCCCAAAATTGTGTCTAAATGAGACGCAGTTTTATGAATATTAAATTTAAAAATTAATGAAGTTGGAACAATGTTCCATTTTGGAGATATTTAATTAAACATGTCTTAATTTAATTTTGCAAGTTTTCTTTGTGCATTGGGAAGCCAATATTTTTCTTTGCAGACCTTAAACATAATTTTGAACACCTGAGAAGCTTTTAGGCCCTGAAGGAGAAAATGAATTGACTAATCAGGATTTACTTCTGCGAGTCCTAGTTAGCCCTCATATGCTGCCACCACATGCTGCCCTTGCATTTGATAGTGGCTTGCTCCTCTGATATCACTGCCTACATTTTGCTTTTCAGCTCAGGGACATTTCCCAGCCTTGCTCTTACATAGCCTCTCTTAGCACTGGATGCTGTCAATCACACTCCCCTGCTTGGCTCTTTATAAAACCACTGCTTGATGCCCTTTTCCAATCTCACCGGTCACCCAGGCTTGTTCTTGGTCTCTTGCCTCTCCTCCAGGCACTGGCTATTACCAAGTCTTGCTGGCTTTATCGTGATCTCCTCCTCCTCCTCTCTATCCATCCCATCACCTTCCTGCTTCAAGTCTTCCCCAACGCTTGCCTGGACTACTGTATCAACTTCAAAATGACATCTCTGCATGTAGTCATTTTCTGTTCAACTCCACCCTCCATAAAACTGATCTTTTCAAAATGTAAAACCTGTGACATCATCGCTAGCGACACAGAAGTGTTTGCATTTCCCAGCATGACCTGGTGCTCCTGTCTGAGCACTTTGACTCCTTTCAAGCACTTCTGTGGCTTTGGGTCTGAAATATTATCCACAGGCCCAGGCATTTGAGCTCTTGGTCTCCAGCTGGTGGCATCATTTGCAAAAGGTTGTGGGACCTATGGGATGCGGGGCTCAGCTGGCAGAAATGGGTCACTAGCAGGCTAGGCCCCCTCTGTGTTCTGAGTAACCTCTTGATGCTTCCTGGTTGACCACCATGTGAGTGTTTTTCTCTTCAAAGGGCTTAAAGCAGCCATTCTGAACCGGTAAGTCATGACCCCATTGACAAACCTCTGTCTCCAAAAATATTGACATTACAATTCATAACAGAAGCAAAATTACAGTTATGAAGTAGCAATGGAAATAATTTCATGGTTGGGGGGGTCACCACAGCATGAGGAACTGTATTAGAGGGTTACAGCATTAGGATGTCTGAGAATGGCTGTTTTAAAGCTTCAGTGGATTGTACTGTTCCTTTGCCTTCCCTCCACAGGGAGTTGAAATTTCTTGAACACTGAAAATCAAATTAAAATCCTCCTCCCCACAGATGTGTCTGTCAGGTTATCTGCTAATAGATGGTGCAAAAATAACTCGTCCAGGGTTTTTACTAACATACACACACACACACACACACACACACACACACACCTGGCTAACCTCATCCATTTTCACTGAACTCGGGGCCACCTTATCTCCGTGGCTTATCTGATCACACACAACTCTGTCAGCAATGCTGCTTCTGTGCCTCACTAATAACACATTGTGCGTCGTTCTAATTGTGTGAATACAACAACCGTGCTAGGTATGTTTATGAATCTAGATTTCCCATTAGACTAAATTCGCTGGGAAGAAGACTTTTGTAACTCTCTGCCCCACAACCATAGGATATGACCTATAGCAGGTGCTCCAGACAAAAAATAAGGGGGGACTGGAGAAGTGGCTGAGCAGTTAAAGCTCTTGCTGTGCCAGCAGGAAGGCCTGAGTCCAAGACCAAGAATCCTACATCATTGCCTATGAACGTGTTCCCTTGCCTGTCATTCCAGCCTTGGAAAGAGGAAGCCACGTAGGCAGAACTGCAGTATCGGTAAGCTTTGGGTTTGATTGAGAGATATAACCTTAAGAAGAAACGGTAGAAAATGATCAAGGAAGATTCTAGATCAGTCATGGGGACTCCACATACACATACGAACATGCAGGCACTGATGCCCCAGTACTCATGAGAACACACACACACACACACACACACACACACACACACACACACACACACACACACACACCCCACATATACCTACATACAAAACGAAGGAAAATAAAAGATCAAAAGGAAAGAGACCCAGAGGAAGAGGCCTACAGTACACAAAACTCTGGATCTGCATTGTGACCTCATCAAACGCTGTGTACGGTGACAATAAACGGCGGCAACTCTCAGGGAAGGCTCCAGTGGGATGGTCCAGATCTTCCGAAGGTGGCAGAACACTGGCGTGGCTAAGCCGTGGCACAGATCCCCATGTTAGATCAGTGGGAGAGGAAGAAAGGAACATGTGATCTGTGCTCGGATGGCTGACTCTGATTTGATCTAGACACTTTCGGAAGGAGCTGAGGCTTTAATATGATGCTGGTAGAGGCCAGGAGCCGCCAAACGGCCCAGTCTTTCTTTCCCAGCTTCTCGACTTTCACAGACAACCTGCTAATCATCGGTGTTGGCTCCAGCATGCCAACTCCTGGCTGAGTGGCCTCTTCTTCCTCATCAGAGTGAGGCTTGTGTACCAGCCATGCCTTTAGGAAGTTACTGGAAAGTAGAAGCAAGAATAGATTGCTGGCAGGAGCTGAAATAGGGAGCTGAGAAACAGATGGAGTTGGGGGAGGGGCACATCCAGAGAGCTAGGCCATTCTGTTTAACACTGTCATCAGTCATCCCCCCCAGAAGTCTAATGCCTTCCACAGCACACAGCCATTCATCAGCTGGGGCTTGGGAGGGGTTTGCTCCAGCCCGCAAGATCCTGGCCACCCTTACAGATGCCTCGGCACCTGCAGGAGGGACTGGGAAATCGTCTAGTCACTGCTTCTGCCCCATCTAGTACACAGGACAGTGCATAAGCCACCTAGGCAGATGGCTTTAAAACTGGGGTTCCCTCCTGACACCCGGAGCCTGAGCCTCAGCTGTGCTTCAGCAAGCAGCACACGTTAGCTGAAATAGACTCCGACTCTCCTCGCAGATCCCCGGTTGGTGAAACGCTAGCTCTGGTGCCACTCACAGGTTGCCCACAAATACAAATACCAGCTCCCAAATGGAAGGAAATGCATTATTTTCTCCATCTCTGGAATGTGATTAGGGAACAGACATCATCAGGAGACACCGCAGTGAAGAGACTTGAAGCCTACTCATCCACTCACCCCTTCTTCCTGTCCCCTTAGCTAAGAATCGTTTCTTAGATGCCGGTAGACTTAACTCCTAGCCCTTAAAGCCAGCCCGGAGTTCCAAGCAACAGTGCATCTGTCTGGACCTGAGACATGACGCCCTGCTCTTCTCCTTTGGAACAGTGGTTTGTAGGTGGGTGAGGGGCAGCTACACCACACGGACATAAAGGACGGACAAGTGTCATGATCTCAATAAGTGACGCCATATGTTTCTCTTCGATGCTGATGACCAAATCTTTATGGTGCGTTTTCCATGATCTGGGCACTGTATTAGGCACTAAGCTGTGAGCAGTGTCAGACTCTCCAAGAGGATCTGACGCAAACATAGATTCCTGGATCCGTGCAGCTCTCCGTCATTTTAGAGCCACACCCCCTACAGCCGTGTGGACCTATCAGACAGGGCCATCTCCATGGCACACTTTGTTGGAAACAGCAGCTCCTCCTCTAGCATGTATAGAATGACCTACATGGCCTTCCCAGTAACCCTCATATTTGCAGTGCTTGGCGCTATGGAGAAGAAAGCATTTCTGCTTGCCCTCACAGTGACATCTTTCACTTAGATCCAGCAGATTCTGGAAAGGACAGTTGGAGAAAAGTAAGGAAGAAGGACACAAACCGTAAGACGCATTTGAATATCTTGCAATTACGGGAGAGGCACTTCGTCATGTTCTGTAATACAAGCTCAAACAAACATCTCACTTTCCAAACCGTTTGCAATCTCCTCCAATTATTAGACAGGCTAGAAAAGAGGCCCACTGTTCCCACTATGTAAAACCATTAAATAGACGGAGAACTTGGGCTGTCCAACTTTTCATCGCTAACGGGTAATTTCTAAATAAATCGGATGGCAATGTTATGTTCTCTGAAAATATGAAGGTTCCCTTTAAGAGTGTTTACTGTGAACAAGGTTCCATGCTAACAATTTTAACTCTGCCCTTGAAAACTCATTTAACTTTGACCTTGTAGCTGCCCTTGATCACTTGTGGCTCCATTTTCCTGGCAAGGGAACAAAAGTACAGAATTTAAATGCATTGGCCAAAGTTCCACACCCAAATCTAGATTAAAAGCCTCAGCCTTCCTTAACACCACACCAGATCTCCGGTCACTCTGTGATCCCTCCACTACAATAGAGGCTCCAAGAATGTATCTGGCATCCTGAAACTGCCTTTACCGCCCATAACCTCCAAGATGGCAAGGGTAACAGAATCTACATTCAGGCTACAAGCTCACTTCAGGAACCCCTTCTCTCTTGCAGAACATGATGTCAACTTAACTTGGCTCAGTGTCCAGACAGAGGGGAGTACGGCCTTCAGAATGGCTGCCTGTCCTGACTGCGGACAGGCCAGGTCACCATTTATCCCTGTTTCTGGTCCTGTTGTGTTTTCTGACAACCCCTCTGGTGTTTCTCTGCCTTCCAGGGTTAAGTCTGATTTGATTGGGGTGGGGAGAGGGTGCTTCCTGGACTCCCAAAGACTGGTTCCCACCTTCAGAGCTTTCCAAAGAAACCAAAGAACCAACAGAACCTCTCTGGGCCCTGTAAGAAGAAAGAGGGGGGGAAGCATCCCCAGAGTCCCCCACCCACCCACCCCACTCTCGCTAAGATGTCTCAGGCTTTCATCCTCACCTTGCCAGACAGCAAGCTTCCTGTTACCCAAGGGTTCTAAAAGTCAACAGCGCTGCCTCTTTGCCATTCTTTGAAAGGGGACCCCGAAAGGGGACCCCGATTTTCACAGCCTGATGGAGTATTTGTCTTCCTTTGAAGCCCTGATTACGAGCTCGTGTTTTTCAAGATAAAGGTATTTAATTTCCTTGGAGTTCACCCACCACCTTTTGTCTAGCGATTGTTCTGCGAAGCCTTTGGTAATCCAATCTCCTTGCATGGGGATGCTGGCATCTGAGAATGGCTAGCAAGATTTCCTTTTAGAGGAGCAGAGTGAGAAAATAAACAAATAAAATACGAGAGAGAGAGAGAGAGAGAGAGAGAGAGAGAGAGAGAGAGAGAGAGAGAGAGAGAGAGAGAACACCAAGCAAAATGAAAACAGCTTGGAGGGGGAGAGCCTGGTCTTTTTTGTTGTTCCAGTCTTCCACGGGATCTGCCATTTTACTTCTCAGATGCAGAAAGGTTGCCAAGCTTCATGTGGGGACAGGAAAGAGGTTATGACGAGAAGTGGGAAGGGTGTTGGTTCAACAAGATCCAAATAAGGCCTGATTAAGAAGGCTCAAGACAGGAGGCATTACCTCAGTGTTAAGGATCCTTCTTGGTCTTGGTGTCTGAGCTGTAATGCTGGATTAAAAGTAGGGTAAGCATCAGTTCCCTTTCTTTGAAATTTTGTGCATTTTAATAGGATAACAAAGCAGAAAAGGATTACATTAGGCTCCCGCGTGTTGTCTGATACATTTTAATTGAGACCAAAGTGCTGGCAGTTACTGCCAGTTTCAGAGGTCTCTGGGAAAAAAGACCCCCCTCCTCCTTCCCTCCTCCTCCATCTCTCTGCTTGTTCCACAGTCCTCTCGTCTCTTTAGACGCACGTGAAAGCCAACTGGTGCAAATTATAAAAAGAAAGATGACCCGAGAGCTGCTGGGGAAGGCAAATTAAAATTCCTGCTATTTGAGACACAAGGGGGAAAGCTCCCATGGCCCAACTCTTGGTGGCCATTTAAAAGACTCGAAAGGGGAGGCCTTTTGTGTCACACTGCTCCCCCATGTCTGAGTCCTTTGAGCAGTGAGTTAGAGGCAAAGATAAATGCAGCGACTAATTGGCCAGAGAAAGATGAAGCTGAGGCACACCCCATAGCTTGGGCCAGCGCTTCCAGCATGGCCTGTAAGACACGAGGGGATCTCGCTTGGCCAAGGAGGCTTGAGCATCACTGAACAATTTGTCTGGATTTTAGCCATGGCAGAAGAGGGGCCGCTGCATAAAGCTGGCGCTGGCTGCTATGGCCCAGCAGGCAGCTGACCTTGTGGTTTTCATGGAAATGCACACAGCATCCTCCAGACAGCCCCGCTCCAGCGCCCTGGCTCTTACTACAGTGCTCGCTCCTGTGTTCCAAAGGGTGTTCCAAAAGCAAGTTAGTGTTGGCAGGTCGGTCAGGAGGACCCAAGTGTCTCCTGAGGCACAGTGACCAGGGCAGGGTCACTCCACTGATGGTTTCCTTTTCCGTCTGTCAGTTCTTCCCTCTATTCCAGAGAACACTTGGTCCCCACGAACACCACAGAGAAGCCTCCCATTCACCCCAATTTATCTTTCTCTGGGACCCGTCTCCCATCTGTCTCCTTCCTTCCACCTCCATCTCTGCCGTCTAATCAGTCTCCATAAACCTCTGTGGAATGGGGAAGGAAGCCAACAACTGCAGAGAATACTTTTTATTTTGCTGTGGATAAACTTAACTTCTACCCCAGACTTCAATTTCTCATTCCCGTGCCAAGCACACAGACTTCTCAGTAGTTTTTGGTTTAAATTCAGGTAGAATTCACAGGGTCTCCTCTGCGGCTTTTTCCTCTCTCACTGGGTGTGCCTTTGGCTGTAGGGTGGGAAGGGACCACGATGTTTCATAGAAAGTGGGTGGGCATCTCCTTTTCTACTCACTACACCCAGATTTCCAATCTTCTCATCTGGGACCTTGGGGAACTTCAGGCCTTTCTCTTTCTCTGCCCTCTGTCTCCTCATGCCTCTTCCCATGTCGATACCCTGTTGTGTTATGCCATATAATGCTGGAATTTTCCAAACTCTAAAGATGATAACAAGATCTCTCTGTAGCTCTTGCAAGCGTCAGCATGGAGCAATCTCCCGTGCAGTGAGAGGCCACAACTCAACATGACTTATTTAGGCAGGCCATCCTTTGATCGGTTTTGCAGACTTGGTGGCTTTGAGTCTCTGTTTTGTTTACTCATTAACTTATGTCATCAACGTTATCATTTTCTTTCAGCATGCCACAAGAAAGTGTCTGCATTCCAAAATATGTCTCTAGCAAACCCAGAGTCTGGCCCTTCAGCAGCATCATGTCTGCCATGAGTATGAACTGTTTAGACGGTGCCTCTCCCAAGGCAATAGCTGTCTTTTGGGATCAGAGATGCTCTCCAGATAATTTCTGACTCCACGTACAGGACTGGATTTTGTAGTTCCACGGTAGCTTTCTCTAGAACCTCTGACATCTACAGCCAGCTTCCTCAAACTGGCCCATGTGTTGAGCCAAGGCTTCAGCTGCCCCACAAAGCCCTGTGCATGGCCCTTCTCAGCTTCTGTATCCTTCCTTGTGCTGCTTATCTGTCCACAATGTTCTCTTCACACTGTCCTTACCTGCTCAGGATCTGGGCATTTTCAAAATCGACTTTGTTACACCCAATCTGTAAGCATACCCCGATATTTTGCTCTGTATTTCCCTCATTATTTTCTTCTGGAGAAAAAAAAATGTAATAGTCTCCTCTGCACTCACTTCAATCTTTCCCTGTGGTCTGGCCAGTACTAAAGCTGTTTGGCAATCTTTCCTGAAACTTCAAGATCTTTCTTGGTAAATCTGTGTGAGTTGCTTTTTCCTAGGAACAACATATCTCATTGTACCTCAGTATCTCCTGTTGATTGGATGACTGACTGACTGACTGACTGACTGACTGACTGACTGACAGCTAGGAATGAGTCCTTTGCAGATAGATAACAGAACAGACTGTCCTGGGATTCTGAGAGCAGAGCAGAGCAATAATGTTTGGGATGCCCCAGACCCTTCCTATGAACAGAACCTTGTACTCTCCAGCCTCCAATTCACCTTCCCAGCAAGTCTACAGCATGCAAGTTTCTGTGGTCATCACAAACTCAGAAGTGAGCTCAGCAACATTGACTAGATGCCTACACTTACAAACTGGCAATGGGTGGAGCTGGGATTCAAATGAGGTCTGCCAATGCCCCATGTCCACTCATGGCCAACCCAATGGGTGGCTCTGGCCTTTGTGAAGGGAGCATCTCAAGAAATGTGTGGCTTTGTGACTTCCTAAGAAGGCACGGTTTCTTTTACATTATTTATAACCAGTCTCCTAGAGCCATATCCCTAAGATCTGGCCTTGCCAGATGGAAGCCTACATATAAACACTTGGAAACACAGTGACTCTCAACGTCTTGTGGGGATAATCTTTCATGCCAAGCAGAAAGGCAAGTGCTTGCTCTCCTTCACTCTACTCCTTCCAAAGGGAGAGCATGCGCATGCAGGTAAATCTGTTGCATATTTTAACGAGACTGCAAGTAGACTGCAAGGGTGACCGAATGATTTATTGTCCAAGTCAGGATATGTTGAGAATATGAGCTTTGCAAAAACAACTAGCAGGCATTAGAGAGTCTATGCTAGGTGTAGTCAGAAGCCGACTGTGTCTCCTGGGTGCTCAGGGACATTCTGCACGTCTTACTGCACACATAGAGTTTGTGGCTGCTTTGCATTCAACCCAATGTAGTGTTCATTCTTTATTTACCATCCATCCATCATCCATCCATCCATCCATCCATCCATCCATCCATCCATCCATCTGTCCATCCCCCAACCCTCCCAACCTTCCTTCTTTCTTTCCTTCCTTCCTTCCTTTCTTCCTTTCAAGAAAATATCCTATGTTGGCCTTGGGAAGACAAACTCCACCCTTATAAAAGCTTCACTCTAATAAAAGTGGGAAGTGAGCAAATAAAGAAGGAGATACTGTACGGTCATTGTACAGCCTTGAAAGGAAAAGGTTTGAGTAGGAGGGGAAGGAGTCCTCTCCGAGGGAGCCTGGGGAGCAAAAACCATAGAGGAATGAAAAGTTGCTCTGACGCCAGGGTAGACACAAGATGGGGGAGGCTTGGGGGGGTTACAGAAATAAAAGAGAGAGATGGGGGAGGAATAGATCACTCTGGGCCTTGAGGCTCCAGGGAACCTGATTCTGAGTGAGATAGGAAGGCTCATGCTGGGAGAAGCTGTGGTCTAATTTGCATCTTAAACGTGAATCACTCTGGCCACTGTCAAAACACAAAAATAGGGAAAGGAGATGAAGCTATTACAACCAACCACACAGGAAGGAAGAGAGAAGGACAGATGTGTTGACTTGAATGAGAATGTCCCCCCATAACATTTGTATACGTGGTGTCCAGTTGGCGATGCTCATTGGGGAGGCTAAGAAAGTGTGGTTTTACTGGGGAAAGTATGTCTCTGGAGGATAGGCTTTGAGGTATCAACGCCATGGGTCATTTCCAGTTTGCTCTCTCTGTTTGGTGTTTGCCATTCAAGATGTGAGTCCCCAGTTACTTGCTCCTTACCCCACACCTTCGTTTGATCTTTAATCACAGCAATAGAAAAGAATATTGTGTAGCTGTAAGCCAGGCTGGTAACAATGACATTGAAATTGGAGGGGTAGATTCAGATAATATTGCATCTCTGGGGTCTCTGTGTGAGAGGACACTGGTGCCTATAGCAGAAACGACTCTGGGATAGGTCTGGTCCCTAGTAGCCCAATCCAGGCTTTGGTGTCAAAGTATCCTACAAGTATCGCGTGGACTTTAAGACTGGCGAATCAGCCATGTTGGTTCTGTGAAGTAGGGGGGAGACCCAAAGGTGCTTACCTTTGGCTCTGAGGTCCTCCTTACCTTTGGCTCTGTGGTCCTCCTCCTTGGGACATTTTCCCCCTTCCCACCACTTCCGCTTCAGAATCTCCAGGCGGTTGTTCTCCTGCAGCTGGAGAATGGCCAGGTCGAACTCATCCCGGAACACTGAGCCTATGGAGTCAAAGGAAAACCCAGGGCATGATGTTGCTGTTCTTCTAGACATATGATGCTCCCCTTCCCAGCATCCTTCCTGGCCACTCTGTCAGCCTGAACCTTGGGAGGGGCACAGACACATCAGGTCGCACCTGTCTCCAAGATGACTCTCCTCTAGCTCCATCTGCTAAAAGAAGGGCTTTCTGGTTTTCACAGCCTTCTCAGCTCCTCCACTTCCTTTCTGCCACATGACTAACATGGTCATCTTATGACTAAAGACCCAAGCATGGGCTGAGTAATGGCTTCCCAGACATTCGTGTTACCCATCTCCCTGCTGAGCACCCTCACTTTATAATTTAAATAGAGGACCTTTCAGAACACAACTACCTGCACAATGACACTCAGGAAATTGGATAGAGATCTGTCTGTCAGCCTCTAGAAGCCGCCCTGTGAGTTCATGTGACACAAACCTCTCAGTCAAATGTCCAACTTTCTTCTTCGTATCTATGCATTTCTTGGGCACTTGTGACTATTATCACAGTATACTTTACAAGCATTTACCATAACCAGGAATCAACCACTGAAACAAGAGTTAACCAGAACATCCTCACATCCATGTGCATGGAGAAGCCAGTCACCAGATGTCCCCAACTCTCATAGCTGAGTTCACCAGAGTCTACTGCCTTCCAATCACTCTGTGTCCCTCTTGACCCTTCTCCACCATACAGAAGGTTTTCTTTCTGTTGGATACAATTCTTTGAAATTCTTCTCCAGTAGTATATGGTTGAGGAGTTTTGGTTCTAGAATTCAAGTCTAATTATTAACAAGGGGACTTAAATGAATTCAAGGAAAGCTCAATGTCCTACAATAGGTAGAGGCCTATGATCATTAAGAAAAAGCTGCCAAGAGACTTGGGAAACAATTTGGTTGTCCCGTTTGCTTTCTCAACCCCTACAAAGGTCCTGTGCAGTCAAGCACTTCTGAGAATGCCTGTGATCTTGGGTACAAGAAAGAAGCCTGAACACAGCAGTGAGGGTTTTTCACATTTAATGTGTGCAGGAACTACCCGGGATTTTGTTAAATGGAAGGATTTGACTCAATGCGTTCTAGACAGGGCACACGACTCTATATTTCAGGTAAGCTTCAAGGCAATAGCCAAGCTGCTGGGCCAATGAATGCAAGACTGCACAGTAGAGTCCACCCTTCTTTAGGCACAACTATGCTGAGTGAACCCACGACGAGCCTGAAGCCTTGAAAGTATTTGTGTCATGGATGTCCATGCACAGTCATCTGTAGAACAGATGTGTATCACATACTTGTGGTGAACAAGTACATGAACAAGTTGCCCTGCAGATGTGGACAGATGTTATGCTAACACTAGATTGAAAGACAATATTCCACTGCTGCAAGGCACTTCTATCCAAACCCACAGTGGCTCAGGGGCCGCAACAAAGGCACTTCTGCCCGCTCCCTAGTTGCTTTCTCAGCTCCAGAGCCATCTGATTTGGTTTCCATTTTTCCTTATTAGTTTTCTTCTTTTCCCCGGGGCCCAACCACGTCATTCTCTTTCTTCCTACTGGAAGAATGGCATGGGGTTTAGCCTCAGGGGATCTGAATCTTGCCTCATAATTGGCTGCACAATACATCAGTCGTTGCATAATGTTGTTCCCAGTCTCACTTGAGCTGAGAACGTGGGCCTCCCCACAACACACCTCCTCCCAGCCCCCACCTATCCTGTGCTGGCTAGCGGGGGACTCATACCTCAATATGCTCTGTTCTGGAAAGCACTGTGTTTGAAGAGCAGTATCCTAGGTTCAAGGCTTCTCTTTCTAGTTTAGGACTTTGGACAATTCCTATCCTCTGCAGCATCGGCATAGCCAAATCCACCTCTCACATGGCACAACTAAGTGAGATAATACTCATAAAGCGGTATCGTGACAGGATCATGACAAAGGCCTCTCTCTCCATCTTTCCTCTTGATTATAAATAAAATTTTCTAGAGCTGCTCTCTTTCACCTCAACTACGTGTGGTCAAGTTCCCCGTGAAAGGAAGCACTTGACATTTGGGCTAAATTTATCGAGTCACGGAAGCATTACCAAGGTGTACCCCAAGATCATTTCAGGATTACCTCACCATCTTGAAAGAAAATGTCAGTACCTTTTCCAAAGAGGCCCAAAGTCTGTAATATTAATGGGCACTGAACAAAATGTGACCGTAAACAGAGTCTACGAAGGTTTGCCAGTGCACAGAGTAAAGCTTCCGGTCTACACAACCACTGGTGTCAGACCCGACAGCGGTCAGAGAGGACCTCCATTACTGCCCAGGCTCGTTTGCTTCTTTCTTTTCTAATCAGTGTTCTAAGAAGCATCCCGCTTTTACCAAACAGCACAGGGAACTATGGGAAAAATGAGGACACTAATATTCCCCCTGAAGGCAAAGTATGAGACACCTAGGGAAGGGCACCTGACCAACTATAGCCCTAACCCACACGGTGACTCCCGGTGTAGGTATGAAAAACTTAATTCTATTACTTGGATAACTGAGGCTTGGATATGTTAGAGCACCTCTCTGACATACCACAGCCAGGTCTCTGTGACTCCAAAACCATACACACTATATTCCAAGTGTGAATGAATTCTGTAATTTGTAATATTTCTAGTCAGGGGAAGATGAATCCAAGGATGTAAAATGTGACTACCAGGTCTGCATGCCAAAGATCAGAGCTCTCACATGCCGAATGTCCCCACTTCTTGACTCTTGCCTTCTACCTTATTCAGAAACAGCCTTACATTAGGAGAACTGGACACAGAGGGGCAGTCAATGCCCCACATGGAATCACCCAGAGGCTGTGCTCAAATTCCTCACAATCACAACAGCTGACTGAATCTTCTGATTTCCGGGTGGTAGAGCTATTAGCAAAGTGAATGTCCTTTGAGAAGCCCAGCCGAGGCACCATTCTAGAAGCCAAACAAGTTACCAAACCAGATGACACCCAGTAAATGCATGGTACACCAGTGCCCATTCTCAATGACCCTCACTAAGTAGGAGTAGACAGAGCAGTGAAATCTACAAAGAGTGTGAATGTCTTCTCCTGTAACCTTGACAGTGAACTACAATCCGCAAGATGTGTTCATGTCAGTGCTTGGAGTGCTTCTTTCTTCCTGCTGTTAGTGGAGACGTTAATCAGCAGACACTTGGCCAACATGCCAAACTGAGAGACAAAGGGAACAAGGCCTAAAGTCTCTGCTGGGGCATCGATACTCTTCAATAGTTAAAATTATCCCTGAATAGTGAATAAATAAAGTAAGTAGTCAACTAGTTATTTAACTACTGATTAGGGAGCTGGAGAGATGGCTGAGTTGGTAAAGTACTTGCTGTGCAAACACAGGGACCTGAATTCAGATCTTCAGCACCTAAGTATAATGGAGACATGGTGGTGCTCACCTATAATCCTAGGGATGAGGAGGCAGACACAGGAGGATCTCAGGGCTTAGTCTAGCCAAAGCAGTGAGCACCAGATTCAGTGAGAGACGCTATCTCAAAAGCCAAGCAACTGAGAAAGATATCCAATGTTAACCAATGATTTCCACACATGTGCCTGTGGACACACACACAGACAGACACACACACATAGACACACAGGTACACACATACACATACATTTACACACAGAGACACATATACACACACTGACATACACACAATGCACATACACACACAGACACACACATATACATAAACACACAGAGACACACATATACATACACACACAGACACATATACATACACAGACACACACACACACACACACATACGCACACATACACACTTATTTCTGCTTAGAGGTATATGTGCAGCCAGGTGGTGGTAACCCGGGCCTTTAATCCCAACAACTCAGGAAGCAGAGGCAGCAGATCTCTGAGTTCAAAGCCAATCTGGTCTACAGAGTTCCAAGACATCCAAGACTATACAGAGAAACCCTGTCTTTAAAAAACCCAAAAAGAAAAAAGAAAGAACGAAGGAAGGAAGGAAGGAAGGAAGGAAGGAGCACGTGCTTGCTTGTCTGTTTTTGTTTTTGAACCATAAGGAAGCCTAAAGTTGTTCTCAAACCTGTTGGTTCTGGAAACGGGCTAATGGATTCTAGACAGCATTCAATGTCTTTGGCTCCCCTGACCCTGCCTGGAGGAAGCTATACCCAAAGGTTGTCGCTCTCCTGCATACCGACTGGCATGCCAATCCCATAGCCCTTGGTGTCCAGCAGGCCCCCAATCTGAGTGAGGTTGCAGTTCCGCTGCCGGTAGTACTCGTTCATGGTGGACTCCAGCAGGAAGGCGTAGTTGGAATTCAACACCCTGGCAATTCCCTCCTCTGTGCTCTTCACAAACACACTGGGCTGCTTGGAGTACATGTAATTCCACATGCGCTGGTAGGTCTGGTAGCGGGAATTCTGGGGGGAAAACATCAGAAGGAAGCAAGGTTGAGAAGTAAGAAGGGAAACATTGGCTTAAAAAAAAAGGAGGGCATCAAAGAATCCTGAGGTGAACCCTTCTGCCACTGTACCCCACATCACAGCCAAGCACCTCTCCATTTCTATCGCCCTGAGATGATCATTGCCATTGCATAATGGAGGAGAGACCTGTGTCTTTAATTAGGAGATGAGGAAGGGACTTGAGGTCCTGTGGGTTCTGCCTACCAGTCGACCACTGGTTCTGTCTCAGCTACCTCCAGAATTTCTTCAGCACCACCCTCCTCAGACAGGCGGAATTCAAATTCTGGTTATAATCCCTTATTGACCCTCCGTTTGGGACAGTGCATGCAGGTTCATTTGGGACTTATAAAGAGATAGTCCTTAAGAAACAGTGTGGATGTCTCCTACCTACCCTAAGCCAATGTATCAACTCCACAACCCAAGGCTGGCTGCCGTTTTACCTATAATTACAGGACAGAATTCTGGGGGTCCATCCAAACTCTATTTGTACAAAGCTTTCCCTGTCTCTATGCCAACAGGCACAGAGAGAGATTCCTATGGAAAACAGACAGCAGGCCTTGGGCCTATCTCCTGTGAAAACAAGCTTCTTGGATGTTAGTTGGTTAGACACCAAGAGCCCCCAGGGAAACTCTTCCTGGAGCTCTTGAAGCACAGGAAAACTGCTCTTCTGTGCGGCCTGCTTCTGTCAGCCCTGGTGATCAATCAGCTTGGCTGTCATTGAACACTATACTATGTCGGGGGCTTCTCCTGAGACGAGGCGATATCCCAAAGAACCCAAACGTGTCTGCTCCAGAAAAACCATAAGTCTAGGAGAAATGACCAGGCCACCTTCATTTGTATTTCTTAGACGTTGGTCATAGGCACATTATTCTCACTAGTGTGCACATGCCCGGGGGCACGTGTTTATGTTTGTACATAGATATGCATGCACGGGTGGATTTGCGGTGTCTTCTTTTATGTTCTCCACCTTGGTTTTTTTGACACCAGGGTCTCCTCACTGAGCCTGGAGCCCGCTGACTGATCGGCTATAATGCTGGCAAGCAAGTTCTGGCTACTACTTGTCTTTGTTTCCACTCCACCTCTAGCACTGGGTTACAGTGCGCATGACCACGCCCGATTTTTATGTGCATAGCTAGGGATCCAAACTCAAGCTTCCGTGCTTGCACGGCAAGCATTTTTTACCCATAGAGCCACCCCCAGCCCCGTATTTATTTTACTCTCGCTTTGTCTAAGTACTAAGTACGAAATCCAACTCGCTTTTTAAATTTTAAACGAGCGTATCGGCTCCATCCAGTGCAGCGATGTAAACAAGACTGCGAGCTTGATGCACAGCATATAGAGCCCATAAAACAAACACAGAACCATTATAAATTTAGAAGGGTTCATCACATTACTTCTAAAACCATCTCGAGCACTACCAGCTACTCATGCACAACAACATGGGATAGGTTGAGATTCACACAGAATCCTCCTGGGACCTCATTCTGGGGAAATCTTTTTGGAACAGGAGAAAACTAGGCCCCGAGAAGACCGCTAAGGTAGATGCTCAAAAGGGAATGAGGTGGGCAGCGATGTTTTGATCTTGAATGCTCATCTATCTTAGCTTCCTTCTGCCCTCCCCCACGCTGGTGAGCAGCCATGTGGCATTTACTTGGAAGAAGGTCATGCTGGAGCCTCCGTGAATCGTGCCATACTCAATGGCGGTCTGGTCAGCCAGGTCATCCACAGACTCGATGGGCACTTCCATGCGCTGCACCGTCAGGAAGGCTGCCAGGTTGGCTGTGTACGATGAGATGATGATCAACGTGAAGGCCCACCTAGGCAGGAAGACACCAGAGAGGCTCCATTGCCCTGCCATTGCCAGGAGGCTTAGGCTCCTGAGACCAGTCCTGCTACGATGCAGGAGAGAGCAAGTTATCTTTCTTTGAAAGAGGTGTCAGCTCAGGGTGGGGAGGGGAAGGATGCAGGATGTACAATGTCTGAACATTGGACTGAGTTTGTGAATGCTACCTGGTAATTGGCTGTGGGTTTTTTCCCCTTATTTCTGAAACGTGATTACTTGTTAGGCAAAGGAGGTATGGTCCATGCACATGAGGGTCTGGGGACCATCAGAGATGAGCCAGTGAATTAAATGAGGGCTTCGCGGAGCTGCGCACTGCCGGGGACTGGATGCCTAACGTGAGCAACATCCACTACCACCTCAGCTAATCCCTCCAACTCAGGGAGGCCAGCGCACCATCCGACTGCTGCAGGAAGCAGAGAGAGGCTCTGGGAAGTACCTTGATAAATACTGATACAGTTGTACGCAGCCACGTCTACGACCAGAAAGTCTTCAATGAAGACGAACTCGTGAAAAGCATCTTTGGACTGCTGAGAAGTTGATTGGAAAATCCTCTGACAATGGACAAGCTGCTTCAGACGTAAGAGACTGTTTGATGGAGCCGCTAGAAATTTCATTTGAAATCTGAATAATTCTGCAGTGCAGGCAGCATCTATGCCAAACGGCAGTGTGTTCAGTCTGGTAGGTTAAGCAGGCTTTTCCCATCTGCTCATTAAGCTGGATCTACATCAGTACCTCCTTGTGTGTCGGGGGCTCAGACACAGATCTAAGCACCAAGAACCAGGCTGGAGAATCACCAACTCTGGATCAGCGGCGTACGTATTCACAAGGGTTTACCCAGTGTGCAGACACTGCTATGTTAATGCATAGCGTTTGTTACGGGACTCGGCAGCTGGCAGCTGCCAGGTGGATTTCCAAAACCAAGAAATCCCATTGTCCCTTTTGTAAGGTTACCAAGAACTCCAGCTGGATGTCTGCCTAGGGACACACAACAGGGCCATCCACCAACTCAATGGACTTTTATATGTTAGACCACAAGGGAGGTGGACTGTTTTATTTGGGTTTGGATTTTTTTTATTTTTATTTTATTTTATTTTTTTATTTTTTTATTTTTTTGTTGTTGTTGTTGTTCCGGTCACCAACAAGATAGCAAGGAAAGTCCTTGGTTTTTCCAGGGTTTATTTATCTAATAAATGGAGATAATATCTGCTCTACATATCTCTGGGTCCTGGCAACCACAAATGAGGTGCTATGTCATTCGTGATCAGCAATCTAGAACGAACTAGATGAATACGAGAGCTACAGAAACTTGGAGAGGACTCCAGGCTGGCGAGGGAGTAAAAAATCATCTGGCTACTTCCCTGGCTTTCACAAGTAGTGACCTCTAAGTGACAGGCTTTCCTCCCTGCTGGGGACACACTCTCTACAAACTCCCTTCAGCTCTTTATGCTGTGACCACCCCTAGGGGCAGGCCCGGGCAGCAGCCTAGATACGCTGAGGAGAAGCAGAGTTAATGTACCTTGAATGTAGACATGGCCTCAGAGCTGTCTAGGAACTTCTCTCAGGCTCATGGCCATACTCTGGTGCCTGGTGTTTCCTGGGTGACATGTAGGTGTTTAGGGACACACTCATAAGGGCAAGATGTCAGGCGGCTCAATTGACCCAGTGCAGGCCAAGCTAGGCCAAGGAGTTGGTGGGCCTGTGTCGCTGCTTCTGAGGACGTTAGCAGTTGTAAAGTGTGTGTTCTTCTGAGAAATGTGACATTTTCTGCCCTTTGTTCTGCCTGGGAGGCCAGGGCAGGTCATGGTGGTCCTGTCTTCTGATCTTCCACTCTCCCAGGGGACTAACTAAACCTTGATTTTAATAATCTAAGAACTCAAGAGGCAGAGACACATGCTGATAACTGTGGACGGGGGCTGGTAAAGGTCTCTCATGGCAGCTCTTTGTTGCAGAGTTCCTCTCCCAACGTGCTCTGGAACAGCATGACTCAGTCATCTGAGGCCTGCTATTTAGAGCAACACCCTGCAGGATGTGGGCTTCTAAAACTCTCCGGAGGAATGCAGTGCGGAGTCTAAGGTAGAAGCAACAGGCAAGGAACACCGCCCCAGGCACATCAGTGACAATGAGCACCCTTTGGAAGGAAAAACCCAAAAGAACGAAATGAACATCCTTGGATGTTCCTCTTTCAAGGCTTCTGCCTAACTTTCCAGGCTTGGAGGGAGTTTTATGACTGTCTCTGCTGAGACAGTATATTCTTCTTGGGGACACAGAGCCCAGTTCTATGTGTTAATCTATTCAGTAACTTCTCAGTAATGCCTGGGAGCAGGCAAGCATCTTGCCCAAGTGGCTTAAATCCTGCCATATTTGCCCTATGAGGGCAAATAAAAGCCCTAGAGAGAAAGTGGTTTCATTGTCTCAGCTGCCAGCCCAGCTCCTGAAATAACTCTTGTACCTGCTTCTAGAACAACTGTGTGGCCCAGGCAATAGTAATCGAGGACAGAAATATCTCCTTTTCCTTTGGCTTAAACAGGCTGAGGAGGAGACAGGGGAACTGACGCTGTAATTTCTTAGAGCTACCACAGTCAAACCTATTGTAGATTGCTAAGAGAGGATCCAATACTTGTATTTGCAAACTTGTCTATCTAACTGCATATGGTATTCATTTCCCTAGTTTCTAGCTTCTGTAAGTTTTCAAAGAACTTTCCTATGTTGAATCTTTTGCCCGTCAGAGAATCTAATAGCTTAACCATTCCTGTAACTCCTGAGAGAGACAGGCCAACCTCACAGAGTCAGGAGCAGGTGGACAAGGCTCAAGGTGCGATGGTGGAGCCTTGCTGTATGAAGCCTCCAACTGAAAACCAGGGAGTATTGTTTGCCCAGGGAGTACTGGTTGACTAGGAAGGACTAGTTGACCAGGGAGAACTGATTTTCCAGGGAGTACCAGTTGCCCAGGGAGTACCGGTTGATCAGGGAGAACTGGCTAACCAGGAAGACAGAGGCTAGGGAAGCTGGAAGGGGAGAGCAGGGGAGTCTTCTCCAGCAGGGGCTCTACAGCATGTTTATTTGCATAAATCTGCATATGCTCTCTCTTGGCCAAGCCATTCAATCACAGTAATTTTTCAGGTCAAGAGGTCATTTTGCTATAGGCCATCAAGGCTGTTTCCTTCCTTCCTTCCTTCTTTCTTTCTTTCTTTCTTTCTTTCTTTCTTTCTTTCTTCCTTCCTTCCTTTCTTTCTTCCTTTCTTTCTTCCTTCCTTTTTTCATTCTTTCTTTCTTTTTTCGTTCTTTCTTTCTTTCTGTTTTGCATTTTTCCTTCCTTCCTTCCTTCCTTCCTTCCTTCCTTCCTTCCTTCCTTCCTTCCTTCCTTCTCCTGTCTTGGTTCTCCTCTGTACCCAGACCCCAGAGACAGGGCTAGGTGCTAGGAGAGAGTAAATAGTATTGAACCTTCCTCCCCTCTTACCCCACCTCCCACATCTATACTGCCCATCAACCTCTGAACGGTTAAGACAGATAGCTCCCTGCTAGGGTCTACCTGATGAGACAAATTTTCCTGATTGCTCTCCTTGTCATCAGAAAGGGCTGGTCTGTTTCTCTGTGTAGCGCTGGCTGTCCTGGAACTCCTTTTGTAGACCAGGCTGGCCTCAAACTCAGAGCTCTAGGACTAAGGGCACACACCACCACCACCAGGTCTCGGGTCTCTATTTAGTCCAATCCCCTAGCCCTGGGTCTGCTGCCAGGCCTTACCAGACACCACTGACGCAGCGTGTGGACAAAGCTCGCGGGGCGATGGTGGAGCCTTGCTGCATGAAGCCTCCCACTGGAAACCAGAGGCTGTTGCCCAGAGAGTACTGGTTGACCAGGAGATTACACCGGCCCTGTGCACAAGGATGTGGACTGTACCACTCATAAGGAGTTAACCTGCAGGAGAGAAGACCACATTCCTGGGGTAAGGAGGGGTAGACATGGGGTGCTGGAGAGTAGCACTACTCATCTTCCTGGCTGTAACTGTGTGATGGGATCCAGTACTTCCCTCTGCTATACTTGGATTCTTGGATTTCTTTTTCCCATGGGGGTGAGGTGGGTTGAACTCACTCTCTTCAAAAGTTTGAGAGGTTGATGCTCCTGAAACAATTTTTATTTAATCCTTCAAATAAATACATTTATTTGCAGACTTAAGTAAACTCGTGTCAGCTCCAATATTTAAAATGACTAGAAGTGATGGCTTTGCCAGAAGGTGGGAGCAGCGTCAGGGGTGGGCAGACTGGAAGGGTCCTTGCTGTTTCATGATAAATTCTCAAGGAGAAAAGGAAATGTTCCCAGGGTCCCATAAAGCCAAAGCTTAAAACCTCTCACCCTAGATCCATAGCTCTAAACCCTGGCTACATCAGAACTGTCAGGAAGGCTCGTTTTAAAAGGCCCCTCGAGACAAGCCTATGGGCTGCAGGAAGACTGAAAACCTGTAAGGTTCTGAGTGGTGTGGAGGGCCCTAGGTCCGCATCCACACTGACAGCCACTGACTCCCTTTTATCAGACACAGAGGTACAAGTATTAGCACCCCCCTCCCCACTGTGAGGTACCTCTGATGATGAGCTGGCTTGGGGGAGGCTGCCTGAAGTTTAATTTTCCTGTTCTAAAATCTCACCCAGAAGTACAGCATCCAAAGATGAAAATACAACCTGTCTGAACTGGGGCTTCAGAGTTCTCAATGCCCACATGTGTCTGAAGGCTCCCAGGAGCCTTTGCACTCCGTGGAACCTGTGTCCCAACCATTGCCTTAAAGCAGAACATCCCAGGTTTGCATAGCATACAAATATGCAGACATATGATTAGCCCTTTAATGCCTTTCTATTTCATGTTTTGAGACAGGTTCTCACTGTAGCCCAGGCTGGTCTGGAGCTTACTACATAGCCCAGGTTAGACTCAAATGCATGCCAGTCCTTCTGCCTCAGCCTCCTACCTCAATGGAACAACACATTTTCTTTTGTTGTTGTTGTTTTTATTGTCATTATTATATTGTTATTATTATATTGTTATTATTATTTGCTAATGGCATATTTGGGACAGTATGTGTGTGGTGGCCACAAAGGAGGATGCAGAGCCTATCAGGGCAGCTTGAGGTGAACCCCCCCCCCACCTTGGGTGTTGATACAGTAACAAAGCCCTGAGACCCTTTGCAGAGCCTTAGAGGAGGAGGCTTGAAAGCTGTGCAGACTCCACAAGAACCAACTGTCCACACATACAGGCTCAGCCACAGGGGGCCAAAGAGAATCTCAGAGCAGCGGAGCCTGGATCTCACAGACAGCTTCCTAAACACAGCAGCAGACAGCGCTGCGAAGTGGAGAGCAGAAGTGTCAGACAGCATGTGAGCTCCCGCACCTCGCCAGCTGTCACTGACAACAGATACTTGACAGTGGCAATGCCTATGGAGCCAAGGGGGGTGGGTGGTGCACAGGAGCAAAACTCCGTGCCTTTGAAGACTACTAGGTGGCCACAAAGGCTGTTTGATTTTACCTTTGATCACTACGAGAAGAGGCACACTGGGGACATGTAAGACTCAATACATTCCTGTTGCCTTTCTTGAGTGGAAAGAGCACGGGGTCCCCAATCCATAGAGGGAACACAACTCCGGGAAGACCCCCCTCAGAGAGATAGAGTAGGGGCCAAAGGATCATCTGGCCCCGACGCTGTGGTCTGGAGACAAGGTGAAGTCACTTGTAGCAGAGCTTCTGTTGGATTTCTAGCTCATTCTAAGCTATTCTCCATTTCCATTCCATTCCCATTCTTCCCTGTGGTAAACTGAGGGCTGAGTTGGTGGTGGGGACTTGGGTGGGTTGAAGATGGCTTGTCCTGAAGTTCAGGCTACCTTAGCTCAGGGGCAAACAACCCCCTCTACGTAGTACAGTCTTAGGGAGTTTACAGCTTAGGGATACCCTGGAGTCCTTCCACAGGACCAGGACCAGTTCCTGGCTTTTGGGAACAAAGGAAGGCTAATTTTCCCTGGCCCCTAACTCTGACCATTTCTCCCAACTCAATACTGGGCACAAATGTACCCTGTTGTTGCCTGCTACCCTCTGTGGTTTTTGTTTGACGAGACAGCTGTGTTTTCAGAGGGAGAGCCAGACTCTGCAGAGGATGCATTCTCCCTGGCCTGTGTCACTGTGGCCTCTGGTCCCCTCAGCCACCCTCCACTGTCTGGATTTGTCTCCATTTCTTGTCATTCAGGCCTTTAGGGCAGATCATGGCAAAGATAAATGCCAGGATACCAAATGCACCATGTTTAATTAGAGCCATCTTCCTGCCACCCCCTCCTCTCCTCTCTTCCCCAAAACTCCTATCCAAGTTGGGGCGGGTGGCAAGGATGCAGGAGGCCAGAATACAAAAGCAAATCCAGACAAACAAACCTGCCTGTGCTGTGCATGGTAGGGAACACATGCACGGACAGATGGACGGGCAGTGTGAGGTTGACAGCTGGGCAGAGAGCATTTCAGGCCCCCAGTCCCTCTGCCATCTCTATTTGGCACCAAGGTCTTCTAAACCATCCTCTCCTCCTCCCACTCCTACCCCATGCAGTTCCCAGAGTGGACACGAGGTGGCGGTGTAAGGACAGGGAAGGGAAGGGAAGGGAAGGGAAGGGAAGGGAAGGGAAGGGGGGGGGAAGGAAGGGAAGGGAAGGGAAGGGGGGAAGGAAGGGAAGGGAAGGGAAGGAAGGAAGGAAGGGAAGGGAAGGAAGGGAAGGAAGGGAAGGAAGGGAAGGGAAGGGAAGGGAAGGAAGGGAAGGGAAGAAGGGAAGGGAAGGAGGGAAGGGAAGAAGGGAAGGGAAGGGAAGGGAAGGGGAAGGGGAAAGGGAAGGGAAGGGAAGAGGAAAGGGAAGGGGAAGGGAAGAGTACCGAGCCACCAGGAAGAGGACACAGCTGACAGCCAGATAAGCTAGAAGCATGAAGAGCCAGACTCCTGGAGAAAAGGGGTCCAGAAAGGAGAAATAGCCCGGTCTGCGTCCCTGAAAATGGAGATGAAGACAAGATTTACTATACAAAGTCAAAATGGCTTTGGGCAGGGCAGGGCATGAGTGTTGGCTTGGACCTAGCATTTTGGGGAGACTCTGGGAGATTCTAACAATGCCAGGGATGATGGCGTAGTCAGGGCTGCACTGAACACCTTGCCCGTCCTGATCTACAGAGGAAACAAACAGCAGTGTGGGCCTGTCTTTTCCTGGGATGACAGGGCTTTGTGCTGAGCAAATCTGCCAGCTCTTGACACCTGTGACGTACTGCCTCGGGGCTCAGGAGAACCTGTGAGGTGAAGGTTCTGTACCAGGGTCTGACCTCAGCACCCCCTCTTTAACATCTGCATCCTTCTCCTGTGAGTGCTAATATGGCAGCTTTGCTTGGCTTTCAGCTCCACACAGTGTCCTCAGACAATGGAGACGAAGCCCGGAGGCCCCCTCAGCCGATTACGTTTGTTTTCCCAGTGAAGAAACCAAAGCCCGAGAGAGGCTCCCAAAGTCACACTGTGGCAAACGGAAGACTTAGAGACAAGTCTTGTAACTGGAAGTCGCCATCCTGTCCCCTCACGCCACCATGCGCTTGCTACTCCTAAGGTTGGAGCCAGGAAGGGAAAATGAACACGAAGTTCCCATCATGCCTCACGAGAAGAGCAGAACAGAACGTGAAAAACTGTGTCAAGGTGTCTGCTGCTGCCTTTTCAGCTGTGTGGTTCTGTGCAAGCCTCAGCCAGGGCGGGGCTGGATCAGACCCACTCTCTGAAAGCTGCAGCTTGCTTCATTACCATACAGTGTTTGATTTTCCATTAAAGAGAGCGCACGCGCACATCTATGTTCCTATCTTTCTAAAGGAAACAAACCCCCTCCATCAGAATGAATACCTCGTCTCAACCTGTGGGTCACGAACCCTCTGGGGGACCAAAGGACTCTTTCACAGGGGTTGCCCGAGACTATCACAAAACATGGGTATTTACATTACAATTCACAACAGTAGCAAAAATTACAGTTAGGAAGCAGCAACAAAAAGAAATTTATGGTGGTGGTGGGGATCACCGCGGCATGAAGAACTGTATTACAGAGTTGCAACGTTAGGAAGATTGAGAACCGCTGCTCTAGACGGTCTGACAGCACAGGAGCTGAGCAGCGGTTGCTGATGCAGATGGGGTGTGCTCTCTCCAGCCACATTCTGCTGTCAGCTTCACTTCTTCTGTTTACTACAAACCACCAGGCTAGATGCTGTCTAAGGGCCATTTGAAACAGAAATGCTGTAACTTTTACGATCTCAGGAATCCGGGAAGTCTGTGGATGTAACTAGAAGTCAATATTACCTTCAGCCAATCTATGAGAAGGTCTGCTTTCACACTTATGAAGGTTATGTCAGACATAATAGCACCTACTATTTGTAATGCAGTGCCTGCCCCCATAGCTTTGTGTGAGTGACCCCACAGTGCCTGCATAGCCTTATTCCAGCTTTTCTGGGTGGCTTCTCATCTCCTCTCAGAGAACCAGGAGGAACATCCTCAATGCCCTAGGGAAGAATTTCACTTTCCCCTGGCACAAAAGGGACACAGAGATGCTTTACCACTTGCCCTGTTATAGGCAGTCATTCTTGGGACCTGCCGTCTTTCATCAATGTGACCAGATCCTCTTAGGAGGCTTTGATGAAAATCATTTTCTTCCCCTGTATAGCACAGGCCAGGGGAAATCCAAGTGTATTTCCTCACAGTACATGAATGGTTGGTGTTCACCGAACGCTCGATTCCAACAGGCTGGTTGGGAAAATGAGCCTGAATACGAGGCAAAGGCCAGTAACTGAGGGAAAGGAAGAGGGGGAGGAGCAGCAGGAGGAGGAGGAGCAGCATCAGGAGGAGGAGGAGGAGCAGGAGGAGGAGGAGAAGGAGGAAGAGGAAGAAGAAGAGGAGGAAGAGGAGGAGGAGGAAGAGGAGGAAGAGGAGGAGGAAGAGCAGAGGAGGAGGAGGAGGAAGAGAGGAGGAGGAGGAAGAGGAGGAGGAGGAGGAGGAGGAGGAGGAGGACAGGGCAGAGACCAGATCACGGGTGTGTTTCCTCCCATCATTACATAAATCCTCTAACAAGAAACAAGGGGTTCAGGGGCAGCAGACTCTGGGTCCCTGGTTGCTCAGTCTAATGTCTACACAGGCTGACTGTCTTATTCATCACCCTAGCAGTCAGTCAGTGGCAGACGCAGAAAGATGCAGAGCGGGAAGAATGCACACGGGCGATGCAGAACTCAAAGAAGACCATCTTGCCTATGCTCCTACTGCACACCACCAGCTTGGTTCACTCTCAGGTCCCCTCTTGGCTCCAGACTGCCTCTAGATAAACATGCAGGAGTCCTATATGACCTGTTAAAACTGTTTTATTCTGTGTCTTTCAAGTGCGAGACAGCCAGGGACAGGAAACATCTTTCATTGCTGCCTTCTGAATCTGAAGCCCCATTAGATGTTCCATGTCAGAAATCTATACCCGATTTTATCACAAGCGGTGAGCCTGAGGAAGACGGCAGCACTATTTAAAGCTGCCATATTTGGTTTGGGTTGATAAGAAATGATACAGAGCTGTGAGAAAAACTCCTAGAGACTTGGGTTATATGATGCGGGACATCACACAAACAAGAATCAAGATGTAGACATAGCCTCACTAGAAAGCTGTCTGTCACACTGGCAAGGCAGCCTCTGATTTCACCAATGATTGACTGACACCAGCCAGAAGAGTGAGGTCTGGGCAGTTACTGGAGATCTGGGTCTGGGTTTAGGCTAAGCCACAGTGTTGAGATGAGCAAAGCAAGCATGCTCCTTGGAAGATTCTGAAGGGCAACCATTTTCCCTATGTGGATGCTTGGGGTTGCATCCTTCCCAAGGAACACCCTAGTCCCCGGGACTTGGAACGAATTATAGGCATATTTTTTCAAAATACCAGTTTCTACTAAACCCAAAAGATGCGTGGCGGTGGCAGCGATTCTTCTGAGAAACTTGGTACCGCACTACGTGCTCTTGATCTCAATAGCCAAGTTTCCATGCTGACAGACGGAAGAACGGGGGCCCAGGGAAGCCGTGTCTCACTCAGATCATTGGTGATGGCTTCAATTTCCCTGGTAATCACTCATCAAGCTGTGCCACTGGCATGCTGTGCCCTCCATTCTCATGGCAGCTGTACCAAGTCTTGTTCGACTCCTAATGTTTGCAACTTGCTCCAATAAACTCCCTAATTAATCCCAGGCCTTCTACCCGGTGCCAAGAGAATCCAGATTTACTGATCCCACCCACTTAAAGTACTCATGAATGTTATTTATCTATCGTCGCCATCACTTATTGTGACTCTGTTGTTTTATAAACATTTGTATGACTTATACAATCAATATAGCTGCTGACAGCAGGTGTGGCCAGTGCCTTTAGGTGAAGGCAACCATTTTGAATGTAGATAAGTAATGCTTTATGTATCCATCTCTCTCCAAACAGCCATAGTCGTAAATCCGTGCCATGGAGGTCAAGGACAGGCCACGTCCTGCTGGTGAGACTGAAAATTAGAAGTTGTTGCCCTGGCTTTTGGACAGTGCTTCAATCTGACCCCACCCAAGTTGGCATCTTTAGTGATAAGAGAGCTCTAAAGGATTGGTCACCAACTAGCCCATGGTCCTGGTTTGTGGAGGTTGTTTGAATTGAATCATGTCAGTGGATCAAATATGTCAGTAATTCTTAAACATCTATTAATTCAGATTTCTATGTGTTGGAAAATGATATTATGGAAAGAAAGAATTTCCTTTCCTGAAGTCTGGAGCCAAATACACGAGGACACCAGAGCCAGACAACACAGAATAAGTGGTAAACAAAAATGCTGACTCGGGAGTCAGAGAGTCCAGGTGTATGCTGGGTTTCTAGTTAGATACAAGCTCAACCATGAGGAGCAAGCTACTTAACCCCTGGGTATCTATATACTCTTTGTAACTCGGGGGTAACAATAAATCTGACTGTGTAGGGTTATTTTGAAGATTGAAGATATAGTAAGTAGTGTGTGTGTGCCTGTGTGTGTATGTGTGTGTGTGTGTGTGTGTGTGTGTGTGTGTGTCCATGTCCCACACACTCTCTCTACCTAATGACAGACAGGAATCAAAGAAAGGATGGTGTGTGATAGAAGAGGGGTCTTCCTTTCATACTGACACCGCCCCCTTGTGGACCAGCAGTGCTACTTTCTGTCCCATAATGACATAGGATGAAGATACTTGAGGGAGGAGACAGTCATCTGGTCATAACCACTCTTCCTAATGTTTCAAGGTCCTGCGGTTGCAGCACATGCATCAGAAGGGCTCTCCAGGGTTCTCAAGGGAAGCAGTTAGGGCAACCCAGCCTTCATCCTGAAAGAAGGGATCTCAGAAGCCAGTGGTCTATTTGTTGTTGCTATTCCATTGTTTTGCTAACGGAGACAAGTAGTCTCGGCTGGACTTGAATTCACTGTGTAGGTCAAGCTGACTTCAAACATGATCCTCTTGTCTCTGCCTCATGAATGCTGGGCTTATAGTCATGTGTCATTATGCCTGCCTCTGATCGTAATCCTTAGGACTATGTACACTTCAGCTGTCCCAAAGAATGAAGCAGACAGGAGGCAGCTGCTCTTGGAACGGTGGAAGGGCACTGTGCTTCGGACGTCATTTCCCTACACATGGCACCAGTGACGTCAACTCTCTTCCCTGTGGCCCATCTCCCCAGCATGTCACTGACCAAGGGTTGTCATATGACCCATGCCATGTGTTCTGGGTACTTTTGAGTGTCTACAGAGTGTAAGAGCAGTTGACAAAATAGTTTCTTGTTAGTCAACTGCCAGGAATGGTCGGTGGTCAATAACACATCCATTAAGGTTGAAAATGGAAGGAAATAGCTTATCTGTAACTCAGCCCAGGAGAGGAAGTTATATATGAGTGTAAAAGCTCATGTGGTTAATCTGCAGTAGGTGTCTTGTATAGTGAAGCCTGGCATGCACTCTGCTTTTAAGCCCAGGAAGATGAAGTAAGCAAGCAGCTTCCTCCCCCCTCACAAAACACACAGATAGTTGGTTGTCAGCATATCTCATACATGGACATACCTATTCTTACTTCTCTGCTTGTAGATCAGGCTTGGAGACACCCAGGTTCCCATCCTAGCATTGACCTTGACTCACTGAGTGGTCAGTCCTAGGCAAGCCACTCAGCATCTCTGGGTATCTTTTTGTTCTTCTTCCATAAAAGCAAAACACCAGGATGCACATGAAGGATGAATGGGATTGTTACTAAAACAATGCTGATACAACAACCTGAGCTCCTGAGGGAGATGTGCTCTGTGCATGTATAGCCAATGTTAGTATGACTATCCAGGGATCCATATTTCTATTGGTGGACCATGCTGTCAAGTTACTCAGCTTTAGGGACTTAGACACGATTCATTTTTTACCTCCTTAGAACAGACTGTTAAGTTAGAAGTGACTCGCTGACTGGCTTAGAGCTATTCTGCGTGTTCCTAGACAGACTTGCTGAGGCAAAACAGACCATCCTGGAAAACAGATGACACATCCAGCAAGTTCCAGGCACTAACTCTGTGTTGGCATTTATTTCTCTCTCACACTCTTTAATCACTGCCTGTCTTCATTACTGCCCTGTTGCTGTGAAGGGATACCACAAGCAAGGTAACTCTTATAAAAGGAGGCACTTAGTTGATTATAGTTTCAGAGGGTTAGTCCATGATCATCGTGGTGGGTAGCTGAGATCTTTATAACCTGATCTGCAGGCAGAGGGGAGAGAGGGAGAGGGAGGGAGAGAGAGGGGGGGGGGGGGGGGGGGAAGGGGGAGGGGAAGGGGAGGGGGAGGAGGAGAGAGAGAGAGAGAGAGAGAGAGAGAGAGAGAGAGAGAGAGAGGAGACTGAGCCTTTAAAACCTCGATCCCACCTCCAATGACACATCTACTCCAACAAGGCCGTGCCCCTAATCCTTCCCAAACAGTTCTACTAGATGACAACCAAGTATTCAAACATATGAGCCCATGGATGCCATTGTCATTCTGATTAGTCCCTTTTCTTTTATTAATTTGTTCTTGAGAGAAAAGACTCTAGCTGAGAGCAAAGAAAAGGAAAAAACCATGGAGCTTCCCTATCCAAGGAGTATCAGGCACTCAGGCTGGCTGGCGACCTTGTACGGCTTCACAGATCTCCCAGATTGAATCCTCAGATAGGAAAGAGCCTTGAACGAGCACCTAATCTATGCACGACCTTTACAAGGGACGGATAGACAAACTACAGTGTGGGATGAGTAATTGACAGTATTTGGGACTTGGAGACAGGAAACTTGGCTTCAGCGCTGGCAACAGCACTCAGGATCAGGCTTACAGGGTTCCAATCTCCGGATCCACACGCTAAAAACCATCTCACCTGTCCCTGGCAGTGCTGCACTCAACCAGAACCTGTGTGGAAGCATCTCATAAATCAAAAGCTGTGTGTCAACATGCTATATCTTAGACATCAATCCAACCTCCCTGAAGAAGCCAACATGAAATTATTTAAATGAGATTTACCCATTTGGGGGTTAAATGGGCCAAATGGTGAATCCCAGGTTGAGTTCTGGCACATTCCAATAATACCTTACTATAACAGACAGGGAATGCTTGAGGAATACAAACTTACTTTAATATTAGTCTGAGCAAAAACATCATGAGGTAAATTGTTGCAGCAGGGAGGAAAGAAAAAAGACAGAAAACCACAAGATATTCTCTGTCAAATATGTTTTTTCCCCCACAGGCTGTTCTCTCCTCTTCTTACACATAGTTGAGGATTCACAGTGCGCATCAATACCTTACAATTCTTGAAAACAAAATCCCCTTGGAGATAGACTACTAGACTAAACACTGAACTTCTCATTAAAGAAAAACACGTTAATTTGCCAGGGGACTCATAAGCCTTGAACTCCATTCAGATCCTGTCACATGACTACAATCTTTGAAGCTTCAAGGCCACCCCAGATTCTAAAGGTCTAACCATGAGTGCATGGCTTAGAATCCCATCTGGTCCCAGGCAAGGATCCCTGACGCTTTCTCGTGTGGATGCTGTGATGGTGATTCTTCACTAGCAACTTGACTAGATTTGGAATCCCGCTATGAGACACAGCTCTGCAGATGTCTGTGAGGGCATGTCTAGAGGAGCTTAGCCAAGGAGGGAAGCCCTACTCTGAGTATGGGCAGCATCCTCTCAGATGCTAATAGGAATGCACTCATCATCTGGATGATAATAGGAGAGACAGAAGGAAGGGTACCAGCATCCATCCCTCTCTGCTCCTTGACTGCGAATACAATGAGATGAGCAGTCTCACATTTCTTCTGCCAGGTTTGCCCTGACGTTATCGACTGTACTCTCAAACTAGAAGCCGAAATAATCCCTCCTTTCCCTTCTTAGTTGCTTTGTCAGGGACTCTGTCACAGCAGGAAGAAAAGTAACGAATACAGATGCTGTGCTGCACGTAGGGTGTGCAGACATTGCCGCAGAGAACAATAACTTCAGGTGGCAGGTATGGCCCTGCCCGAATGGATGATACGGCAGGCTGCCTAAAATGTCTGTCCTTACTTCATTTCTATTCTTAAGATCAATTGGGATCAAAACAGAAATTTAAAAAAAAAATGCATACTGGCATACTGGACCTCCCTAGCACAAACTGGGTTTTTGGGGCTCAGTGTTGTCTTACTGAGAGGATAGTGCTCACTGACCACAGGGTCACTGGATATAGTCTTCATTCTTCCCTCTCCTTCCCACTTTTATTTTCATGTCTGCCAAGTAATACTATATGTTTAGAATCACCACATTTTCCAAATCAAGTCATATCTAAAATTCTAATCTGGCAAAACAGTATTTTTTTCCCTTAATGTACCACATACTGGGGTCTTGTTAAGTAGAGATGGGAAAGAATACTTGAATGCATCAAGAAAGTGTATAATAGATAACAGCCATTGGAGAAGAGAGGAGGTCAGGTGGGAGAGACCATCTGACATTTGAGCTGGGTATAGAAGGGCAGTGATGGTTTTGTTGAGTTGTTGAGAAGAGAGAGGATGAATGTGAACCTAGATGAGGTGAGGGGAGGCTATTGTAATGCACACTATGCTAGGAGTTTGGGCAGCTGGTCAATGATCTGGAGTGTGAGGTTAATATGATTAAATTTGTCAAATGATCAAGCAATCAACTCTCAGGATGCAGCATGAGGCGTGGAATGAAGTGAGGAGCAATTCCCCTGTATTTAGTACACATGATAGTGACCATTTCCTTGTGCATGCAGCAGACACTCTGAGAGCACTGCATGCATGCTCTCATTTAATCTGCACATGGCAAGTCAGTCATTTATTTCTACAGATGAAGCAACTGAGGTGCATGTGATGTGTAGTTAATAACTGTCTGATCCAGCATCAACTGCAGGCAACCAGGCTTGAATCCAGTATTTCTTAGTGAATACTGATGATGACTGTGGTCTTTGGTTTCAATAGTAAGAGAATAGGAGACACCTTCCTATTGAGGAGACTCTAAGCTACTGTAGTTACAGCAGCTGAGGCTAGAGAGAAGCAGAAAAAATGGAGATTACCTAGAGTTTGAGAACTGTTAGGGGAGGGGAGTCAGCTCAGGTCACTGAATGGAGGTGCTATTATCTGAGATGAGACAGAGGAAGAGGAACCAGCTTGTTGAATGAGACTATTCAGATTCAGTCTCCAAATACCCCAGGGCAACAGATGCTCTGACCAGGCTTGCTAATAGTCTTCTACGTCAGGAAGTTTTTCCTTAGAGCTAGCTTAAACCCATCCTATTGAAAGGAAGCCCTGTCCTACTGTCTTGAACAGTTTGTGGGTTATCTATTAGCCATCCAGGTGGAGGGGAGTAGCCATGTGTGAGATGTATCCGCTGCTGCAGTTCAGAGAGGAGTCCAGGGTGAGAGTGGCATAGAGAAGAGGGCAAGGACATGGAGTGGAGGGGAAGGATGAAAACAGAGCTTTTAGTCAAGGTGATGGAGAGGCACTAGAAACATCAGGAGACATCATGGTGGCTTGGGTGCTAGGAATGAAGAGTTCCAAGGGTCAGCAGTAAACATAACTAAGAAAAACTCCTTAGCTGGCTTGTCAATTAGCAGGGGATGCTCTTATTTTGGTCTTAGAGACGGCTGAACAGAAACATTATTTGGTGATGTTAGGAATGAGGAGAATATCCCATAATGGATGTTTAATGACCTATGTGGGAAACAACCTGAAAAGTGTTGGAAATTCATAAATTGTTTCTGATAATCTTTGATGTGTGCGGTGTGTGTTTTGTATAGTGTGTGTGTGTGTGTGTGTGTAGTGTGTATGTGTGATGTGTCTGTATTGTGTATGTGTGCTGTGTGTAGTGTGTGTTGTATAGTATGTGTGGTGTGTATGTGTTTCCATGCATGCACGTGTGGAGGCCAGATGCTGCTATTTATGTCTTCTTTTAGCACACTCCAGCTTGTTTTGGGGACAGTCTCTCATTGGTCCTGGAGCTCTTTGTTTCAACCAGACTGGCTAGCCCATGAGACCCCAATAGTCTACCTGTTTCCATCTCCAAGGCACTGGGATGCAGATGCTATCTTAGTAAGTGTTCCGTGGCTGTTGAAGAGACACCATGACCATGACAACTGTCAGGAAAGGAAGCATTTCACTGGGAGCTTGCTTACAGTTTCATGGGTTAGTCCATTCTCATCATGGTGGGAAGGAGACAGGCAGAGTGTTGGAACAGTAGCTGAGAGTTTTACACACTGCACAGGCAGCAGGCAGAGAAAGAGACGCCAAACTGGCTTGGGCTTTTTAAACCTCAAATCCCACTCCCAGTGACAATCCTCTTTCCACAAAGCCATGCCACCTAATCTTTCTCAAACTGTCCTACTCTCTGGTGACTAAGCATTAAAAATATGAGCCTTAGGAAGCATTCTAATTCAAACCACACAGATGACTCCATTACACAGGTCTCTCATGGGTCCGAGGGGATCTGAACTCAGGTCCTTAAGCCCACACATCAAGCACTGTGCCCACCGAGCCCATTTTGACAATTCTCTGGAGGCTTTCGCAGTTGTGCTTAACTGGGATTACACTATGCAATGTATACATGTAATACAAGGCACCCCACAAGTACATACAAATTTCATGGTTTTGTTTCAAAAAATGAATAAAAACCATTCTTGACTAGGCATTTACACCAAGTGAAGTGCTCTAATGTTTGCATACAGATTTGACTGCAGGCGGATGCTCACCTTTTGGTAACAATTACTCATTAGTCAGGTGACCTTATAGACATGGGGAAAAAAGGAGATTCTAGATCATTATAGATTATAAATGAGAACAAATTAGCCATATTTTTGCTCAAAGATAACCATCAATCAGAGAAAATCCACAAACCAGTAAACACCCATTATCTAAGCTTAATTTCCTCACATTGGCATTATTATCTTGAAGGCAGCATCTCTGTGTAGGTTTCTATGAGGCTCGGTGGCAGCCTTCGCCTGGCAGAGATTTGTAGCATCCTGATACAACTTTTTTTTTTTTTTTTTTTTTTTTTTTTTTTTTTTTATTAACTTGAGTATTTCTTATGTACATTTGCAAACATCCCCTTCCCCCCCCCCCTTCCTTTTGGGTGTTCCCCTCCCCACCCTCCCCCCATTGCCGCCCCCCCCCCGACAGTCTAGTTCACTGGGGGGTTCAGTCTTAGCAGGACCCAGGGCTTCTCCTTCCACTGGTGCTCTTACTAGGATATTCATTGCTACCTATGAGGTCAGAGTCCAGGGTCAGTCCATGTATAGTCTTTAGGTAGTGGCTTAGTCCCTGGAAGCTCTGGTTGCTTGGCATTGTTGTACATATGGAGTCTCAAGCCCCTTCAAGCTCTTCCAGTTCATTCTCTGATTCCTTCAACGGGGGTCCCGTTCTCAGTTCAGTGGTTTGCTGCTGGCATTCGCCTCTGTATTTGCTGTATTCTGGCTGTGTCTCTCAGGTTCGATCTACATCCGGCTCCTGTCGGTCTGCACTTCTTTGCTTCATCCATCTTGTCTAATTGGGTGGCTCTATATGTATGGGCCACATGTGGGGCAGGCTCTGAATGGGTGTTCCTTCAGTCTCTGTTTTAATCTTTGCCTCTCTCTTCCCTGCCACGGGTATTCTTGTTCCCCTTTTAAAGAAGGAGTGAAGCCTTCACATTTTGATCATCCGTCTTGAGTTTCATTTGTTCTAGGCCACTAGGGTAATTCAAGCATTTGGGCTAATAGCCACTTATCAATGAGTGCATACCATGTATGTCTTTCTGTGATTGGGTTAGCTCACTCAGGATGATATTTTCC
The DNA here is from genome assembly GCF_011064425.1 of Rattus rattus. Lineage (NCBI taxonomy): Eukaryota > Metazoa > Chordata > Mammalia > Rodentia > Muridae > Rattus > Rattus rattus. Next base: position 37,147,681 of record NC_046161.1, read on the forward strand.
AGTTCCAGCCATTTGCCTACAAATTTCATAAAGTCGTTGTTTTTGATAGCTGAGTAATATTCCATTGTGTAGATGTACCACATTTTCTGTATCCATTCCTCTGTTGAACGGCATCTGGGTTCTTTCCAGCTTCTGGCTATTATAAATAAGGCTGCGATGAACATAGTGGAGCACGTGTCTTTTTTATATGTTGGGGCATCTTTTGGGTATATGCCCAAGAGAGGTATAGCTGGATCCTCAGGCAGTTCAATGTCCAATTTTCTGAGAAACCTCCAGACTGATTTCCAGAATGGTTGTACCAGTCTGCAACCCCACCAACAATGGAGGAGTGTTCCTTTTCTCCGATCCTCGCCAGCATTTGCTGTCACCTGAGTTTTTGATCTTAGCCATTCTCACTGGTGTGAGGTGAAATCTCAGGGTTGTTTTGATTTGCATTTCCTGATGATTAAAGATGTTGAACATTTTTTAGGTGTTTTCAGCCATTCGGCATTCCTCAGCTGTGAATTCTTTGTTTAGCTCTGAACCCCATTTTTTAATAGGGTTATTTGTCTCCCTGCGGTCTAACTTTTTGAGTTCTTTGTATATTTTGGATATAAGGCCTCTATCTGTTGTAGGATTGGTAAAGATCTTTTCCCAATCTGTTGGTTGCCGTTTTGTCCTGACCACAGTGTCCTTTGCCTTACAGAAGCTTTGTAGTTTTATGAGATCCCATTTGTCGATTCTTGATCTTAGAGCATAAGCCATTGGTGTTTTGTTCAGGAAATTTTTTCCAGTGCCCATGTGTTCCAGATGCTTCCCTAGTTTTTCTTCTATTAGTTTGAGTGTGTCTGGTTTGATGTGGAGGTCCTTGATCCACTTGGACTTAAGCTTTGTACAGGGTGATAAGCATGGATCGATCTGCATTCTTCTACATGTTGACCTCCAGTTGAACCAGCACCATTTGCTGAAAATGCTATCTTTTTTTCCATTGATGGATTTGGCTCCTTTGTCAAAATCAAGTGACCATAGGTGTGTGGGTTCATTTCTGGGTCTTCAATTCTATTCCATTGGTCTATCTGTCTGTCTCTGTACCAATACCATGCAGTTTTTATTACAATTGCTCTGTAATACTGCTTGAGTTCAGGGATAGCGATTCCCCCAGAAGTCCTTTTATTGTTGAGCATAGTTTTAGCTATCCTGGGTTTTTTGTTATTCCAGATGAATTTGCAAATTGTTCTGTCTAACTCTTTGAAGAATTGGATTGGTATTTTGATGGGGATTGCATTGAATCTGTAGATCGCTTTTGGCAGAATGGCCATTTTTACTATATTAATCCTGCCAATCCATGAGCATGGGAGATCTTTTCCATCTTCTGAGGTCTTCTTCAATTTCTTTCTTCAGAGTCTTGAAGTTCTTGTTGTACAAATCTTTTACTTGCTTGGTTAAAGTCACACCGAGGTACTTTTATATTATTTGGGTCTATTATGAAGGGTGTCGTTTCCCTAATTTCTTTCTCGGCTTGTTTCTTTTGTGTAGAGGAAGGCTACTGATTTATTTGAGTTAATTTTATACCCAGCCACTTTGCTGAAGTTGTTTATCAGCTTTAGTAGTTCTCTGGTGGAACTTTTGGGATCACTTAAATATACTATCATATCATCTGCAAATAGTGATATTTTGACTTCTTCTTTTCCGATCTGTATCCCTTGACCTCCTTTTTGTTGTCTGATTGCTCTGGCTAGAACTTCAAGAACTATATTGAATAAGTAGGGAGAGAGAGGGCAGCCTTGTTAGTCCCTGATTTTAGTGGGATTGTTTCAAGTTTCTTCCATTTAGTTTAATGTTAGCCACTGGTTTGCTGTATATGGCTTTTACTATGTTTAGGTATGGGCCTTGGATTCCTATTCTTTCCAGGACTTTTATCATGAAGGGGTGTTGAATTTTGTCAAATGCTTTCTCAGCATCTAATGAAATGATCATGTGGTTTTGTTCTTTCAGTTTGTTTATATAATGGATCACGTTGATGGTTTTCCGTATATTAAACCATCCCTGCATGCCTGGGATGAAGCCTACTTGATCATGGTGGATGATTGTTTTGATGTGCTCTTGGATTCGGTTTGCAAGAATTTTGTTGAGTATTTTTGCGTCGATGTTCATAAGGGAAATTGGTCTGAAGTTCTCTTTCTTTGTTGGGTCTTTGTGTGGTTTAGGTATAAGAGTAATTGTGGCTTCATAGAAGGAATTCGGTAGTGCTCCATCTGTTTCAATTTTGTGGAATAGTTTGGGTAATATTGGTATGAGGTCTTCTATGAAGGTCTGATAGAATTCTGCACTAAACCTGTCTGGACCTGGGCTCTTTTTGGTTGGGAGTCCTTTAATGACTGCTTCTATTTCCTTAGGAGTTATGGGGTTGTTTAACTGGTTTATCTGTTCCTGATTTAACTTCGGTACCTGGTATCTGTCTAGGAAATTGTCCATTTCCTGCAGATTTTCAAGTTTTGTTGAGTATAGGCTTTTATAGTAAGATCTGATGATATTTTGAATTTCCTCTGAATCTGTAGTTATGTCTCCTTTTCATTTCTGATTTTGTTAATTTGGACACACTCTCTGTGTCCTCTCGTTAGTCTGGCTAAGGGTTTATCTATCTTGTTGATTTTCTCAAAGAACCAACTTTTGGTTCTGTTGATTCTTTCTATGGTCCTTTTTGTTTCTACTTGGTTGATTTTCGGGCTCTGAGTTTGATTATTTCCTGCCTTCTACTCCTCCCTGGGTGTATTTGCTTGTTTTTTTTGTTCTAGAGCTTTTTAGGTGTGCTGTCAAGCTGCTGACATATGCTCTTTCCTGTTTCTTTCTGCAGGCACTTAGCGCTATGAGTTTTCCTCTTAGCACAGCTTTCATCGTGGTCCCATAAGTTTGGGTATGTTGTACCTTCATTTTCATTAAATTCTAAAAAGTTTTTAATTTCTTTCTTTTATTTCTTCCTTGACCAGGTTATCATTGAGTAGAGCATTGTTCAATTTCCACGTATATGTGGGCATTCTTCCCTTATTGTTATTGAAGACCAGCTTTAGGCCGTGGTGGTCCGATAGCACGATGGGATTATTTCTATCTTTCTGTACCTGTTGAGGCCTGTTTTTTGACCAATTATATGGTCAATTTTGGAGAAAGTACCATGAGGAGCTGAGAAGAAGGTATATCCTTTTGTATTAGGGTAGAACGTTCTATAAATATCCGTTAAGTCCATTTGGCTCATGACTTCTCTTAGTCTGTCTACGTCTCTGTTTAATTTCTGTTTCCATGATCTGTCCATTGATGAGAGTGGGGTGTTGAAGTCTCCTACTATTATTGTGTGAGGTGCAATGTGTGTTTTGAGCTTTAGTAAGGTTTCTTTTACGTATGTAGGTGCCCTTGTATTTGGGGCATAGATATTTAGGATTGAGAGTTCATCTTGGTGGATTTTTCCTTTGATAAATATAAAGTGTCCTTCCTTATCTTTTTTGATGACTTTTAGTTGAAAATTGACTTTATTTGATATTAGAATGGCTACTCCAGCTTGCTTCTTCCGACCATTTGCCTGGAAAGTTGTTTTCCAGCCTTTCACTCTGAGGTAGTGTCTGTCTTTGTCTCTGAGGTGTGTTTCCTGTAGGCAGCAGAATGCAGGGTCCTCGTTGCGTATCCAGTTTGTTAATCTATGTCTTTTTATTGGGGAGTTGAGGCCATTGATGTTGAGAGATATTAAGGAATAGTGATTATTGCTTCCTGTTATATTCATACGTGGATGTGTTATGTTTGTGTGCTTTTCTTCTCTTTGTTTTGTTGCCAAAACGATTAGTTTTTGCCTCTTCTTGGGTATAGCTTGCCTCCTTATGTTGGGCTTTACCATTTATTATCCTTTGTAGTGCTGGATTTGTAGAAAGATATTGTGTAAATTTGGTTTTGTCATGGAATATCTTGGTTTCTCCATCTATGTTAATTGAGAGTTTTGCAGGATACAGTAGCCTGGGCTGGCATTTGTGTTCTTAGGGTCTGTATGACATCAGTCCAGGATCTTCTTGCCTTCATAGTTTCTGGCGAAAAGTCTGGTGTGATTCTGATAGGTCTGCCTTTATATGTTACTTGACCTTTTTCCCTTACTGCTTTTAATATTCTTTCCTTATTTTGTGCGTTTGGTGTTTTGACTATTATGTGACGGGAGGTGTTTCTTTTCTGGTCCAATCTATTTGGAGTTCTGTAGGCTTCTTGTATGCCTATGGGTATCTCTTTTTTTAGGTTAGGGAAGTTTTCTTCTATGATTTTGTTGAAGATATGTACTGGTCCTTTGAGCTGGGAGTCTTCACTCTCTTCTATACCTATTATCCTTAGGTTTGATCTTCTCATTGAGTCCTGGATTTCCTGTATGTTTTGGACCAGTAGCTTTTTTCGCTTTACATTATCTTTGACAGTTGAGTCAATGATTTCTATGGAATCTTCTGCTCCTGAGATTCTCTCTTCCATCTCTTGTATTCTGTTGGTAAAGCTTGTATCTACAGCTCCTTGTCTCTTCTTTAGGTTTTCTATATCCAGGGTTGTTTCCATGTGTTCTTTCTTGATTGCTTCTATTTCCATTTTTAATTCCTTCCACTGTTTGATTGTGTTTTCCTTTAATTCTTTTCAGGGATTTTTGTGTCTCTCTGTATGGGCTTCTACTTGTTTATTTATGTTTTCCTGGAATTTTCATGCATTTTTACATTCCTCTCTGTAGGCTTCTACTTGTTCTCTAAGGAGTTCATCATGTCTTTCTTGAAGTTCTCCAGCATCATGATCAAATATAATTTTGAATCTAGATCTTGCTTTTCTGGTGTGTTTGGATATTCCATGTTTGTTTTGATGGGGAGAATTGGGGTCGATGGTGCCATGTAGTCTTGGTTTCTGTTGCTTGGTTCCTGCGCTTGCCTCTCGCCATCAAATTATCTCTAGTGTTACTTTGTTCTGCTATTTCTGACAGTGGCTAAACTGTCCTATAGGCCTGTGTGTCAGGAGTGCTGTAGACCTGTTTTCCTCTCTTTCAGTCAGTTATGGGGACAGAGTGTTCTGCTTTCGGCGTAGAAGTTTTTTTCCTTTTACAGGTCTTCAGCTGTTCCTGTGGACCTGTGCCTTGAGTTTACCAGGCAAGTCACTTGCAGCAGATAAGTTAGTCTTACCTGTGGCCCTGAGGCTCGAGTTCGCCATGGGGTTCTGCCCACGGGCTCTCCCGTGGCAGCGACCGGGAAGATCTGCGCCCGCTCTTCCGGGAGCCTCCGCACCAGGGTTCCAGATGGCCTCCGGTATTTTCCTCCGGTCTGTTTCTTCAGGATCCGGGCGGTGTCTCAGGCAGGGGCCCTGTTGCTCCTGGGCCCTCCCCACAGGAACCCAGAGGCCTTGTACAGTTTCCTCTTGGGTCAGGGATGTGGGCAGGGGTGGGCAGTGTTGGTGGTCTCTACCGCTCTGCAGCCTCAGGAGTGCCCACCTGACCAGGCGGTAAGGTATCTCTCCCACCAGCTGCGTACATTCTTACTAACTCTCCTCAGCCCCAGCCAATTTAGGAATGTTCTGTCACCAATTGAGTTTCTGGAACTTTCTAAGCATAGTGCCTCACACACAGAATGTACTCGGTAAATATTTGTTGAATAAATGCATAAACTGTCAGGTCTGCTCAGTGTAACTAGTTTGTGCCAGAACTCGTTTTTCCCTCAGTTTGGCCTCATTATAAATTAGTTCTGAGCAGCTGTGTGGCATACTAGAGCCTCCAAGGTAGGGCTGGAGAGAGGAGGAATTCTGGACCAGTCTGACAGACTGAACTGGTCAGCTAGGGTTCTCCAGAGAAACAGAAACGATGGGAGACATAGGTATATACATATGTATGTATTTCTATAGCTATATCATATCATATATCATATCATTTATAAGTCCTTTATCTGTCTGTCTACCTATCTACTTACCTATCATCTAAATATCAATTTTCTGTATGTTTTTGATGTGGTTTGAATAGAAATGCCCCGCCCCCATAGTCTCATCTATTTAATGGTTGGCCATTAGGGAGTGGCATTACTTAACAGAGATTAGGAGGTGTGACCTTGTTGGAGGAAGCACGTCACTGAAGGTGACCCTCAGGGTTTCAGAAGCCCAACTAAGCCCATGGTCTTGCTCTGTCCATGCTTCTTGCCTATCTGGCTGTAGAACTCATAGCGACCTCTCCAGTACCATGTCTGCTTGTATGTCACCATGCTTCCTGCCATGATGTCAATGGACTAAACAGTAAGCCAGCCCCAATTAAATATTTCCCTTTATAAAAGTCTCCATGGTCATGGTGTCTCTTCACAGCAATAGAACTTTGACTAAACAATCTATCCATCTACTTATCATGTGAGTGTATGAATGTATCTATTTATCTGTCTATTATCTATCATCTATCTATCTATCTATCTATCTATCTATCTATCTATCATCTATCTATCTATCCACCCATCCATTCATCTGCCTATCTGTCATATTTAGATAGATTTTAAGGATTAGCTCATATAACTGTAGGAGTTTTTAAGTCCAAACGATCAACAGGCTAGAATCTTGCACATCTCTGCCTTGGCCTGGGGCAGAATTCTTTCTTTAGAAAGCCTCCTTTTTTCTTATGACATTAAACTAATTAAAGGAGGCCATCTTACATTCTTGGGGTTGGCTTATAACCCTCTCAAAATAGTGTTGAAATCCTAACTCCCATGACTTGTATATGCGACTATGCAACATCATTTGAAAATATGAGCCCTTGCCAATGTTATGTAGAGTTGAGATAAAATCATACTGGATTAAGGTGACCCATGTAACAGTCCTTATAAAATGGGGAATTTGGTTATAGATACATGGGGAGAAGCTGAGTGGATTCAAAGGCAAAGGTTAGAAGGGGGCGTCTTTATGGCAAAGAGTTCTAGACAATTAATTACAGACAGTATCATGATTCTAAAAGACGTTTCTTAAAAGACACGTGGACTAATGGTGGGTCACACATCTGGAGAAGCTATAGTCTTGCAAGTTGACATACAAGAATTAATTTCCCAAGAAGTATTACAAGGGACTAACACAGCTGCAGATTTGTGAGTTTGGTGATAGAAAATACTTGATAATCTCATTGAGAATGTCCACAGGATTGGTGACTAAGGGGCAGTACTGGACAGAGTTACTATCTGATACTGTGATGCCCTGTGCTGAGCATCCAGCCGTGTGTACCAGAGGGTGGAAACAGCTGGGGTTGTGTACCTCCAGCCTCAGGTCAACAGTCACCGTCATGTTTTAGCTCCTTCAGTATTAATTGGGAAGTCAAGGCCATAGCCTGACTGTGTTTCTATAGCTGGCCAGAGCATGGTAGTATGGAGAAAGGGTGTATGTCTCCATTTCTTGTGGAAGTCCTCTTGGAGGTCAAGAGAGAGAGGGGAGAGGAAACTAAAGACATGGGGCTTGCTGGAAGTCAAGATCCCCACCCTGGAGTGAGAGGCCTGGAGCTCAAGCCTTTCCCCGAGATAGCTCTAAGCATGAGTTTGGTTTTCTGTTCTGGGAGATGGGGTTTTAGTACCCATCCACTTTCCCTTAGAGGACCCAACGGGAAAGGCTGAGTGTACCCTGCAGGAAGTTACCAAAGACCACACAGGTACCGGTGTTTGGCTAGCTACCTAAAGAGAGCAAAGGCTGAACTCACACCTTGTTCTCTGGCTTATTAACATGCAACTAGCATGTATGAATTCCTAGCATGTGCCCTTATTAACATGCGATTAGCATGTATGAATTCCTAGCATGTGCCCTCGACCTACTTTTCAAACTGATCATAGCTATGTCCTCATTTCTAAAATAAGCACAGCCCAACTGTGTTAGTTTCCTGGGATGGCCAAGGCAGAGTCCACAACCGAGAGGCTTACAATGACAGAAATGTGTCATCTCCCAGTTATTGAGGATAGAAGGCCCATTGAAGTGACAGCAGAACCTGGCTTTCTCTGAAGCCCCTGGGAGAAGGTTCTCATCTCTCCTAACCTGTGTGTTGCTGGTGATCGCTGATGCTTGTTGGCATGGAGATGCCTGCCTGCGGCTTCTGTGTTTGATTCCTCATGGCCTTCTCCCCTGTGTATCTGTGTCCAAAACCCCCACCCCTCAAAAAAATTATCTTAAAGCAAAGTCTTACGCTCCGCCCAACAGTTAGTTACCTAGCAACAGCCAGGTAAGCCTGGCTTGCTATAAAAGGAACTGTGTGTCCTCTCCCCCTCTCTTACTCTCTCTGACTCTCTAACCCCCCTCACTCTCCCTGTCTCCCTGATTCCCTTCTCTTTCTCTCCCCTTCCCCCCTTCCCCTCTCTCTCCAAATGTTCCTGGTCAGCCTCTTCTCTCCCTCTCCCCCTCCCTCTCCCTTTCCCCTTCCCCCTCTTCCTCCTCCTCCTTCTTCTCCTCCTCCTCCTTCTCCCTCCTCCTCCTCCTCCTCCTCCTTCCTCTCTCTCTCTCTCTCTCTCTCTCTCTCTCTCTCTCTCCTTTTCTGTTCTCTCTCTTTCTCTACTTCTACTCACTTCTCAACTCCCCTTCCCATGTCCCTAAATAAATTCTATTCTATACTAGATGGCTGGCATCTCAGGGGAGAGAGAAGCTTCAGTATGGGCCCACTGAGGTACGCCTTCCACCACACCAAACCACAGTGCTCTATAAAACATATCCTTGACTTTTAAAAATACAACACTTACTAGGTAAGTTTGACTGGTCTAGAATTTGCTGAGTAGAAAGGACTGGGCTTGAACTCACAGAAAGGTCTCTGACTCTCTTCTGCTGGGATTAAAACATGTCCCACCTCATCCAGCCAAATTCTTTTTTTTTTTTTTTTTTTTTTAATGCAAGACACTGGCTAGTTATTGGCCAAGGAACTATCCAAATCCAGTCTGACTTTACCTTACCTCTTTATTACACTGGCAAGAACTTTGTTTCCCAATGAGGTCATGTTTGGTTTTTTGGATTTGGTTCTTCAATGTGTACTTGGAAGAGGACACAATTCAACACCAAACCAGAGTCCACATCACAGGTACCTGCAAGTGTCTGGGATGTAGTCGCTCTCAGTAAGTGGGAGCTCTCATCACAACAGGACAAGGGAGGACATGGTTTTGAAGGACCATAGACTCTTTTCTCCACATGGCACAGAGCCATTCCCTGTTTGATTCTAATGGAGTCCTCACTGCCCTGTCTCTGTCTGTAGATCTTAACTCCTCAGCTCTTATCTCTTCTTCTGGCCATCTCTCCCAGGTAGCCCAGCAGAAACAGCATATCTGTGATTAGTCAAGCCTGCTGGACATGCTCTGCAGCACAGACACTTCTGTCCTGTAGAAGGACAGAATAGCTACAAAGGCCCTCTTTGATTCCCAGGGGCATTCAGATTTACATGTAAGAAGGATAGGTCCACTGGCAAACTGTTGTTTCTCCTCCAAGGCAGCATCTCTGTGAGACAGGATGAAGCTACAAAGACACTTGGCGGCTTCTCCTCCCCCAAGATCCAGGCTGGAGGACTTGTGGACAGTCCTGCTAGACTTTATCTTAACTCTTCATAATATTGGAAAGGACTCTCTTTCCAATGGGTAAGGCACACATTCAGGTACTGGGGCTTAGGATTTCAGCACGTATTTCAAAAGAGACACAATTCATTCCCACACTAGAATCTACCTCACAGTGACTGGGACACAGAGGTACTCAATAAACGAAAAGCCATTGTCATAGTGACTCATGGTGTCACATCACATCCTGGAGAATGTGTGACAGTTAAATTATGACCACTGAAAGTGACTAGAATACAGGGAAATCTATATGACAGCCATACACCTAGAGGTAGTTTAGGTGAAGAATCTTCTGGTCTAATAATGGAAGCAAGGAAGTTCCCATTATTGGCCGGCCACAGAGTGATGGTCCATTTGATTGATGGCCCACGGCCAGAGTGACTCTTTCCTGTTCTTTCCACAGGCAAGACATTCAGATGTCATGTCCATCTTTGGCTGACTACTGTTGCGCTCGTATGTATTCATTTTGATGCTTTTCATGTCCAGAAAAAAAAAATCCTTAAAACAGTGAAAGCAAGCAAACAAGGGATGTAAACAGCCAGTTTTGGCAGATATAGACGTATTCTCCAGAACTAATAAGCAAGAGAGGGCAAAGCCCACAGTCCCACACTCTTATAATGTCCAGAGTGAATACACTGGACCCTGGAGGCAGAGGAGCCCTGAGCATGCTGGCTCTGGTCCCTACCTCCTGGAAGAGCATAACGAGGCAAGTCACTAACACACTATGTACTAAGTGGCACTCTTGGTCATCCCTATTTAGAGACAGAAGCCATCTTGTCTGGAAATCTCCCAAATGGGACTTTTCTATCTCTTCTGTTTGTAAGTTCCTGCAGCTGATGGAGGGGGAAAAAATAGCCCAGTGCTTTCGCATTTATGTCTCGAAATCTAAATATTTCTGTGAGTTATCCATTATTACCATATAACTCGGTGTTTGCATGCAAATAACTTTAATGGCATAAATGCTTGTAAAATAAGTCTCTTACCATATGAACTCTGTAAAGAATACTAATTCCCAGCGTCATGAACGGCTTGGAGAAATCAATCACTTTCTCACGTTCAGCTGTGATGGTGAGGCCCGCCACAGCCAGATCTGCTTTCTGAAAGGACACAGAGAGAAACTATCAGAGGAGGTAGGACCAGAGGCTGTCCCTGCTGGGAAGGTGTCATTCTGGTCAGGCTTCTTGGCTCTGTCAGGACTAAATCATCGCTCTCAGAAGGGCGCATGTGGAAGTTGTGATCCATGTTTTCTTACTGGTAGACCCCTCTGAATTCATAGATAATTTACAATGGGAGAACACAATCAGACTGTTCAGATACAATTTCCAAACGTTCCAGGGAAGAACACCTTCTGGGCAAACTTCCTCAATATTCTTTTCTGTCAGAAGTTCTTCCTTGGATCCAATTTAAATCCATCCCAATGAAAAGAAGCCCTTTCCTATTGTCTACAAGCCAGTACCTGGGGCCGTGGGGAAGCCCAAAGCCAGGTTCTAGCCTGTTCTCTGCCTAAGTAAAGAAGACCTGATCAAGCTCAGTCAGTCAATTTACCTAGGCTTCCATAATCTCAACCACAAACCAAGATGTACAGTGAAGAGAGTATTCAGTTCTTCACAGCAATTCTCTAGTGTAATGTTCAAAATACAGCCTCCGGGGTCACTTATATCTATCCACACCACCCATTGAACCAATTAAAATGTGAACTCCTGAATCTTCCCAGAGCCCAGGGTCAGATTCTTTGTGGCTGTAGTTAGGATTCTATATTCCTAGCAACTGATTCTAACCTATATTTTAATATTTAAAAGCAAATAGTTAAGAGTCAGGTTTCATCACCTAGGCAATGTATTTCAAATATTTCATCAAAAAATGGGAAGAAAAGAGAAGTGTCCACAAGGCCAATAGTCCTGAGTGGGCTTGGGTACCCAGAGCATGCATGTATGTGCACACACATTTGATGACCGCCAAACCATTGCAAAGAAAGTAGGACACTGGGGTTGGGGATTTAGCTCAGTGGTAGAGCGCTTGCCTAGCAAGCGCAAGGCCCTAGTTCGGTCCCCAGCTCCAAAAAAAAAAAAAAAAAAAAAAAAAGGAAAAAAAATAAAGTAGGACACTGTTACACTTTGGATGTGACTATCCCCGCCATGGCCTCCTGTGTTTGAACATGGGGTCTCTAGTGGTTTAGGGAGGTTGCAGAACCTTTTAGAACCTTTGGAACCTAACTAGAAGATAAGGCCCAAATGGTGGAGCTTATGGATTATAGTTTGGCGTCCAGGGACATACACTGTCTGTCTGTGTCTCTGTCTCTGTCTTTATCTGTCTGTCTGTCTGTCTGTCTCTGTCTCTCTCAGCTTCTGGTGCATGCCATGGTCAGAGGCACCTGCTACCACATCCACATCACCTTGATGGATTGTGTTCTCTGAACTGTGAACCAAATCAAATCTCTCCCATTTAAGTCGTTGCTAGGCCAGAGCAATGGACAGTATCTAATTCAGAGGCTAATGTGACTCAGGAAGAGTAAATCCATCATTTCACTTTTCACATCCTCCTGCTGGTCTCCCGTCCTCAATGCATGCCCTAGCACAGGTTAGCAAACTTACACCCAATCAAGTAGAGCCGTCCTTCAGAGAAACTGGAGTGCAGCTGAACAAGTGTTTTAATGAAGAGGGGGGAAGTGAGTGGCTCGTTCCATGTTTCTGTGAAAGTGACTACCACCAAGTGAATCAGCCCTTGGGTGACAGAGTAGGGTTTGATTAGTAGATTGTCAGTATCTCTGTCTGGGGGGAGGGACTCTTCAGAGGCTTGCCTGGGACTTTAAGAACCTCAGCCTGTCAGTGACCCTGACTTGAGTTCAGCTGGTGAACCGAATGCAGAACAGGCAGCCTCAGAGGCCTGTGAGGGCAACGTTACACCCGTGGGTGCGGTTACGCTGTAGAACAGGGGTACAGCCCTAGCTGAGACCTAAGGGAGGAGCACGAATTGAAATAATTAGAATAGAGCAATGGAAGTAAACATTGGGACAAGGGGCTGGGGAGATGGCTGGACCGACCAAGTGCTTGCTGTGCAAGTGCTTGCTGTGCAAGCATGCTGATCTGAGTTGGATCCCCATATTCATGCTTAAAACTTTGTTAGTAAAGATGCCCACTCATCATCTCAGTGTGCCTGTAGCTATGTCCTTGTATGTTATGTCCCTGGTGCTTACTAGCTGGCCAGCTTAGCCTAATTGGTGAACTCCAAACTAATTAGGGACCCTGCCTCAAAATATCAAGGTGCCTAACAGTTCTTGAGGAATGACTTGAAATTGATCTCTACCTCACCTCCAAGCACAGACACACACACACACACACACACACACACAGACACACAGAGAGAGAGAGAGAGAGAGAGAGAGAGAGAGAGAGAGAGAGATTGCTGCACGAGTGTAAGGACCTACCTAGATTTAAATCCATAGCATCTACAGAAAAAAGCCAGCAAGCCTGTAACCCTAGCATAGGTGTGGGTGGAGGAGACATGGATGCCAAGAGCTCACTGAGCCAAAACTTAAGTTTCCAGTTCAGTGAGAGACCCTTTCTCAAAGCAATAAGGAGAGAATGATACAATAAGACACCAGTGTCCTCTCTTGTGCCCACATTGTCACATACTGCTGCATAATCATAAAGCACACACACACACACACACACACACACACACACACACACTAATTACAATTTTTAAAATGATTAAGTTGACAAAACAGGCAAGGGGTAAACATAGCATCTGTTCCTTTCTCTAGTGATTTCCTTTTTTTCCAGAACTCCAAATCAATTAACCAAAGTAAATTGCGATGACCCCGGGTTTCCCTTTTCTACACTAGGCTTTTCTGTAAGAGGGGCAAACTTTGGGTAACGATTTGGAAATCGTTTTGCGAGTTTATTCATGTTGGCCAACAAAGACATTATGAATGCCAGAACAATCCATATGTCCATATGGACAGAGCACTGGAAATGGGCTACGTCCCTTTTCCCTCCACCTGTGTAGGTGGGGACAGTATGCTCCCGGCACACGCAGGCCATTTCTCCCCCAAATTGGAGCACACATAGAAAACTGCCTTTTGGCTGGCCAGGTTGATCTGACGCCTCACCCCTCTCCTTCCTTTCTCCTCAGGCTGGATTACATTGGGGAGCAAGGAAGCAGCAGCAGCAGCAGCAAGCTACGAGAAACCGGCAAGAGGTTTGGTGGCGGCTGTTTTTTATATTTAATTGACTCAGTATAGAAGAGTAATTATCTACCTTGGCTTCAGTGCACCCCGGGGTGCCAGCCGTGATCACGTGGGATCAGATTATTCCAAAAGATGTGTGTTCATTTTCTTTTACCTTAGTTAAAAAGACATTATGCTATAAAGCAGCCTTCAGATGAGGAGATAATGTGCCATGAAGACACACTAACAAGCAAGGGGGCTGGGGCTGTATGACTGCTACTGAGTCTAAGGCTGGAGGCTGCGGGAGTGGGGGGAACGTGGGCACCTGGCTGCCTGTCTGGGGCCTTGGGGTGGGGTGAAAGGCTATGCTCCCATGGGAGGGATCAGTGGATGGGACATGAGGGGGATCTGGATCTTGTCACAACTGGTCCCCAACCCCGTTGTGATCCTGGCAAGAATCCCTTAACTGGAATGGGCCTCCTAACTGTGAAGAGAAAGAGTCCAACCAGGGAGCTCCTGACTTTCCCATGTTTCCCCCCCGCCCTGCTTGAGGTCACGTGACTTCCCTTAACTGGTCCCCATTCTGCCCCAGGAGGTGATGGCAGGATGGAATGGTGTAGTATGCATGAGGACAACATGCCCAGGGCACAGTCCGAATCCCGGGCTGGGCAGCAACTGCAGGAATCTGGAAAGGGCGGGAAGGAAACTGTGGTGCTCAGGCCGGACCCTGGCATCCTAGGGTTGGGAAAACAGACCAGGCCAAGAGTCAGGCTGAGATCAGAGACAGGGAAAAGAGAACACACATCCACCACGGGGTGGGGGCAACACACACACAAAGGTGTTTAAACGTATCCCTGTGAGCCCAGGCCTTACTCCTTTGCTTAGTTTTGATTGAAAGCGTTCTTTGAAGGCCTTTGTATGCTGCCTCTGAGGGATGCCCCCTTTTATCTCCTGGATGTTGGTGGAATTTACAAGGCAGGGCCAGGCAGGAGCTGGCCTAGAGGTGACTTCCAAAACATCCCACTCTTTGCCTCTTTGGAAGTTAACGGGGGTCATGAAGCAGACCCCTGTTTGCTTTCAAAGCCCAAAGCCCCCAGGCTGGCCCACACTTCTCTGGGGATCTTGGCCTGGGCTGGGGAGGTGGGGAGAAGAGCATATTTCTAGTAAGGACCCTGTGCTCAGGTTGCTTGAGCCCACAGTCTTCCCCTAGGCTTCCCTGATAAGGAGGACATCTGTTGGCAGCCGCAGAGCCTGGTCACCCCAAGTAGAGAAAGCTGGTACAGTTACCTTGGCTGCCATCTTAAGACAGCCACTGCCCGCTTTGTGCAAAATCCTCTCTCTTGCATCCAGTGGGGCCTCCCAGTGCTCTGGCCTGCATCCCCCACGTATGGCTTTCCCTGAGGCACGGATGAGGGGACAGTCAGTAGGCTACCCCTAACTCATTGTGACTCATTCACTGTTCTCTGGACAGGCTTTGTGGCTGTGGTTCAATGTCTGCCTGTGGAGACAATGTGCAAATCAAGAGAGATGACCGCATGGAGAATCCCTAGAGGCTGTGAAGACTGGAGGGTGCTGCTGCATTTCACCAGCGTGTGTTGGCTGAGCCTTTGGTGTGGTGCAGGCCTGTCTGGACTCAGTCACTCTCTTGCTGGGTGACCTTGGATGAGTCATTTCACTTCTCTTGGCCTCAGTGTGCTCATCTGTCAAGTGGGGGTAATCAGAACCCACTTTCTGCAGAAGAGGGAAGGTCAGTGAGAGAGTATTGGTGGTTGTGACGAGTATGGGCCCAGTCCACGTCTGTTGTTGGGTGACGGTTGGTGATGGGTTGCTGCTGAACGTGATGATAGAGCTCCACTCAAGAGGCCTTGGAAACACATCTGAGCCCATAGTGAGTGGCAGGCTATCTAGTAGGCCCCTGGCTACTCAGGCCCTCATGTCTTTTCACAATGACCTTGTGCTTCCCTGCGTGGCCCATGTCAGGGGGGATCTTGCAGGTCTCATATCACCCCAATCTTCGGGAATCTCTGGGGAAACAGATGCCAGTTAGAAGGTAGGCTTCCCCATATTCTTGTCTGAACCTCTCTGTAAGAGTAAATGGTGTACCCCACCCCCAGCCCTGCCCCTGGTCCCGCCCCAGCCCAACCCCCAGTCCCACCTCTAGCACCTTACAAATTCCCTCAACTCTACAGAGCCAGCTTCTAGAAATTTCTTCCCTCTGACATTTTTACACACATCTCAGCTTCTGCCCCAGGAAGTCATGTGCCCCTGCACTCCAGCTCCCTATGCCTCTTTGAGCCCAGCCTGTATCTGCTGCTCACGTGGGTTCCTTCTCTTTGCTTAACTTTGTAATTGCATCTCTGAGCTCTGGAAGGCTCTGGGAGGAGGTGCCGCTCAGAACAAGATGGTACTAAGTATCACAGAAGCCCTCATTCCCAGGTAGATTGCTTCTGAAGAGCACGGAACACTTCATTCAAGGCTAAGTAAGGGTGTAGAAAGGGGCTGACATTCTTGGTGACATCCAGAAGGGAAGGGACTTTGAGGCCATTCCTCTCTTCCGCAACCACAAGCTTGTGTCATCACAGTAAACTGGGTTCAAGTTCAGCACTGTCCTGAGGTACGGTGGGGCTGATGACCGGATATTCACGTCGGTTATGTAACTGGATGAGTACAAGATGTGCTCAGGGGAACAATGACCGGATACTGGCTGAGCTGGCAGGATGGACGATGTGGGTGGGAGTCTTGCTTTATCTGACTTTTTTTTTTTGCAGGGTTGGTGGGGGGAGTGTACAGGGTCTCTCAATATAATCCTGGCTGTCCTGGCCTCGTGACTTTAGGAAGCCCTCACGACTTCCTCATACCTACTTCTTACTTTACTGTGAGATAACAATAGTCGACTTGAAATCCTTTAAGGCTATGCGAGATTGCACATCCTGTGAATGAAGCACAGTGCTTAGCAATAATAAGGGTTGACTCGGGATCCTTTAGAGCTAAGGGAGATTGCACACCCCATACATGAAGCACAGTGCTTATGTATCACTATGTATCACAGGCTGAACTCACAATCCTCCTGCCTCAGCCTCTTAGGTGCTGGAATTACATGAGTGAACCTTCAAGTCTCCCGGTTTTGTGCTTTCTCTTGAGAAGTTTCCTGTGAGCTGGGTGCACAGTTTGAATTCCAGCACTTGGGAGGCAGAGGAAGGTGGATCTCTTCGTGTCCAAGGCCAGCCTGGTCTACAAAGTGAGTTTCAGGACTAGCAGGATTATATTGAGAGACCCTTACACTCCCTCCTTGGACCCCGCAAGAAGAAAAAAAAAGCAGAAAAAGCAAGTGTCCTGGGACTCCCACCCACATCGTCCATCCTGCCAACTCAGCTGTTATCTGGTCATTGTTCCCCTGAGCACATCCTGTACTCATCCAGTTACATAAGGGACATGTGACTATCCAACCCCACCGTACCTCAGGGCCATTCAAAGTTTTCCCTGTCACACACCGTTCCTACCCATCTTTTCAGGAGCTGGCCCTCCTACCTCTCAGTCAATGAAGGAGAGAAGACAGTCACTAATGTGCCTCGGCCAGAGCAGTGTCTGGGCCCATTTCAGCTCAGCTGCAGATGCGTGATGTGACCTTAACTTCTCTGTGTCTCCATTTCCTCCCTGATGAAGTGGGGACAATGACAATTTCTCCATTCATGCTCTTCTAGCCAGGCCAGGCCACGGTAACTCTGCAGATGGGATCGCTGATTGTTATACCTGCCCTCAGGTTGCTACTCCTAGGTCTTACTTTCCCATGACTACAATTTCCTGAAGCAGGCATTAGACTCTTTAAGACAGAACGTACACGGCAGAGCCACCCTTAGCTCTGTCCACAAAAGAAGAAGCTAAAACACTAAAGCCCTGAGAGGTTAGTCATTTGTCCATGCTCACACGGCTAAAGAAAACGAACTTCAGATCCACATGTTCAGATCCTTTAGATTGGAGACTCTGTCTTCTTACGGTTGTACCGTTCCTGGTCAGGGTTCCACAGGTGGTCGGTCACACCATCGGTCCCTAAGGACAACTAGTATAGTTCAAGGGCAGATGGGCACCCCCTAACCACAGTCTATGCTCAATCCTTTTCTCACCGACAGTCGAACCAAGCTGATTTCTTGCAAATGGCTGGTATGGGAGGGACTTTTATTTTTTTTCCAGGAGACCTGAATACATGATTCTGGCCAGACACTAGTCCTGGTTCATCAGGCCAAGGGACACGAAACCCCAGTTTCCCCACTAGAGGGCGCACACCCCACTCCTGAATCATGAACCCCTAACACCCAGGACAGCATTAGCAGGGAACCCAGGCCCTTATTGGCCAGAGCAATTGTCAGCAGGGTGCTAATTACACTTCTGGAAGGGACCGAATAGGCAGGTCTAGGCTAAGCCAGACCTTAGCCTGCTCTGTGGTTAAGCAGCCCCTACTCCCAAGCTCTCCATGCCAAGTCAGGTCTTATTTAAACAAAGCATCTCCACCCACTCGGGATGAGAATCTGCACACTTCTATCTTTCAGTCCATTCGCCTGCTGCAGGCCTTTCTCCCGCCATCCCCAACTATGCAGATGCCCAGGGAACTGGAGTCTCAGTAGGGAGGCAAGGCCTCTGAAGGAGGCCACTGCTGGCTCTTGTGTGCCTGGGGAAGCCATCAGGTAGACTCTACAATAACACAGTCTTCTGCGTGCGACATCAGGATAGATGCCCACTCCACCACCACGGGTAGTTAGGGAACATGCCTAGCAGACACGTGACATCTGCCCTGCCCAGAGGGTAGCGGGGAGGTCGTCCCTTGGCTGTTCCTTTCTTTCAGAACCAATATATGAGGTGAAGGATAAAGGGAATATAATCATGTCTAGTTTTGATTGCCTGTATAGGTACGCACGCATGCACACATGCACACACGCGCGCGCGCGCACACACACACACACACACACACACACACACCCCTTATGTCCAGTGTGCTCACCTGCACTGGGATTTCCTACCTCTCCAACCTCCTCCCTAAGCCTGTTCCTCCTAAGCTTCCATTCAGAGGAAGCCCCCAGACACTCTTCACAAGCCTGTTTACTGGGCAGAGCCTGTCACAGTGATGCTGGCAGAGGCAGAAGCCAGAGACACATTAGCATTCGTCCGGGGGAGTGGCAATGTCATCCCTAGGTCCAAGTCGTCCCTGGTGCTATTTCTCGAGGTGACAGTCTATTCTCAGGGTTGGATGGATTCCCTCAGAGTTAAATTAAAATCCCCATGAAATATTTACTTGGCTGGGCGCAGGGCTCGGTTACTGGCCTGTGAGGACAGATCGAAAGAAAGATTGCAGGTTGTGGGGAGATGGGGTTAGCTCATCGTTGGAGGGTGAAGCCATAGAGCACGGGGTCTGAGCTGGGTCAGGGGGCTGAGGAGACAGTGTTAATTTTTGATGTCTGCCGACAGGTTTCTGTTCACTGTGCTCCTTCCTGGCCTTTGTGGTCAGATAGACACGTGCCTGAACCAGGCTCTGCCAGCACAGGGTGTCACACTCGGCCTCAAGCTAGACCTCCGTTCCCTCTGAACACTCTGTCTCTCTGTCTCTCTGTCTCTCTGTCTCTCTGTCTCTCTGTCTCTCTCTGTCTCTCTGTCTCTCTGTCTCTCTGTCTCTCTGTGTCTCTCTGTGTCTCTCTGTCTCTCTGTCTCTCTTTGTCTCTCTGTCTCTCTGTCTCTGTCTCTGTCTCTGTCTCTCTCTCTCTCTCTCTCTCTCTCTCTCTCTCTCTCTCTCTCTCTCTCTCTCCATGTATGATGTGCGTGTGTATATGTGCATTTCTGTGTGTGAGTGCAGGCTAATGAGTGGCATGGCAAGGGTGTGGCCAGAGGACAACTTTGGGGCCAGTTCTTGCCTTAAAAATCATGAGACGGGGTTTCAGGTTAGTTTTTGCCAAGTTGATATAAGCCTAGTCCAACCGGGATAAGGGGGATATCAGTTGAGGAATTGCCTGCACCAGATTGGCCTACAGCACATCTATGAGGGCATCTTCTTGATTGTTAATGATGTAGGAGGGCCCAGCACACTGTGGGCGGTGTCATTCCTCAGCAAGTGGGTCTGAGCTGTTTATGAAACTTAGCTAAGCACAAGCCATGAAGTGAGCCAGTAAGCGTTTCTTCATGGTCTCTGCTTCAGTCTCCATTCAAACTTCCCTTCATGCTGGGTTGTAACCTGGGAGTTGTACGTGGAAACAAACCCTTCCCTCCTCAAGTTCCTTTCTGGTCATGGTGTTTATCACAGCAACAGAAACTGGACTAGCATGGTCTCTTCACTGTTCGCTGCTCTGTGTGCCAGGCTACCTAGCTTTCAAGTTTCTAGAATTTTCTTGTCTCTGCCTCCCATCCTACCAGAGGGATACTGGTACCACAGATATACCACACCACGGCGACTTTATGTGAGTTCTAGGGGATCAAACGCGGGTCTTCCTGCTTACATGGCAAGCATGGCAAATACTTTACCATGCTGAGGCATCTCTCTAGCCTTCTAGCCTGGATACCGACGCGATGGGCCACTCCCAGCCCTCATTATCCTACCTCTCATTTTTTTAAGTGAGAACCACCATCTAAAATTATCTTGCTAGCGTATCAGGCTACCTGCTGATCATGAAGAGTGAGAGTTTCAGGAGGCAAGGGATCCCTACCTGTCATTTACAATCTTGGCCATGTCTACAGAAGTGTCTGTCCCTTGGTCAGCACCCAGGAAGTACTTGCTGAATGGATGTGATCAGGAAACACCTGAAAGGGGAGCCCAAGCACTGAGTCTCTCAGCTCAGTTCCCAATGAAGGCAAGGTAAGCAGAGTGTACTGGGTCTGGATAGAACCTCCAGGCTCTCGATACTGGCCACATAATAGGTGCCTGTTGCTTGGCATCTCTGTGCCTCAGTTTCCCCAGGTGGAAAACAGAAGCAGTGATAATATATATTCCACAAACATATTGTAAAGTTTAAATCAAGGAGCACATAGGAAGCAGCCAGGAGAGTGCCTGGAACAGGACGTGCCACAGGAGAGGGCACTGCTACTACTCGTTTGTAGCTTCAGGCATTAACCTTAACTTCATTTATTAAACTGATTGCTTTAGAAAATTCGATGTGGATTCTGAAGAGTACGAAGAAATCTCATGATTGGAAAATCGATATGTATCATACACACACACACACACACACTCTCTCTCTCTCTTTCACACACACACACTCGCACACACACACTCAAACACACACTCACACACACACACCACACACACACCTCTCACACACACCTCACACCCACACACACACCACACACACCACACACACTCCACACACACCCCACCCCCCACACCACACACACCACACACACACACTACACACACCACACACACACACACACACACACCACACCACCCACACACCACACACACACACCACACACCAAACAACACACCCACACACACACACACCACACACACTCACTCATACACACACACCACACCACACCAAACACACCCCCACACACCACACACACCCCACACCACACAACCCCACACACACTCGAAAAAAACAAACACCACACACACACACACACCTCACACCACACACACTTAGACACACCACACACACCTCACACTCACACACACACACACACACACACACACACACACCTCACATTATTTACGTCATAGTGGTGTGGAAAGAAAGCAGCATACAGAGTTTAGGTCTCAGTGACGGCAACTTCCTCACATCACCACCATGGCTGCTGTCACCACAACCTGCCTGGCTTTCTGAAGAATGGCCCCAATTCGCACAGCTCAGGGAATGGAAGTAGAAGCCTCTTTGAGGTTTCAGGATAACACACTTGTTTCCTTTTACTTTTTCTTCCTCCCTCCTTCCCTCACTTTCCTTCCTTTCTTTCCAGACAGGGTCTTACGTAACCCAAGCTAGCCTCGAACTCACTTTGTAGCTAAAGATGGCTAAATTCTGGCCCTCCTGCCTCCACCTCCCAAGTGACAGGGTTATAGTGTGTGGCACCACACTCAGTTCCTGTCGCATTTGAGAAAGGACTCAGAGGCTCCGTCCTGCATGCTAAGCAAGCACCCTTCCACCTGAGCTACATCCCCAGCCCAACACGTCTAAGAGACCGTTACTGACACTGTGTCCAGTCAATATGCAGATGTTAATCTCCACAAGGTTATGTGCTTAGAGACACTAAATCCCCACCTGCAGGCACTCCCCTTCTGCTGGTATCCCAGCCCTGTTTGTTAGGGTCCAGGAGACAGTGGTGATTGTGGCTGGGGGCAGGGCTGGGGAGACAGACATGGGGCAAGGCACACAGGCTCCAACAGTACTCAGGACTGCAGCCTTAACTGTGATAGAGCCTTTCCTAAACTAACTGTGTGAGCCCTCTCCCTGTCACCCTGTTTTGGGATCCAGGCTTGTTCAGGGCCAGAGTAAAGCATAATCAATCAGGCAAGCTCCTGCAGGCGCCTCTGATGCTCTAGGGCCCTGACAGGATGGCAGCTTGTGGTACCATAGTCCACCTTCCTATTCGTCAGGCCTGTAATTAGGAGTGGTGCGATTCTCAGGCTTGTTATTATGACTGTTTTTGCTAGGTGAAACAACATACCCAACTGCCGGGAGTACCACAGAAAGCCACCAGAGACCTCCCGGGGCCCCTCTGAAGACTGTGGGGGCTCCTGGGGGACCTTCCTTTCTTTCAATAACTTCCTGAGTAGCCTCTCTCAGAGACAGGCTCCTGAGCCACCCATCTCATCAGGAGGGAGTGACTGGGGTGGCCAGCCTGTCACAAATGCAGAGTGTCCCTGGCGCTCATTTCAAATGGGTCCTTGCACAAGCAGGGACACTGTGGAAGGCAGCGGGCATCTCCCAAGCCCCTTCCACCCCAAAGCCTTGGGAGGAAGAGCATCCAGACACCGTGGTAAATCATTTTTCTCTTTCTGGATAAGTAAATGGGTTTGGTCTTCTTCAGAGGGATGCCTCACCTTGTTCACACACACACACACACACACACACAACAACAACAACAACAACAACAACAACAATAACAACAACCAAAATCAAACAAGAAACCCAGGCAGAGCTGATGTTCTCAGGTTGTATTTGAGCGCTGTGACTACCTCTACACTCATGGATAACCTATTTAGGGTCAAGAAGGAGACTCCGTGCATGGCTGTATAGTCAGGGGACATTGGGACAGTGGCCACCTTTGAGAGAGAGAGAGAGAGAGAGAGAGAGAGAGAGAGAGAGAGAGAGAGAGAGAGAGAAGCAGAAAGGGTAAGGAGCTGAGAAAGGGATCATTGAGATGTTGATTATGACAGTGATCGCAGGGGTATGTCCCTTGTCATAATTCCTCAAACTGGTTTATAAACCCCTCTGTAACCCTAAATCAGTGACATTTTAAAGATTTGTTTGTTTATTTTTGTGTGAATGTCTCTGTGTGCACGCTCATGTGTGTGCAGACAGGTACACAAGCCCGTGCACATGTGCAGAGCCCAGAAAAGTCAAGTGTCCTCTCCTACCACACTCCACCCTATTCCTCTGAGACAGAATCAATCTCTCTCTCTCTCTCTCTCTCTCTCTCTCTCTCTCTCTCTCTCTCTCTCTCTCTCTGAGTCTCTGCCCCACTTGAAGATGGGCTGACAGGTATTTATAGGGTATCCAACTTGTTCTCGAGGTGCTGAGATCTGAATTCTAGTCTTCATTATTGGGGTAGTAGACACTCTTAAACTGTGAGCCAATTCTTCAACCCCAGTTTTTTTTTTTTAATTGACAGGTTTGCCCAAGTAAAACAGAGAGAGTTGTGAGGTAAGAGCTAGAGAGACGAATGAGGGCTGTAGAGATGTCCCTAACTGTGCCGCACCCTTCCCTGTTGACTTCACGTGGGTGTGGAAAGGCAAATTCAGGTATGCTTCTGCTCAACATCTGCGTGACTTCTAAAGCAAGAAGAGGCAAAATGAACAACTGGAATTTTAGCTGGGTTTGGATGTGCAGCCGGATGGAGTCAGCCCAGATTCTGCATCTGGCCTAAACAACTGAACAGACTGTGCGAGGCCCGGAGGAGCCAACTGTTTGTGCTATGAGCATCCAGCAAAGCTTGCAGGGGAGACGGGGTCTGGGCTCTCCCAGAGGAGCTGCAGTCACCACACACCCCCAGAACCCACTGTCCCCACCTGAGTGGAGTCTCAGAAGAGACGGTGATGCTCACAGCAGTATGTGGGAACTACCCCCTAGCTCTACCCAGCAGTAGGCCAGAGGGCTGTCAGGTCCCTGGGGTCAGTCACTTAGCCTCTGTTAGCATGAATGGTAACACTTCTCTCCTCCTTCCCAGGGTTGCTGTGAGGATCGAAGGAAGAGCTAGACAAGGCCCAGCACGGATGATCACACAACAAGCTTCATTGCTCTCATTGACATGCGGGTTTCGATTCTGGAATCCTGCTTCCTTCCTTTAAGTATTCCTGTGTGTACCAAGGAATGTGGCCTATGCTTTGGGCCGCTCCTGGGGGGGGGGGTTTTCCAAGGCCACGCAGTTAAGAGTGGCACGGTTCTTTATCTCCCCCCACCCTTCTGACTCTCTTTAAATATCACGGAGACTGACCCTGGGTGCATGCATGCCTATGGCTCCTGCTGACCACAGACACCCTTCGTCTTCTCTCCCATCTGTGCCCTCGCTGGCAGCCACATTCCACTGCAGTCTGGGACACAGCAGGTTGCTAAGTCTGCCTCCTGGATTTGGGTAGGAACTTGGCCTGGCAGACGCCGGTAGCGCTTTCCCTAGCAGCTCAAATTCATTGACCTGACCGCAGCATGCTGCCCTCTCAAGGGACCTAGCCTTTTTTAATTTATTTATGTGTACTGCCTGGAGAGCAAATGCCTATGTAAATGGGAGGCAGAGGCATGAAGCTTGGCGCGTGAGGGCTCGGAAAGACGAGAAACGGTCCCTTAGTCTTGTGGGATCGGAGGGGACTGCTTTTATAGGTGTCCCTGCGGCTGATGCCACCAGTCCAAGTCTGACTTCATGCTGGTGCGTGTGCCTGTGTGACATCAGGTGTTTCTGACAAGCACAGGACAGCAAGAAAAATAGTGTGTGGCTCTGACTCCTGGAATGTATCATCATTCCGCCCTGAACCCGTGAGCCAGCAGGACCAAGCCAGAGCAAAAAGCAAGCAAAACGCCAGCAGCCCTGGCAAGGACAGGGGAAGGGGCACATTTGGGCTTCACAGGGAAGTGAAGGATGGGCCCGAGCTGCCTGCTGGACAGAGCAGGGGGCCACTGTAGCAGGATTAATGGCTGAAGTTCCTCCCATTGGGCAAGGGAACCTGGTATGTTTGAGCAGCTCTGACAGCGGTCAGTCAGAACCGGGCCACACGGGACTGGCCTGGAAGGTTTTATATCTGTCTCTGGGCCTGGTCCAAGCTTGCTGTGCCCCGTACTGCCAGGTTGTAAAAGGTTTCTCTACATTCCCCTGCTGCTGTGAAGCCTGTCCACAGTCCTTTTGCCACCACAGCAAACTAAAATAAATCCTCCTTCAGGGCATTCTGTCAGGGACTTTGTCACAGTACGGACAGACGTAATGAATGCAGCCACTTATCCAAGTCCACATGGCTCCTAGCTGGGGCAGACGGGTGGGCGGCTTGGAGGGAATGGCGTAAGGGGAGGCAGAGCACAGTCTTCCCACCTCACCACCACCACCTCATGTCGAGGGTTTCTGAATAGAACTGGGGCCCAGTGCTGCTGGCCTGCTGGCCTTCCTCGGTCACCTTGCTGGCTTGCTGTATTCATGCCATCTACTTTCCGCCATTGCATCGACAGAATCTCTTTAAGTCTACCATGGTGGTCCTCTGCCATCCAAAATAGGGAACGGTAGTAAGACTGGAGTCCACACTTGTCTTCCTTGCTCTCAACTCATCGGATAACCAAGCACAGTTCATTCTAAGTCTGGAATGCCTGTTGAATCCATTGCTACCATGGTCTTCATTCAGGACCTCTTTCCGAAGCCATTCATCCAATTGACCAGTCCTAGGCACCAGGGGCTCTCGAACTGAGTTAGACTGGGAACCAGCAGTTCTCACATGCATCACGATCTCTCCAGGGACCCATTAACTTGCGGACTGATGCCCTTACTCCAAGACTCTCATTCAGAAAGTCTGGATAAGGCATGAGACTCTGGATGTCTAGCAAGGAGAAGATGGTATTGATGCATCTGATACATGGGCCACAGTTGGAGAACCTCTGCTCTAGAGTTCATTTCTACATTAAGTCCTGTCGATCCTTGGTTAACAAGCTCTGGTGTTTCTCCACTACGTTCAGGACACAGTCCTATCTCCTGGCTGTGATCTACAGGGGCTCTACCAGGTTTCCTCTTCAGCATCACACCAAGCTACTGATGTCCCTTCAGCCCATGATGGGGGCACACTGTACTCTTTATGGCCCATGAGTTGTTATGTATTTCAGACCCTGCCTACTTTTCTCTGCTTGCAACTGATTCCCTCTCATTGCTTGTCAAACTCTTACTTCTCTGTCAAGGTCCAAGCCGATGATAACGTCCAATGGAAGGATCTTAGTGTGTGAGAATGACCACCCTGGACCTTTGGCATCAGTGAGACTGGGCTTTGAATTCGAGAACAGTTTATGTGACTTGGAGGTAAACTTTCTGGTAAGCAGAAATTAACCTCAGCTTCTTTGTTGTGAAATATGAATAATAATATTTATACTGCAAGATTGTTTGTAGAGAGGAAATGATTAATGAATACCCGCAGGTACTAGGTGTTCAATAAACAATAGCTATGATTTTCATTAGCTCTGCTCTAAAGTCTTGCCTGGCTCCTACAGCTTAATGAGTTCCTCTTGTCTCTGCTCCCATAAATTTGGTACGTGATCCCACTTTGCATATATCTCATGCTATGGCTTCATGTTATATACTGGGCCTCGCTCCCCATAGAATCAGGGCAGTAATATGAATATTAAGGAGTAGACTCTCCCAGCAGACTTTTGGGCACCAGGCTTCACAAGCTTTAGGCAGTTTCATAGGAAGAAAATCTACTGCAGATGGATAAAACTCCACAGTTGAGGGCCTGATGGGTGAGCCTAGAGCATTGGCTGGGTTGGGAGCCATGCTCACTCCTTGGACAATATACAACCTGCACTGCTGTATTTCATGGTTCTATCTATACAGAATGTGAACTCTGTGAAATTCAGCCTGAAGCCACAACCAAGATTGGGTCAATACATCTAGGGGCAGGTAGTGTTGACCAGCCAAGCATGGGAGTACACAAGCAGGCCCAGCAGGGGCCTAGTTTCCGGAGTCACATTCTACTTGGGAAGGAAAAGAGTCCAAGGACCAGGCTTAGTAACCTCCGAGACAGGCTGAAGGAACAACCAGAAGCAGAATTCCTAAAACCTGGTAGTGAATGAGGATGGCTTTGGGGACTAAGGCAGAGGCTAAGTCCCTGTTTGCTGAGCAGAGCTCTCTCAGAAGCACATGTGACCTCAGACTAGACCTACTACATAGGAGATTCTATATCCAGGCAACACACTCACCTCTGTCACAGAGGTAAGGGACTGGCGCCAAAGTATCCTCAGAAGAAGTCATGATGCTACTGTCCCTAACTGTTCACAGGAGACAGTTCCTTGCTCAAGCCCCAGATCAAGGTCCACTGTCCATCTCCCTGTGTAGCTGCAAGCCATCCCTTAGAAAGTTCGGGGACCTTAATTAACACATTCTCATTTCCTCTACAGACCCCTTTCTTCCCATCACAGCTGGCACTCAGTGGGGAAGGCAGAAGTAATCCCAGTGAAGAGACTCTTCTGATACATTTCCCAGGTGCCCCTGGGGTTTGGAGACGTTCCCAGTGTGAAACAGCTGAGATAACTCCAAACCTCAGTGAAATGTGCCCACTTCAGATTTCTCCAATCAACACCTTCATCGAGAAAGAAGCAATGCTGGGATCTAAAGACCCACCAGCGAGGCCTTCCCTCAGACCTGCAGCTGCCTTCTTTGGGCCTTAGTCTCCACAGTCCCATGAAAGGGCTAGACCCTACTCACTTTCTAGGAGGTCAGGAGTCAAGCTGTGTGTATTCTCTGGTGGCATGAAGATATCAGGTTCATAATTGTCTACTTTGGGGTTTTTTTGGTAGGTACTTACACCTGGATGTATTTTGTTTTCATGTTGAATATTTCTCCTACCTCCACTTCACCTCACCCATAGCTTCCAAAGATAGGACCCCCTGTCTGATCTCCAAGACCCTACCACAGCGGCAGAAACATCGGAGGTGTTAAATCAGTCTGCTGACGGATCCCCAAAAAGCTTTCTTGCCTGACCCTTGACCTGACAGCGGTTGCTATAGACCTGCCAATGAGTGTTTTCCCTAGAATTGCCAAAGAAGGGCTTGCCCCATAACACCTGGCACCTTGTGTTGCCAACCTAGTGCTGCTTTGACTGCATTTCATGTCCCACGTCCATTACATAAGGAAGTCAACATGCACAGGGTGACCATGCTTTCCCTCAAGGAGCTGCCAGACAAGTCTCTGGTGGGGTGGATTTCTGCTTTTACACTTGCATTGTGCTACAATATACTTTGCTCTTCTCATCACTTACCCCTTAAGGAATCTTGTATGAAAGCTGGGGTCTGCCCTTCCCTTTCCTGTTGGAAAATTCCTAGAGAAAAGGTATCTGGTTTTAAGACCCAGTGCTTCCAGACACGAGTCAATTGAGGCTCTGCCTAGAGTGGTGTGTGCACCCACACACGAGGTGGGGGTCAGGGGTACGGGTGTGCTGCTCATAACAGAACCACTCATGATGCTTGATTTCTCATTGCTGGGACGAAATAAATTCCTGACGGAAGCAACTTATGGGAAGGAGGTTTATTTTGGCTTACGGTTTCAGAGACCAGAGTCCATCATGTTTGGAAAGGTTAGTGACAGGGATGTGAGGCTGTTGCTTCTCACCTCCAGGAATCAGAGACTAAGAAGACCATAAGCAATGTCCATTTAGCATCTTCAAACCCCACCCTTCACAATAAACTTCCTTCAGTGAGACCCCACAACCCAATGTTCTATAACCTCTCAGGACAGCACCACTGGCTAGGGATCAAGAATTCAAACACATCAGCCTGTTGGGTGGGTGGGGCATTTTATATTCAAACCAATATCCCACTTTCTAGATGCAGGCACAAGTGTCAATCAAATGTCACTCTCAAACAGATCTCCAAGAGCTTCCTCACTGATGATCCTGGAGCAGCTGATGCCTTCCTCCCCAGCCTAGCATGCAAATGCAGAGGACGGGAACTCTCCACCCGAGACAATCTCTGTCACAGTTACCTGTTCTCATGCTCCCATGAGCACGTGGGAAGAACATGAGCTTGGGGAATAAAGAGGGTGTTGGTCTAAGCTCTAATCATAAAATATATGGCTGGATGTGAGTTAATTACAGAACTTCCCAAGTTCCCATGTCCCCATTATGAAACAGGGTAACAATCCCTATCTCATAGTTACCTGTGATAAATGGAACAGAGTCTGGAACTCTCACCTGGCATTTGAAGATACCAGTCCTTCCTCCCTCGTCCTTAGCTGCTTCGCTTTGGGCTAGGGAAAGATGTGACCAGATGTCTGGGGCAGACATGACCCTACTCTATTCTGTGACAAGGTCAAGGGAAACCAGAGGGAAGAAAAGTTGTGGAAATTCATGGATGAACTTCCACCAAAAGCAGGGGACAGAGAGTGTGGCTGGGCCTCCCATCCATGGCAGGCTGTGGCTCTGGAGGCCCCTCTGTGGTCTTCTGCAGACTGAAACCCTCACTCCTCATGGTGGGAAAGCTGAGAGAGCCCTGTGCAGTGCTGGCAGCTACACAGCCATTCGGAAGAAAGCGAGAGGCCAAGCACACTCGAAGGGCTTTTATTGGCTTTTAATCAAGCATGCCTAAAAGGACCTGAGGACCACAAAACAGCCTTTAGAGAACTCAAATGAGACAGCACCATTCAGGCGAGCCTGGATGGTGGAGGAAAAGGGAAGGTACCTGTGACTGGAGATGTAGTTCATGTCCTGGCCCTTTAACTCCCCAGTCTGTGGATAACAAATCAAGCAGAAGCCACATGGACTGCTTTTCTGCCCAGGCGGTCTTGGTTTGCAAGCGGAGTCCCACTTCACACACACAATAAGGAAACATTCCAGAAAGGGCTTTCTGGGCCAGCCGGCCTATTCCTCTTCCCTTGAGAGGCAGGACAGCCTTAACTCATGAAATGCAAGCCTCCCAGTTTACCAGGTTGCAGATCTAAGTGTTAAAATCCCCCTACTCTCTCCATCACTCCCGGGCATCCTCAGCACTGCCCTGTTCAGGTTCATGCCATCTTCCTGGATCACTGGCGTCTGTCTAATGCAATGATGTGTACATGGTATCCACCCTCTCCCCTGCTGAGTAAACCCAGGACCAAAGTCAAGCTGCCATTCCTCTCTGAATACAATAAACCGACTGCCCAGTCTTCAGTCAGTAGTGTCCCCCAGCTGTCTGAACACAGCTTGCATATTCAAACACAAGAATCCCATCCCAGCCGGCTCCTGAACATAACCTATTTCTCTATGGCTCTTCTTATGCCTGATTATGGTTGTCCAGAGCCAAGAGCATGGTACTGAATGAATCCCAGCATCCATCACACCCAGAATGTCCTTTCTACAACGATGATCCTTCCTGACCTCTCCAGGATCCCCCTCTTTGCTGAGGAGTGCACTCCAGGACATGCATCAAATGCTTGAAACAGAACAGAACCCCAAGCTCTACCATGTTTTATTGTCTCCACTAAGCATCCATCACACACTATGTCTGTAACTTTTGCAGCTTGAGGTACAAGAACAAAGCTACCCTTCATTTTTTCCCCCCTCCTTCACAGTCATACAGACAGGGGATTCATTCTTACTGTGGATCTTACCAACACAGAATGCAATATTTTTTCCTTATTAAGTTGAGAGTTTTACCCACTCACCGATGGGAAGTATTTTATGAAAGGGCTTATCTTTGACACATCTGAATTGCCAGTATCACTACTTTTGTGCTTTGGGGACATTATTAAGTAAAATAAGATGACAGCAGCTCGAAGACCAGTATTGCCATATTTGATAGACAGTGACTAAGGGGTGGATAGCATATAGAGTGTAGACACACTGGGCGAGAAAGAAGATCCATCGTATCGTGCTGCTCATGACTCACAAGTTAAAATTTACAAAATCTACTTCTAGAATCTTGCATTTGCAAGGTCATGGTTTACGATGGGTATCTGAAACCACAGCAAGTGGAACTTCTGCTGAGCTGGCTTTGCCTTTGTGGGCTGTTCCTTGAGCCACCACTGCAACTTATTCACACTCTGCCAGACCTATAGCTACCCCAAGTGAGTTTAAGTTCTTCAACTGTTTTGTGAAAGTTTCCTCCTCTGGACATTTGGTTATTGTGGGGATTTGATTCACAGGATGGGTCGAGCACTTCCAACGGCACCTGGCGGATCTGGGGAGATGCCTGGTGGGTTTGCCATGCCATCGTGACTATCTGAGAATCCACGTCAAAAGTCAGACACTAGCATGCTGTCAGTCATCCCAGTGTATCCTTACAGAGAGGAGGCAGGTAGAAACAGGAGACCACCTGAGAGCTCACAGGCACGTAAGCTTTGGGTAGGCAACGGTGAAGAGGAGAGACCCTGTCGCAAACAGAGTTTCATTTTAGGTAAAGGCTGTCACTCATTCACACCCCTCCCCACCCCCGCCACATACACACACAAACACACGCTGGCTCACGAATGTGTGCACACACAACACCAAACACCCCAAAAGCTAAAGTATAAATT
This sequence comes from Rattus rattus, assembly GCF_011064425.1. Lineage (NCBI taxonomy): Eukaryota > Metazoa > Chordata > Mammalia > Rodentia > Muridae > Rattus > Rattus rattus. The sequence goes on from NC_046161.1 coordinate 37,179,265, forward strand.
AGTGAACTGAGGGTGTCATTCAGTGGTAGAGTGTGTGCTTAACAAACGTGAGGTTCATTCCCCAACACCATCGGAAACCTGTACTGTGCTAGCCTTTGTCATCCCTATGACGCCATTCTTACAGCCATTATTAATATATCATATGTCACACTGTACAGTAATTCTTAGTTTTCTCGTCTAACTCTTTGACTAGATTCCAAACCTTTTACAGGTAATCCCTCATATTTAAGCAGTTCTTGACAGGAAGTAGGCATTTTGATGAATGAGTGAAGTGTGGAGTTATAATTCAAGGCCACCTCTGCCCGACTGTTGAGAGCAAACCTTCATGGGGAGGGCGATGCAGAATGCCCCTCACCACATCATGGCTGCCATAGGGGAGGGGAGGTAAAGAATGAGTGGTATACTCATCTGGGGGCCCTGGATCAATGTCTCTCTGTTAAAGAGTGCTGAGTACCATTCTATGACCTATTTGCAGTTAAAATAGTCTCTGGCTTCAAGGTAGAAAGTGATCTCAGGGGACTATTTGAATTTTCTTTCAGTTCAGCAAAATGTCTCTGGCCAATCTTCCCAGTGGATTGAGGCCACGGACAGTCACCTCTCCGGGTCTCTGGCAAGGTCCCTTCCCAGGAGAGGAGAGGGAACAAGGCGTTTCAGCTTCATTTACACTTAATTCGTCAAAATGTCATTGGTAAGAGCTATTTGATGTCCCAGGCTTATGAGCCTTGAATCTAAGCCTTGCAAAGCTCTTTTCTCTTTGAACCTAAATGTGCCATTCTGCCAACATGGGGCCGCATGCCAACAGGGTGCTTTGCTCCGAACCGTGAAGCTAGATGGGGGCGCTCCCTCTGATGAAAGTGCCTACCTTTCCCCAAGCAGGGCCTGAGGATGGCTGACTAGGGCAAAACAAATCCAAACTCAAAGTTCTCCAAACAGCCACCCTCCCCCTGCTCAGACTTAATCCCAGCAGGGTGCTGGCCCTCTGGCCTGCTTCTGTGAGTCCCTGTTCTTTCATTCCCAGTACACTCCCAAAGCTAGTGGCATCTACACAAAAGGCATGCTGGGAAGATTTTCACACATATTCAGGAAGTGCTTGAATGACCTTCTTCAACTAATGCACCGTGCACCCTGGCAATACCTTGTGCAAGGAAGTAATATCTGGCCAAGGCTCTAAAAGAAACACCAGGGAAAATAACCCTGTCTCTCCATCTCATTTGCTACACAGGTAGCTGCTATAGTCTTTTCTTTATAAATCTTGAGATTCTGTAGAGTCCCAAGCCCTCTGTGAGGGCTTCCTTTGATGTCCCTCCATCTCCCCTGCTGCTGAAGTTTCAGCAGCATTGACCGAGCTTTTTGTCCAAGGCAATGTGGAAGACAGGCTTGTCCACAGACCTCCAACACCACATCCCTTCAGCCTGGTGTGCCAAAATGGCCTCAGAACACCTTCCTGGGCCAATCCACCTTCTCCTTCTCCTTGAGTTTGTTCTGTCCCAGGGAATCCTTTGACATTCCTCCTGAAAGGTGACTCTTCAGCAGCTACATTTCAGTGACTCACAAAGGTTACTCCCTTCCCCCTAGAGGGAGCTCAGCAGGGGTGACTTGGTTGGGATCCTGTCACTGTGTGTTCTCAACTGTCCCTGTGTGTTCTTGCTGACAACCTTCACTCTTCATAGTAGGTGTTTGGGCTCTAGTCCTGACACTTCCTGGGGCTGCTGAGACGTGTGGATGTGCAGGACCCCTTGGTGTCTAAACCTTCAGGGCTCAGCAGCTTCAGGCAGACTTAAAGGCAGGGAGGTCTCATAGTCCAGCCTTGCATAACTCCCCAGATCAGCCCCCCCCCATGTGTCCTACCCTTCAGCTCTGCCTTTGGTGCTTTGGGATCCAACTCCTCTAATGGCACTCCCCAAGGAGCGGAAGGGGTGATATCCCATGACAGGAGTTCCAGGCAGTGAGAGCTGGGACTGCTGATGGATGCTCTTCTCCCAGCTGTGGACTGCTCGCTGAGCAACAGTTTCATCCGGCCTTGAAGACAGAAGCACTCGCTGCGGTACAGAGCCATGAATGGCTGTTGCTCTCACATTCTTACTTGTGTTTGTTCCCATCCTGCCGGGTGGTCCTCACCCCTTCCTCATGCTTCCTTGCAATCACCCTCTTGAAAATTAGCAGTAAGCTTTGGCCTTGGTCTTAGTTTCTGTTTTCTAGAGAGGCTCGCACAAGACAATGCAATATTTCCTGTATGTGCAGTGTGTGTGTGTGTGTGTGTGTGTGTGTGTGTGTGTGTGTGTGTGTGTGTGTGTGTGAACTTTTCACCAAAGGTTCCATCCAGTTGGACACTGCTTCAGTGAAGCAGCAAGGGTAGATGCTGACATCTTTGTTTACACCCAGACAACACCAAGATCTGCGCTCTCCCAGATCACGAGCACTGAAATTAGGCGATCCAGGCTGTGAACTTACTACCTGCACCAATTAATTTGACTTCTCTGAGCCTCCACTACCTCATTTGTGTAAGAGACAGATTTGGTCTGGCTACCTCTAAGAAGCCCCAACAGTGTCATGGGGAATACTGTAGTACCAGCTGCTTGGGGGAAATACCTTTGAGGATGGATCTGGGCCTAGGTCTCCTGTATCCTTGGGGAACTTTGGTAGAACCTGGGCAAATGATGTCTGACATTCCCCCATTTCTGTCCAGGGACAGTCCCAGTGACATCCAGACGTCTTGTTGCATAAAAAGCTCTTTCCATCTTATCCAGACAGTCGCTCTTCATTCTCTAGAGGGTAGGCCAGACATCTCTCCAGGGAAAGTAGCACTCACCAGGGTTCTAGACAAGAGGTGTTTCTAGACAAGATCCACTCTCTTTAGATGTTCTCTTGAAATTCCACCTCTCTAGACAAGATCCAGTCTCTTTAGATGTTCTCTCGAAATTTGAAGTACGCTGCCTCCCTTGAACTTAACATAATCCACAATGATATAGAAATGTGGTTAGTCACAACTTTCTGCCTCACTCCCTTAGCTATAGGAATTATACAGGCACTGTCCATACTTATGTGGTCTCATGTATCTCAGATGTCTGGAAGAGTGGAAAGTATCAAATAAGTGCTCGTTGAGTTAATGGACTAGTTATGTAATACCACGTCCCCGAGTTTTGATGAGATCAACCCAGTGCTGTTTTGGTTGAAAGACGAGTTGGGGTGAATTTTAAGATCCTCGTCTGATTGCCCAAGTCGCTCAGTATGTAGATGCATGCCCTCACATCTCAGGATCCTCTCCCTCTCTGCAGCCCATGTCACAGCTCATTAGGGGACTAATAAGGAGATGGCTATTCAGTGACTCCTCCATCCCCAAAGTCTTCCTGCCAGACACCAGGCAGCCTGGGGGGACTAAAGAGCTGGGCTCAAGGTGACCAAGGGTGACATAGATGAGGGGCAAAGAAAAGGATTGAAATTTCAGCCTGCTGTGGGCTAACAGTGAAGCTGAGCCTTCATGGGAAAGTTACCAAACAAGTGGTCCACAGAGTTCTGGGACTGTAGAGAAGAACATTGTTTGCCTTTCTGCCTCCACACAGGGTGTGTCCATATCCCCAAGCCCCCGGGATCTTAGTTACTTTTATATTTCTGTGAAGAGAGACCATGACCAAGGCAACTTATAGAGGAAAGTGTTTAATAGGGGCTCATGGTACCAGAGGTTAGAGTTTATAATTAGCATAGCAGCATGGCAGCAGGCAGGCAGGTATGGCCCTGAAGTAGTAGCTGAGAGCTCACATCTAATCTACAAATTAGAGGGAGAGAGGAAGAGAGGGAGGGAGGGAGAGAGAGAAGAGAGAAGGAGCAGAGTGGGAATAGTGGGAATAGCATGGGCTTTTGAAACCTCAAACCCCATCCCAGGGACACAACTCCTCCAACAAAGCCACACCTCCTAATCCTTTCTAAACAGTTCCACCAACCTGGGACCAAGCAATCTATGACAGCCAATCTCATTCAAGACACCACATCCTGGGATCTTGCTTAAGCTTCAGCTGACCTACTGGCCTTCCATTCCCAGCTTTAGTCTGTAAGCAAGACCTTATTTTTGAACAGGCTCACTCTGAACCCCAGGCACCTATGGGTGGTTCATAATCCCCTGCTTGGGGTTTGCTATTTACCCTGCTGGGGCCTGAAGACACTGCTGTCTGGACTGCCTGGCCTGGCCTCGGCATCCTCCCTGATTAGCTCTTAAACACCTCTTCTACAGCTCTCACATAGAACTCTTTGTAGTCACTGACAGTAACTACTGCTTCAACAATCTAAGTAGTATTTATAGCCTCAAAGACAGGGATTAAAAAATGTTATCTTATAACCAAAGTTTGGCACACAGAAAGGATTAAAGTCTTATTACAGTCATAGAGGTCTTATCTTAGAGATAGTTGTCCTGAGAAATGAGCTGTTAGGTGATTTTTGTCATGGTGTAAACACCACAGAGTTCATAAAGACACCTATGACGTCACTAGACAATATAATCTTATGAGACCATCATATGTAACATGCAAACTTAAGACAGCTATGCTGTTACCAGACAATATAACCTCATGAGGCCATCATCACAGATGAAGACACCTCTTTCTATGTAGCATGTGATTAATATTCAATGAGGGAAAGGATCTGGGCATGAATCCCAGCACTATCTAATACAGTGTAACTTAACAAGCCAGTAAGCTTGAGTCCTTCAGACTGTTCAAATGTAATGCAGACAGCAATTATCCAAGGAGATGGGAGGTACTGTATGGAGAGCCCTAGACAATCAGCCCATCCTAGGAGGCCATAGAAGCTGCTCCTGCCCTTGGCAGAGAGGAAATAAGGATTCAAGCTTACCTAAGGACCAAGACATGTACTGTCTGCATTCTGTCCTCTTAACCTGTCCTGGTCACTAGAACTCAACTGTAGAAACATGGACAGTGAATTAGCAACGGTTTCATTAATTTCTACAGCTGTTGACCGTGTCTACAAGGAAGACAATTTGGTTCCCCACAAGAAGAACATTTTTAGCCCTTACTTTAACCTGACAGAAGACTGGCATTCTGAAGTGACCTGGAGTCTAATCAAGTCACCCATTGACCCTGAGAACTGACAGCACATGCTCGCACACCTTGGCTCCTGGTCTGCGAACAGACATCAATAATGGGGAAAAGAAACAAGAAGTAACATGTGAGCCATCACCACGGCCCACACCTCTGACACTTCAGCCCTCATTCCCAATGTTGCCACATTTCCCTTTACATCTCCCACATATCAAAGTCAGCCGATGTAGGTGCCCTCTGCCCTCCCAGGGCCCACCATGCAGGGCCCGTCCATGAGCAACAAAATCATTAGAGCAAACAACTAAAACACAGGGGTTGTCTAAGAATAGAAAGCCAAGTCCAAATCCGACTTACTCCAGTGCTGGTGGATAGAACCCTGACATAGGAATCATAGCAACCGTTCTCACCATTTTAGCTCACTAGAGATTCCTGGAATGGATAAGCGCAGATAAGTAGATACTTGGTCAGTATGTGAGGCAGACAGCAGCTGCCATGACCCCCCCCCAGCACCCTCCTACATAAGTACAGACCACTGGACTCCTTACCCGAGCGATCAGCTCCCCAACCATGCCCGTCCAGGTGCCGTTGGCCTCAGGTACACCGTAAACACCATCCCCAACAAGGCGGATCTTGTAGTTGAACCGTAGGATCTCAGCCAACTCCTTGAGCATGTCCACGCAGAATCCCTCGTATCGGTCATTGCCTTCCATCTCCTGGTGGTTCCCCTTCAGCATTAGGTATGGGTTTTCCTGCAGCAAAACTGGGTAGCTGTCAGTCTCATCTTAGCCTTGGCATTGCAGCCGTGTGGGATGGGGAGGGCTGAGCACAGGAGGTCAGGGACTTGAGGGGATAGGAGGAGGGATGTCGCTTGATTAACAGGCAGCCTTAGAAGTGGTGATTAGCTTCCCTCTTCTACCCACTCCCCAAAGTACCGGTTCAAGGCATTTTCTTATCAGGAACACACGTGAGTCCCATTGCATAGGGCCAAGGTGAAACCCCTTTCTGCTATTAGAAATCATTATCTTACTTCATTGCCCACCCCAGGACCCTGGGCCCATTTTTCCTTTTACGCACAGACCTATTGCTAAGGAATGCAAAGATATGCCAAGAAAGAGGGCTAAGTAAAAATACAGACATGGTGAATGGATAAAGAAAATATGGTGCACACATAGGAATATTACTTAGCCAGAAAGCAGAATGAATTCATGTCATTTGAAAAAAAAAAGGAAAAGGAAAAAAGAAGAAAAAAGCTAGAAATTGAGGTTATCATGTTAAGAAATAACTCCTACCCAGAAAGAAATGTTGAAGCATATATTGTTTTAAAAGAAAAACCAGGTTTCCTATACACGCCTTTAATCCCAGCACTTGGGAAGCAGAGGCAGGCAGATCTCTGTAAGGTCAGGGTCACCTGGTCTACATAGCAAGATCCTGTGTAAAAGTTTTAAAGGAAGCAGGCAGGCCACTCTGGTGGGTGTCTAGAGACAGTGCCACAGAGAAGGGAGATTCACACAGGCTCTTGGCAGAGAGATGTAGAAACATTGTTAGACAAAAAGGTGGAGGTTGGGCCATTCTGGGCCAGGGAAGGACATGCTCAGATACAATTCCATGTGAGAAGGGGTGTGGCCCATGCCGGGTCTCCAGTGTAAGTGACCCATGGTTATGCCCAAAGGGTTAGGGGGATAAATAGAGATGGAAAAGGCTAAGCATGGGTCCAGATGTGGGATGAGACAATTGTATGTCAGGAGAGATGTAATGGAGGAGCATCTTGAGTTTTGAAGATATAAAGCTGTGATTTTAAAAGAAGTACTAGGTGCTGACAAGGCGCATGCGGGGTAAGGCAGGTTCTGTCGTGATGTGTGATGAAGTCCTGACCACATGCGGCTCAGGCCAGACTGGAGAGAGCTAGAAGAGTGTAAAGTCATAGGAGGTGAGCTCCAGACCTGGCTGTGCATCAGGATTAGAGATCAGGGGTCCTAAGATTCTTCACATCTCTAGTGATAACTGGTAATGGAGTCACATCGGCCATGCATGGCCCAGCAGGGGAGAAGATCAAGGGCATACTGGGGTTGAAATGGGGGTAGTTTATACAGGGGGTAAAGACCAATGGAGATTCAACATGTGGATGAGGACAAGACAGGGCAGTGGTTTGGAAGCATGGAGAATGTGGGGCATCATGGGAAAGAGCTAATGCAGGACAGGCTAAGAGTGACGGAGAACTACATGTTCAAGGGAACCTAATTTTAGAAAGGATGGAGAGAGAAGGGTAGTCACGCAGCACAACAGCACCAGCAACCAGAGGCTGACAATGAGGAATGCAGGAGTCTGAGAGTTAAGGGGAAGAAGAGGGAAGAAGGAGACTATGACCCTTCCCACTCAGCAAAGAGCACAGCCGTGTGCTGCTGCTGGGGCTTGGTTACCAGACCTGTCCAAGCAGGCATGGAAGGTATGGGGGACTGCAGGAATTCAGGAGTAAACGAGTAAAGAAATGTATGGCCAACTAGAGAAGGTGGGAGGCGGAGCATAAGGTGGCCTCACAAAGATCCTATCTCCCTCAAAGTTACACCTCTCTGTGCCCAGGAATGTGTCTTCTGTGATGCCCTGCTGTATGACAGTATCTTCAGGCAGGATAGTGATGGTCTCCTTTTAAGGGGTGAGGGGTCAGGGGTCACATAATGACAGGTGACAAGGAATTCCTGCAAATCAGGGAGGTTGGAGAAGGCAGAACAGGCAGTGTCACCTGTGGACCCAGTTCGAGGAAGCACCGGGTGGAGACAAAGCTGGGAAGAGGCCTTGGGCATGGTGCACATGTGGATACATGCAGGACATGCTATGTCCTGAATTATGGGATGTTGCTTAGGATCACCCCATGTTGGATCATACGGGGCTTGAATTAGCACCTTTGTTCCTAGTAAATATTTCTAGTTTGGACAGGCCACCTCAACCACATCTGTATAGAAAACAGACTCTGGTGTCCTTTGAACTAACTTTACGCAGAAGATCTAGTCAGTACTGCCTTCTCAAGAATTTCTGTGTTGATCTGAACATATAAACAGACAGACAAACACACACACACACACACACACACACACACACACACACACACACACACACACACACACACCCTAGTAACTTCCCCATCTAAGAATATGACCTCTGGCTTCGATACAGCAGAAGCCTCTAGCATGGTCAGGCTCCAGATGTGAGGAGACAAGAAGCACATCCTAGCGGGCTCCTTGCTTCCAGCCCCAACTCTGCTTAGCTTTTAAAGCATTTCTCGAAATTCCTCCCTCCAATTCTGTTCAAAGGTATTTCCATACTCAGACTCTAATCGTTAAGTTCCTATTTGTGTCAGGGGCTCCCATTCATGAAGGGGATGTGAGGAGTCCATGAGATAGGTCTGACAGTCAGAGGGGTGTGAAGAAAGCCAGAGGCAGAAAAAGCAGGAGTCACAAGGGGAGACTCCAGAGACTTCGAGCTGGGGAAAAGCTTCCAGAGGGAGGGTACAACATCCCATCATGGACATATGAGGAAGTGAGGGATCTTGGGCCACAAGGATGCATGGAGTATTACTTGACAAGGTGGTCATTTGACTATGATGGGTTTAGAACCCAAACTAAGGAAGGAAATGACCGGACGAGAAGACAGACTTAGCAAATGGAAGGGGAGCCTGGGAGGACTCCACCACTGACTGGGAACAAAGAGGCACAGGAGAGAGCTGAACTCTGGACTAGGGCATGGGCTGTGAGACTCACAGAAGGGGAGAGAATCGAAGGAGTTCCACAGATAGAAAAGATGGAGGGAGGGAGGGCCCAGCAGTCATGCCCTGCCCTAACCTCCCTCCAAAAAAAATGCCTTAGATAGGTTGCTCCCAGTTCTCAGCTGGATGAGAGTGAAGCACCATCTTCCTCTCTCTGATCATCCTGGCATTCTAAGTGGTTCCGGTGAGCAGGGTAGGAGTTGGGAGCTGGAGAGACTGAGACCTGGGAGCCTGGACATGTGTTCCCTTCCTTGTCTCCAGCTGTGTCTTAGCAATGGGATGGTGGGGGGAGTTGAGTAGCTCTTCTCCTGTTTTGCCTCCACTCAGATGCCACCCCTTTAAGGAGGTTCCGCTGACCACCTGGAAACGGATGCTGCCTACCATTGCTCCCAGACCACCTTCTAATGCACGGTTTGACTAGAGCTTAAGCATCTGTAACTCATGCCAAACCTGAGCTACTTCAAAATCTAAAACATTTGGAGTGCTAACAGGACCCTACCACGTGTTTCAGAGTCTAGAATTTCTTGTTAGGGATGTTCAACTAGCAACGTCTAAGAAAATATTCCAAAACCTCCAGATAAGGGAGACTCAATATTTGTTGACATTTTATTGCCTGCCGTATATTCCACATTAAAACAGAAGGTTCTGACAGGCAGGGATTCTTGTGTCTGGTTCATTGATGTTTCCTTAGTACCTTGAAGAGTGCCAAGCATATAGAAGTGCCCAATAAATATTCCTCAGATGGACAAATGACAATATTCAGTGTCTTGTCTCCAAATGAAGGGAAGAGTGAATGGCAGAGTGTACAGGACCCTAAGTATACAGGATCATGATTCTGGATTAAGCTTTCCCCTTCCCAACCCATTCTCAGGAAAGCCTGTGTTTTCCCGCATTTTCTAAGCACCTAACAACACTCTCCTTTGTTCTCTCTTTCCTCTGCTACTGCTTCCTGTCTTTCAGAGTCCATCAGTAATAATGCTTTCTCAGGCTTTGCTGCCCTCCCCTTGGCGCTTTCCTGCACATCTCAGGGTTCGAGTTTCCCACCTCTTTTTCTTGTGTTTTTTCTCACTCTGTTTATGACAGATCAGTAATCCCAGCCCCATCTTCCTGGGCCTCAGGAGTTCCTGAAGGTCATAATGGAGGACTACAGGCTTTTTTTTTAAAGGCAAGAGAAATAGACATATTTGAAGACCTTGCAAATCTATCTAGTAGGGGTTAGACCGTGCAGCCAGCCTATACATTGCCCTGCTTGAGGCTGAAGGAATATCAGTATGAAGATGCTAGTTATCTTTCTGTGGTGGGATGCTGTGTGTGGTGGGGAAATACCCTTTTGATTAGTTAATATCAGAGTAGGGAAGAGTGGAGCAATTATTGCTTAGCATGTAGTTGGCTTAATTGGCAGATCTTTTGAAACGAGAGGTCTTCAGGGCTAGCGGTGATGGTAAGACCTTGGCCATGTGTAGCCGACTTAGCCCATCTGCTCAATGATAACCTCTTTGAAGATACGGGCCAATACATACTCATCTTTGTTTTTTATGAGCAAGCAGAGTGCCAGGCGCACAACAGGGGGCAGAGCTGGGAGGTGGACTTGGTAATTACTGAATGGAAATGAGTCAAGTGGAAAGGCAGATGGTCGGTGGACTCGTGGGTTCATTGAGAACTCTCTTGTCACTGTCTGGAAGTGAATGAAAGGCCAAAGAAGTCCACAGACATTTAGGTGTCCACTTGAGGCTGAGTGGGGTGGGAGGGCAGGGCTGGTTCTGGATATAGCAGCTACCAAGCAAAGTGGACTGCTGGTAAAGAGGGAGTCATCTCAGGGGATTGGATCCAGCTTGTCCCACCTATGTCGCAAGGTCCCATTTCTAGGGTTTTGAAACAGTTCTCCTTGCCAAGCAGATCCCCTGGGAGAGGTATCTACACGCTGTGGACTCTCTCCCTCTACCCTAGCTGCTTGGCGGCTCATCAGATATCATTTCCATACGAAACTGCAACGGGAGTGCAATTACGCTGTCATAAATTGGCCTCTGCGCTGTGATTAGCACTTCTATCTTCTGTTCCCTGGGAAGCCCATGAGCAAGAGCTTGGGGAGGAGGCACCCCCGGGAGCTGCAGCTGGAGGCCCGAGAAACCCCGCTTACCAGGATGGTGGTGACGACCAGGGTGGTGTTGAAGAGACTGTCAGAGATGTTGGAGGCGTAGAGGCGGCTGTCCATGCTGAGGCCCTCTGCCACATGCCACTGGCCAATCTGAGGAGACCAAGGGGGAGAGGATGGGAAGGCTTGAGGAAGGGATGCATTGGGCTGCAGGTTGCTGGACTTGAGAGCAGCAGAGGACAGTGTTCTACCGTGGGTAGACCCCAGGAGGGAAGGATGGGAGAGATATAGAGGAGCAATAGGCTAGACAAGAACTAGGGGACAGGACACAAGATTGAGAGTCTTGAGGGAAGGGGGTTGTCAGAGTGAAGAAAGAAAGGATCAAAGACTTGGGAGAGATGAGAAAAAATAGAGAAATTAGTTAGGAGTATAACATGGTGCAGAGAAGTTCTGACAGCAGAAGGGGGCGGGGCAGAGGGACAGGGAATTGTGTTATCATGAAGCCTCTTTTGCTTTGGCCGACCCTGGATAAATCCAGTTATCTAGGTAAGAATAAGAATGGCAGCAATGTACACTTGTACACTTAAACATTACTTAAGAAAAAGAAAGATTGGTGGCTCATGTCTGCACTTGCAAGGTCAAGGCAGAAGGATTGTTTTAAGTTTGAAGTTAACCTGGGCTACCTGGTGAGTTCAGGGATAGCCTGGGCTACCTAGTGAGACTCTATCTCGACAAACAAACAGAATGGTGAATAAGAGAATAGATACAAGATGAAATGAAACTGGTATGTAGTAGACCTTTAGTGAATGCTTGCCTGCGGCTGGGAAGAGTTCTTGCCTGGCATGGTGATGCTGTAGGTTTAATTCTTGGTAGTGGAAAGCCTAAATGAAATCATATGGCGACAGGAGCTAAATGCTTATTGTTTGGTTAAGCACATGGCTGAGTGAACAAGTCAGAAGAGGGAAGAGTTGGGTCCTAGTCTCCTTACTCCTACCCTGCCTCACTGTGAGGATCCCCCAGAGCTTCAGCTCTTCCAGCTAGAAATGAAAGTGGAAACGTTCCTCTCCCTTCTCAGAACCCACAGATCATGCATGTACCAGCTTGACACCACAGGTCCCACTCTAACCAGGAACACAAAACCCACTGTGCAACCTCAGTGATGCTTCCGACCTCCATGCATGCTCCCCTCTGCGTCCAATGAGAATAATCACGGAAACTTCTGGTGGGTGTGGCGAGGAAGGATTTGACCTGGCACTCCATGAACATGATTTTTCCATTCATTTCTTTACTGTGTTTTCAAATTGTCCTTTATTTGTTTTATTTTTATCTTATTGTGGTTTAAAAAAAACATTTACACAGAGGGCTGGAGAGATGGCTCTGTGGCATCTGTGTGCAGTAGAAGCGTGGGGGCTCTGACCCCACATCTCCAGCATCCACGTTAAAACATAAAAAAAGCCAGGCACAGCAGTGTTGCGCCTTTAATCATAGCCCTGGGAAGGCTGAGATGGGAGGATCTCAGAGGCTTGCGGGCCGGCCAGTCAAGACAAATTGGCAAGTTCCAGGAGTTCCTGATATTTTTTTTCTTTTAAAAGAAAAAAAGTGAAAAGAGCTAGAAAAAGACATCCTAAGTGGGCATCTGGCCTCCATGTGTGCACACGCCCACCCATACAGATATGCACACGCGCACACATAAGCATAGGCTCATACATCACAGGCATACATGCACAAACAAGATATGCCCTCTTGATCGTGTTGGCTTCAAGCTTGTGGCAATCCTCCTGCCTTGACTTTGCAAGCAGTGACATGAGCTATCATGCCCTCTTAACCAATTTTTGAGTACATATTTGTATCATATTTGTACATATTCCATCATCCTGGCAATCTCCAGGGGCGTCTGACGGAACAGAACACTGTAATAGACCTTATATTACATAAATATATTATAAACAAACAATACAGAATACAAGGATATAAAAGTCTATGAATAATGAATACATATACACTACACATATATTTGATCCCATATAATTCTGATGGCCATACTCCAGACAAGTCACTTCTGTTGCTAAGTAGTGGGGTTTGCATCCATGAAAGGTAGCTTTTGGCTGCCTGCATACCCAGAGACGCACACGGCCCCCTCTCCTAGGCACCAGCAGCAGCCTCCCTGAATAACTCCCATAAGGCCTGCAGTCGCTCCTGTTGCTCTCCCCAGGAGGTAGGCTCCGAGTTTGCCTTCAGAAGCTCCAACAACAATGAATGCTTAGGTCCCCCTTGCCCTCATTTGTACTCCATGGAACAAGAGGGCTCAACCACAGTATGGAGAAGACAGCAACCTGGCTTTATGCTTTGGAGAAGGCGGAGCATGCAGAGGAAAGGGGCGGAGCCACCTTGGACCACCAGCTAGGCTCTCCGGAACTGGAACTGCACATGAACCCATAGGTCATGACAGGTGAACCTTACTGGTGCAAAGGGTAGATAAGCAAAACGTCCTCTCTACACCCCTGGAAGGACGCTGCCACCAGAAAAGAGGGGCAGTTTTCTCTGCCTCTATAGTGGTTCTATGGACACTTTGTTTTATATACAATAAGAGATCTCACCCACCCTCTCTGAGAACCCACAGTTCATCAGCTGAAACCCCTAGATGAATCCTCCCACGGAAGCCAAGGAGCTCTGCTTTCTGAGCCCTTTAGCAGTGCATTTACTTTCTAGAGGTCTTCCTCATCAGCATTTCCCATGCTCAGACCCCAGGACCTTGCTCCCGGAGGTGGAAGCAGATAAAGCCACTGTCTCCTATCAGCACTTTATTCTTGCTGGCCAAGCATGGGCATAACACAGACGAGCTCCCCTGAGGCTTCTGGAGCTCCTACTGCCTTGCACAGGGACAGGTCAGGTGACATCGTTGTCCGATTCCCGGCCCCTCTTCTCTCTCCAGGGACAAGGGTAAGAAGATGATAACTGCGCTGCGAGATTTCCAGAGGGAGGTGGGCAATAATGACACGACACCTGTTGCATCATATATACCATTCTGTCACCTATTTGAGGTCTCCCATCATAGTTTGGAGGTGTCATGGTGTTTCTCTCTTATTAATGAAGAAACGTGCTCAGATGGGCCTAATGGTTCCTCTCTTAAGGCCATAGCTGCCTGCTGTGGCACAGGCTTGAATCTAGAGGCAGATCCTAAGTCTCTGATCTTTCCCAACTCTGTTGATGTCTTTTGGTGAGGACAGTAGTTTTTTTTGTTTGTTTGTTTTTTTTTTTGTTTTGTTTTTTTTAAATCTGAGCAGATCAGACTAACCAGGAAATGGCCTCAAGAGCCCCTCAGCCACCCACTATAAACCTTAGGGGCATAACTTTCTTCTCCCTGGTTTCAACACTCCATAAATCCAATAGGAATCCCTCTCCTCCTAGGCGGCTGTTTTCCTGTCTTTGAAACGGGTATAACCGGTTCCCAGTGGCCTGCTAGGCCACTACTTGGGCAAGAGGAACATAAAACCAAGTAGGCTAGGTGCCAGCATTCGGATGGTCGAGACAAGACTTCTCAGCAGTCTGTGGTCACCCTGGACTCCCACTTCACACCAGCGAGGCCACCTGCTCAAAGCAGCCCCAGCTCCTTGGCCACACTCAAGCAACAAACCAGGTTCCGACAACAGCCGTGGGTGGAAGAGATTTTTTTCCATAGCCAGCAATGACAGCCTCAGCAATGGACCCTCCAAGACTAACCCCCAGGGACCTGGCAAATAGACTAATTAGCCCTGAGCTCCAGTCAAGAAATGAGTCTCCCACCCACTCTCGTGTTAGCCTCCAGAAATTAATAGACCCATCAGCTCCAACAAAGTGCGGTGGCAGCCATTAGCTGGAGCAATCCAATTGCAGAAAGACAGTGGGAAGGGGAAAGCTGGTAGAGCCAGGTGCCCTGGGATAGAGGCTAATTGCCCCACCCACTGGGCGCCATCCATGCCACACATGTGCAGGGGTGGGTAGGAGATGTCACTCTCCCAGCACAAGATTTGTGCCTCTAACTGCAGCCAAATCCCCTTGCTCCACCTCCGTGACACTTGCTCCCTCCCGAGTCTTTCAGCAGACCCAGCTGGTTCCCCCCCCCACAGGCTTCAGTACACTTCAGATTACACCTCTGCCTCTTGTTTGCTGGCTTTTTGTTTGCTGGCTCCGCTTTTCCATCATTTTAAAGGGCCTGGGAGCCGTAATGAAGGGGAGAGAGGGAAGGAGGAAAGCACACATCTTGGGTAGGGCCATAGCTAGCCCCTATTTTATAGCATCTTAACTCAAGGAAGGAGATCTCCATCACCAAGGCTGGTGTGGTCCAGCCTGTGCAGAGATGATGCTGGATCTCATCCCATCTGGTCCTCGAGCATATAGTACCATCTGCATCCTCCAGAAGGAGGCCCCCATGTTGGAGGACTTCCTTTTACCCTGGCTTCTCTGCTTATGAATGGTGTGACCTCGTGCAGGTTACTTAGGCCTCGGGGTCTCTTTTCCCATCTGTAATATGGGGATTAAAATACCGCTTGCTGCCTCAAAGGGATTTTAAGATTAGTTCAAGAACTGTGTTAGTCAGCATCCGTTAGAGTACCATTATTAGGGCCAAAAGACACAGTCTCTTCTGTGTTCTCAAAGAGCTCCACGCTTTGATTTGAGCTTATTAGATGGATTAGGCACGTGCCAACAACTTCTGCTTTCAGACCAGCAGCGCCACCACAAGAAACTTAGTCATGAAGTCGAGGGATAGCACCAACAATCTGGGCTGTAAGCAGCCCTGCACGCTGTTCTGACTCTTGGCTGGACTGTGGCAGAGCACAAAGAACAATTAAGTAACAAACTGGACCCTGTGACTAACTAGGACACGGAGACTCACAGCCATGGGGCGTGGCGTGGCGTGGCGTGGCGTGGCACGGCACTGCACGGCGCAGGGGCGGGGCCATACTTATGCCACTGAGGAGGCGTTTCAAAACTGGCGCTCCTGAAATAAGGGGCCCCAATTCCTAGATTCTACCAACTTCTGTAGTGTAAACATTTCCAGTCAATTTCATGTTTCATACAGCTCACAGAGCCAGAAAGACATGTACAGATTCTGCAGCTGAAGCAAGCTGGTTTTACCGTGTACCCGATGCCGACTCTGCCAACAGGCTCCATACTGGGCGCTCAGGTGCATAGTAATCTCATCTCACTCTATCAGAAAACAGACTCAAGTCCTCCTAAGTCCATGCATCCAAGTCACCGGATGGATAAAAAATTACGATGCTAAATAAGACCCACCTAATGTTTGATTGTGATCCCAGCTGTGCAAACAAACACCTATACATCCGGGTTCTCGGATTGCTGAGGCGAGAACTGTTGAGAGTTCAAGGGATCCTGGAGTACGCTGTAAGTTCAAGGCCCGCATGGACTATTTTATTGAGACCCCCATCTCAAATTCAAAACAAACAAATGTGTCGTCTTTCCAAATCCTGACTCCAAGGCCATTAAAAGAAATATTTTGATGGAGATGCTTGGCCAAATATGAAAACTTGGGCCAATATAACTAACATGGGATGGAATTACCCATGCTTAGAAAGTATCATTTAACTCAAATCCCCTAGGGATATATAGATCAATATAAATTAATAATTTTATTATTAGGCACCAAATTCTGCAGGTCTCGATTATGTATTCAAAAACACTGATTTCCTTCTTAAGGGAACAACAGGTTCTCCTGGTGCCCACACCGAATGGGCTTTACCTTAAAGTGCGGCACGGTCGTTAGGAAGCTGGTTTAGACATCATGTTGTGGATCTATCGCTGCCCTAGGATTCCCGAGGTGTGCTGGCTGCTCACGTTCCCTTGCTATTGTAAAGGGATCTATTTATAGCTCCAGGGATGCGTTTCTTTCCTCATGGTGGGCAGCTGTTCCTTGCTTCTAGCAGGACAACTGATTCTGAGGCCCTGTGCTCCCAGAGCTGAACTGGGCTTAACACCCCTGGAAGGAGCCGTGACCTGGTGGAAGGAAAGATTAGACAAGGAGCAAGCAAGGCTATGAGGGCCATAGAGGATGGGCTCTGTGGCTTACATAGAAGCTCTCCACAGTCCTTTGCGAGGCCATGACTGCCACTGAATGCACATTAGGCACTGGGTTTGGTCTGCCGTGCGACCCTCAGTCAACATGAACAAGATGGTCGTTATAGAAGTGGTTGTCCAGAGCTCGACTACTGGCATTTACTGCTGCTCCTTGCCTTGCTCTGCCCTCATCCCAAGGGCCTGCCTCAGTGTCTCACTTCTCAGAACTGAAAGACTGGTACTTGAAGTCGGGATACCTGACTATGCTAGTGCCTAGTGCTGTGACCACAGGACCCTGCGAGCCTCCATGTTCTTACTGAAGCTTTTGAGGCCTGGAAGACTTCATGAGCCTCACTGTTCTGGTCCTTACAGGGCAGCAGCCAGCCACACCCCCAGAATCTCCCCTTTAGTCACAGCACCTTCTGCTTAGAAACCCTACAGTTCTTTTCCATTTTGGTTCAGACAGAGTCAAGAAGCCATACTTCAATGTGCTGGACCCAAAGTCCCGACATGCCTGCTCACCATTATGTCACTCCCTGTACGTGCCATTCCTGGCCTAGAACTTCTCAGCCACATGACCTCCTGACTCCAAACTTTCAGCTAGTTCAGGGGGTGGGGTGGGGGTGTGTGGAATCATATCTTGTAAGCTTAATTGGACCATTGTTTGTTTGTGCAAATAAAGTTTTATCGGCACACAGCTTGGCCAATTTGCTTCCGTGTAGTCTGTGAGTGCTTTCATTTACAAGGGCAGAGTTGCCACAGCAATGCTGGGATGCCTGTGAAGACCAAGCACCCGCCCTCTAGATGTCATAGGGAATGCTTGCTCAATCTCATCCACTTCACAACCATTTCCTTTAAGCCTCTGCTTAAAGACCACTTCTTCCAGAAACCCCGCCTTCTCTTCTGTGATCCTTCTGAACAGCTGTCCACTGGGCATTGCTGACTGCCTGTCTGTCTTCCTATGGCAATAGCCTCATAGGAACAAAGAGAGCGGCTTGGTTACCCTGCCCTCTTATCCCCAGGGCTTGGCTCATTGCCTCATGTTTCATAGATGCTCAATTAAATATAACTGAACAAATGCACCAGAAACTTTATCTCATTTAATCCTCGGCGAATCTACAAGGGAGCAGACCATTTTATATTCATTTTAAAGATTTTTTTAAAGCCCCGCATACCAGCAAGGTTAGGTAATTAAAGTCTCCACGGTCACAGTCCGATAAGCACCACAACGGAGATTCAAACAGGCTTTCTCCATCACCAGAGCCCATGCTCCTAACCACTGCATTATCTGGTTAGAAAGGGTCAAGACCGTAACCATGGGAACCGGCTTAGCACAGTGCCTGGCATTGGCAGAACCTGCATAAACTTCGCCAAGTCCCTCCCTATCTCTGCCCAGTACTCTCTTTCTCAACTGTCAAATAGGAGCCCTCAGGACCTTTTCTGGAGGGTTAGGGACTCAGAAAAGCATCAGCCTGATGACTAGCATTCCTTGCCGCTGCTGCCTGGGAGCCCCGAGGACCCTGTAGCTCACAGCCCACTCCCTCCTGCCTGAAGGTGCTCAGGGGTGTCTTTTGGCCACTTTGTTCTTTTTTTAAGTAGGTAAAAAGGGATCGGTTTTTAAACCCCAAGGGGCTCGCTCGCGGCGTTGCCCACATCCACAGAGGTGCGCACAACACTAGAACATTTAATAGTTTGTGCGCATTTAGACGGATGCGCTTTGTACTCCGCACCACTGGGACCCAGCTTCTTCTACGGGGGCTGATGAAACCCTAAGCCTCGCTCCAGAGTCAGAGGCTTCAAATACTTATTGATCTTTGTTTGCTGGGCCCTGGCCCATGTGGTTTCCTTTCATAAATTTCCTTGCTTCTGGGTAGCAGCCCTGTCAACAACATTCACACCTGAGAAATGCAGGCTCGTTGGTACTTTAGAAAGAGTAAAAAAAAAAAAAAATGCTTGAAGTGAGTACACACACAAGAGGTTAATGGTGAATGAATTAACCAAACCAAAACTCGGAAATAACAAGCAATTCGCTGAGCAGCAACAGCTGATAGGGATCGAATTAGGACTTGAACTCAGATCCTATTGACCTTGGAGCCTGGGCCTTCCGCCATGCCTCTTTGAACAACGTGAGTTTGTTGACTATAGTCCTGAATGGAGTCACTCATCGGTGAAATGGAAGTGAACAACAGAATCTGCACACAAGCTGCAGCTTGAGTCTATAGTGAACCCCAAGGGCCAGGGCACCGCAGCTGGTGCTATTGGGAAGTAGTGGGAATTTTAAGCCATGAAGCCAAGTAGGAGGTCCAGCTCCCTCCTCACTCTATTTAACAAAAAGTCATGAGGTCAACAGCTTTGCACCTCCTCCTGCTCTCCGCCATGAAGGACCAAACTAGGCCTGAAGCAGCAGGTCTGAATCATGGACTGAACCTTTCAGTACTATGAGCTCAAATGGCCCTTTTGTCTTTAGACATTGATTGGCTTGGGTTTTAAGCCAAGTAACTGCTGGTTGGTGAGATGTTGTGCAGTGTTCCTGGTAGGCAGCTGAAGGCATTTGCTGAGCCATAAGTCATGGACGGGTAGACAGCATATGACTATGTATGACTATGTAAGGGGACAGCAGGTGATCAGAAGTCAGGGGTTCTGGGTTCAGGTTCTAGCCTTGCCAGTCTTACTGTGTGGCCTGGGGAAGTCAATTTTGCTACCTAAGATCAGCCTAATTTCCCTGCCCTTCTCCACTTATGGGGAATCGTCGGAGGTAGTCACAGGTGTGACAGAGTCAAGGCCAATCCAATGCAAGTTCTTTACAGCCCAGTTCTTTTCTTTCTAGGCTCACCCAAAGTTTTGAACCATAATCACTTTATTTAAATTACAGTTCTGAGTTTTAAGTTGGGGTTCACATTCGGACGATGCTCATGATAAAATGGGGGCAACTGTGAGTACCTAGAGGTAGTGATTTCAACCTGTGACTCTCGACACATTTGGTGGTCACACGGGGGAGATCCTGAATATCAGCTACTTACATTAGAATTCATCACAGTGGCAAGATTACAGTTATGAAGTAGCAATGAGATGACTTTATGGTTGGGGGCACTAAAACATGAGGAATTGTATTAAAGGGTCGCAGCACCAGGAAGGTTGAGACCCACTGGCCTAAAGCTTCTCCGCATGGGATGGAGACATGGCACTCAGGTATGGGAGAACACTAAAGCAGGAGATCCAAGAAATGACCAGAGACGGGTTAGAGTTCCACAGACTTGGTGGGACAGTTGTACAACCTGACGGAAATAAGCTTAAGGGGCTGGGAGATGGCTCATCTCAGCAAACGGGAGGACGTGGGTTCTCATCCTATATCCTTCTTTAAAAAAAAAAATCACGGTGTTGCAGCCCATGCTTGTAATAGGGCAACACCAGGGAATCAGACGTGCAGATCCTTAGATTGTGCTACTCAGGCAGCTTAGTCTAACCAGTGTTCCCCAAGTCTCAGTTAGAAGCCCCACCCTTACCCAAGGGACAATAGTACCTGAAGAATGACATTGAAGTTGACCTCTGGCTTCCACACATACATGCATATGCTTGTGTATGTACACCCATCCAAACACACACACACACACACACACACACACACACACTCACACCAGCTCAAACTATTACGAATATCAGCTTTCATCATGAGTACCTGGCGCACAGGAGTAGTGTTTATTAGCTTCCAGCCCAATGTCTCTACTCATATAACAGCTTATATGACACAAGAGCAGTTTGGGGTCATGAGCGAACCCCAAACTGAGAGCTGGAGTGACTTGGGGAACACAGGGAGTTGTCAAAGTCCACCGGAGGTCTTATTCACTCAGCCACAGAAAACACTTAGATATGCACTGACACACTGGAGTGCAGACTGCTGCAAAAAATCTAGAATTCTGGGACAGCAGCAACATCTGATGAAAAGAAGAGACCAAAAACTAGTACAGGGCGAGCTGGGAACACTCAGGACAATGCACTCTGCTCAGGCTTTCTAACACTTCCACTCAGTTTGTCTAATACAGCGTCTTATTGGAAGTTGGCTACAATCCATTTGTGAGTTATGAAATCAATTGAGTGGACCCACACCTGCATTTAAAAAGTGAGCTCGCTCTATGGAGTGGAGAAGGGGGAACTCATAAGCAGAGGTAATGAATACTGCATACATTTGGGTTTCGGTTATGCATGGAGGTGTATGCATGCATCCTGGATGACACCCTGCATGCAAATTATATTCCAAATATGCAAACTCGCACCATGTGGAATTCGCAGAGCTTCTGTCCACTGCTTTCTCATCAGCACCTAGCACAGTCTGTGGATGATAAGTGATGTTTAGTAAGTATACAGTTGATACCCACAGACTCCTAGTCCTGATCACTCCTTGCAATTAAAGACTATTAGGAAATTTGTGGATCAGTGCTTTGGAGCATTCCTTCCATGCTGCAACTCTAGATTAAACATTTTGTTATCTGATACTTCAAGGTAGTTCTGCTACTATTTACGTCTTACAGAGAAGAAAACTAAGACTTGAGAAGATCCAAACTCTGTAGTTTGGACCACTGATGTAGTACACTGTCCTGGGATGCTGTAACTTCTCTGGCTGTGGATATACAGTTAACCGATTGGCGAATACTTGAGTTGTTACTTTAGCCAGCATCATTTGCCATAAGCGTTTCTACTTGAGAGCCCACAGCCCTCTGTGTTTCCTTGCTTTTGATTCTGAGTTACATCGGTAGAGAAGAGAATCTAAATAAAGGCCCGAGAGAGTTAGAACAGGCTATCGTGGAGAAGTCAGGCAGCAGAAGTTTGGCTCCTAGACCTGGCTTTGGTCAACCCCCTCCTTTGGGCTCGGCTCCCTAAAGCTACATCTTGCGTGTCAGTCTGTTAGAGAGGGCTACCCATCCCCAATGGGGCCACAGTGTGCTCACTCCCTCCTTGGGGATGCTCACCACTCTTGGAATAGGATAACTTCTTATGCCATTATCTATGATAAGTCCACTTTCCCTAGCAGACATTATACTCCTTGAGGGACAAGATCCCTGTCCCCAGTGCCAAGCATGTAATCAGCACTTGCTAAAACATGTGGCCCCAGGGAATCAGTTCTCCTTTTATGGCTTCAGCTCCCAGTGTGGCGCCTAGCTTATGAAGGCTACTCAGTATACTCTGTTGGACTGAATTCTGAAATTCTCCTAGGCAGGTCACTGCGTTTTAGTCTTCAGTGATCACATCTTGAAAGAACAGTGTAGGCTGGCCTCTTCTGACTCAAAGAATTATGATGTGTAGTTTTCCCAAGTGCCTTGGGACTCAACCTGGAGAGACAGGGAGAGAGAAATGGCCTAAGAGAGACCATAGGGGGTCAGTGGAAATGCAGTTCTCTGGTCACAAAGGTGAAGCAGGTGGCCATTTAAAACGAGTGGTGACAGAAAGAACCTCTCCATCCTAAAGGTAAGGTAGTCAGGGACAAATGGGAGAGGTTCGAGGATTCAGAAACACAAGCAAAAATGAAAGACAGAGCCTTTGGGAGGAAGGAAACCTGTCCTCCATAAAGAAGGACTTTCTAATAGGAAGGGCTTCCCAAGATGTACTATGCTGTCCCTGGAGGTAGTGAGTTCTCTGACACGAGGCACTTAAGTAAGACTCTCGCTCATGAGAAAGTGCTGGCAGTAGACCAGTTAGATTACTGGTCTACAGGGCTTTTATGATGCCATCCATCCCGCCCCAGGGATGTAGGATATATCCTCTATTTCTACACCATGGCATCCAGGAGGAAGGCAAGGCCTTGTAGGGCAAAATGGGGGCCTTGAGCATAGCAAGCAAGCAAAAGAGAAGGACTATGGAGTGGCAAGTGCGGGGAAAAGGCCCTGCAGGAAAATTAGAAATTCCTCTTGGCTTATTCCTCCAGCTCCTGTCTCCTGGCTGAGTCTCTCTCTCTGGCTGGTTCTCATTATTTGCTGCTCCTCTGACTTATATAAAGCTGCCACACACATTCAAGTAGGGACTAGGGAACCTCTGCTCCCAGGACAAATAAGGTTCCTGTGAGCTTCCGCGAAAGTATTCCTATCGACCTGTCAATATGTATAGCCTTATTAATTTACGTGTATCTCTCTCACACCTTATACAGATTGCTGACTCACCAGCTCGCACAGCAGTGTCACAGGTCAGGCTTGAGGGAAGCTTCTCAAACCTAGATTGTCTCCGTAGAGCACGTCACAATTTTTCTCATGCATAGGAACATGGGATGGCATGTCAGCATTGCATTGTGTGAGTTAGTTTAAACAGAAAAATTATTAGGAGAAACACACACACACACACACACACACACAAGCACTCAATAGTTCATGAAAAAGACACTTGTTGACAATATTAGCGCTGGAACAACACAGCAGAACACTGCCACGCTCAAGCTCAGCTGGAGCTGAACACATTGAGTGAGTCAAATTTTTGCCTCTCCACATGTCTATAAAATTGTTGTGAGTATTGATATGGGGTTTGCAAAAAGATTTCACCAAGCAGTCAAACGTGCAAATACAGATCTCGCGAATAATGAGAACCAATTAGACCTGTCCATGCTGGGCTGTTTGGCTGTCACCAAGATGTGCTCAGATTTCCAGTCATGATCTCCAGACTCTGGGATGAAACATGGGATTTGGTTACCATCCTTCCTGACTAAAAGCCCCAACCTTGGAGAATGAGGCACTAGATAAGTATCATATAAAGAGGTGGTGTGGTGTGCAGGACACCTGTGTTGGCTCTGATGACAGATGACACCCCAGTGATTCTCTTACAGATTTAATGGACTCCCCAACTCTCAGGACTTCAGTCGTAAAACCTCCCACAGAAGGATCAAAGGATGGCTGGGTTTCCTATTTGTTTGAACAAGTTTAAAAGTTTCTTTTGTCTGTATCTTAATGCCCTCTATTTTTAAAAATAAATCTCCTCCTCCTCCTCCTCTTCCTCCTCCTCTCTCCTCCTTCCCTCTTTTCCCTCCCCTCCCCCTCCTCCCCCTTGAGGACAGGATCGCTAGTCTAGGCTCCTTGTATAACTAAGGATGACTTTGAACTTCTGGTCCTCCTGACTCTCTACCTTCCACATGTTAGCAATGCAGGCATGAGCCTCTATGCCTGTTTATGTGGAACTAAAGAAGAAAACCAGGGCTTTTATGCATGGTAGGCAAACGCTCTCTCAGCTATAATCTCCAGACACTTTCCCCCCTGTTTTTTTCTGAGACAATCTTAACCTATAATCCAGGCCAGCCTTGAACTTGTTTCATAGCTCAGGGTAACTTCAAGGTTGTATGTAGTCCTCTAGCCTTACTTCCCAAACGCTACAATTTTAAGTATAGGCTACCATGCCTGGCTTTCTTTCCTAATATAACTGAAAACCTCCCAGGCTATCTTCCAAGTCATTTGTGGATGACCCCCCTGGCCCTTTCTCACACCGATTCATGACAAGAACATGGGAGAGTCAGCAAATGGGAAGATGCCCTCACTCTTCTTTCTCTGACCCCCAGATGACTGAAGACAATGTCAACATGAGCTGCTGGGGAATCAGAGAGCTCAGCCACCCACAAGACTTTCTGCCTAAGAAAACTATGGCCAAAGAACATGACGGTCAGGCCAACCAGCTTCATTTGTTCAACTCAGCAGGTAAGAAATGCCACGGGAAGGCAGTGGCACCGATGCCATGCCTCTGAGCTCTGATTCCCAGGTGGCAACTGAATTAATGCTTTCAATAAAGCATCTGGATTGGAGGAAGTTGGTCACTCTCCATTTCCAGGCTGAACTAGGACAGCCCTGTGGCTTTCCGAACCCTCGGCCTGCAGCTGAGAATGGCCTGTCCCTACCCCTAGCTGGGTGCAGTACAGGCTTGTGGGTAGGAAAGAGTTTTTACTTGGGTCTTATTGCACTCTAGGAAGAGGCAGGATTTGTAGTTTGGGGGTGTCCATTGCTTTTGTCTGATCGATGTTGGTCATACTCTGTGGGCCTTCAGTGTATTATGGCTTCTCCTAGAGGTAGCCATAATTTGGGTTCTCATCTTCACGTCCATCCACAGCCACCAAATAGGGGACGAAGGTCAGAGAGTAGGTCAAAGGCATATAGAGAAAAGGCCAAGATGAGCAGCAGAAGAGAGATTGGTAGAGCCAGCTGGCAGAACTGATTTCAACCATGCGTGCCTGCCTGGCATGGGCTAGTAGTACTCATATGCCGTCTTCCAGGGTATGTGACTCCAATAGGAACAACCCCCATGCTGAGCCTTCTCTTTCAAAGGCTGTGCCCTTCTCCCTGCCCTGAACCAGGCAAGAATGTCTGGGACATTATAGGGAATACGGCAAAGACAGTGAGGTATACCGTTAGGCATTGCCTCGTTCGACAACAGGATTAAAAATTGCACAGTGTGGTAGAACGCTCGAAGTATAGCTATGAACAACAGTTCATCTTATTCTCAATAATTTTATGATACTCAAGAAGCAGAAATCATGATGTTCTTGAATTTACTGAGGAGGAAAGTGGGAAGTGATGTTAGGAACAAGGAGTGTGGGGCTCAGCCCTGAATCTTTCTATTAGCACACATTGCCTGCCTCCTTGGGGAAGCTCCCTACCCCTCCACAATCCACCTTTCTTCTTTCTCCTGGCTCACCTGCCTCTACACACACACACACACAGACACACACACACACACACAGACTCAGACACACACACACACACAGAGACACACAGACACACACAGACACACACAGAGAGAGAGACACACACACACACACACACACACACACACACACACACACACACACACACACACTCCCATGCATGCTCCTGGCCCTGGCTTGCTTTCCATTTCGGGGAGCTGGCTGCTGCCGCAGGCTGTTTCATGCCACTGAATTAGCAAATCGTCCTCTTCCAGCTCCCCCTTGCATGAGCTGGCTGAAGGGGCGCAGGAAGTGTCTCCAGGAGCTGGCATACTTCCCCAGGCTGATCTCCGGGGAAAGCGTGATCGGGCACATGACAAGAAATAGATTTCAAATGCAGCACTTTAAAATCCCGCTCCTCTGCCCAAAACCAGCCCCCTGTTCAAAAATTTAAGTACCTCTTAATTTGTTTGCTGGCTGATGTGTGAGTAAGCTTGTAAGCTTCTGTGGCTGCTGAATTGTTCAGCAGAGCCGATAAGCAGGAGTCCCTGTGCTTTGGGGGGAAGAATCAGATGTGCGGGGACCAGAGAGGCTGGAAAAAGACAAGTCCTGTAAGATCCAGCCCTCAAACCCAGTTCATCTGTTCCTTGTCCTTTCCCACTTCCGGCCAGAATACCTCTCCTGGGAGAAGGCACTCTACACAGAGCCTGTTCCAGAGTGCTGACCTGGACTGAGTGGTGGAAACCGGAGACGGTGAGAGTCAGTGATTCCAGAGGCTATTCAATTAAAACATGTAAATGCTGTTGCCTATAAGAGGTTTGGCACATGAAATTCTCTTGAATTAAAAAGGAAGCAAATGGCTTTAGAAACCCCACAGGTCTGGGGGCCTCTGACGTCCCTGTTGGCTCTGAGCTCCCTGAGACATGGAGGACAGACTTGTATGGCTCCTGCACAGCTACCTCTCTGAGCCCTGCGAGTCCTGAGACTCTCATCTACTGCCACACCCTGCTCCCTGCCGTGAGTGGGCTCACGGGTCCCAACTCCTGAGAGGATGGTGGTTAGAGGATGCTGTAGCCAAGGGAGGACCCTGACAGAGCAGGGATGGCGGCGACAGCCTTCTGGGTTCATTTCATGTCAGAAATGAGTAGGCATGGGTGTGACCCTGAGGCAACCTGTGCATCCAAGACCTCCATCACCCACGACTACTGAGGTAGAAAGTAGAAGAGGGAAGGAGAGGACAGAAAGCTCACAGGAAGGACCACACCCTTCACTGTACAAGCAAATAGGATCACTAAGGGCTTTCAAACCCCATGAAACTCCCACAAGTCACTGTCTTTCCAGAGAGCCTAACTGACCGGCACCCCTAAGAACTGATGCCGCCGTTCCAAGAGACAAGAGATGGTGACATTATTTCAAACCCCACCCCCAACTCCCTCTCTCTTGGCTTCTTAATTAAAAAGAAGTGAGTGACTTTTCAGTCACCTTCAAAGCATCCCCAAGCCACCTCCCCGCTATGAGGAGCTGCAGCCCTGAGTTTCCTCATCAAAGGCAGAGCTGGCTCTGGGGGACTGCAACCCATGCAAGCTCCCCAGCTGGCCTGCTCTCCCAGGTCCGTCCCCCAGCTGGGGAGCTGGCACTCGAGGCTGCTGATTTCCAGCAATCAAACCGGGCTTCGGCGCCCTGAGCCAGGTCTCAGCAAAGATAGCTTCAAAGGATCTGCATATTTATGGTAAACTCCTTCCTCAAAATTGAAAATGTATTAGACAGTGACAATCACAGGATTCTCAGAGCTGCCTCTCCCACTGGCAAGCTATCCGAGCGGTGGCTGTTCACTTGAGGACAGGAAGGACTCCGCTATCACAGAGGCAGCTCAGAGGAAGAGGGATTGGGGCGAAAGGTATATAGACTTGGGCAGGACCTCTCTATAAGACCATGACACCTTCCGTATTGTTCCTCAGCGGCTACATAAAGTGCAGACTCACTGACAGGCGGTACGTAGAAGGCTTTTCTGTTGTTCTATATTTGATTTTGAAGTGGGGGGTGGGGGTCAGGGGGTGGGGAAGGTTGAGAACCCCACCAGCAGGTCCACTCCGATTATCTTCAGAGGAGAAGTCACTTCCCAGTGGCTTCCGCTGCTAATGGCTGTAATAAGAATTGCTGCTGCTTCTGAGCCCCTCAGGGGTGCGGCAGAGCCAGGACTTCAACTGCCAACCGGGGAGGATCTCAGACTTCCCGGAAGAGGGGGCAGACCTGCCTCTGCATGGGCTGCTCTCAGCAAAGACGGCAGCTGGGGAGAGGAAAGGGAAGGGGCCTGACTTGTGGCAGTGAGTGGGGTCCTGATCTTCAGGAAACTGGCTCTGGGTTTCCTTCTAAAGACTCTGGGTGGTAAAGTCCGCTGCTTGCAGGAGTGCCTTGGATACGCCATCTCATCCGTCCTCAGTCCTCTGTTTAGAAAAGCGTTGTCATCATTCCTGAAATGAGCCTTTTGAACTCTGAGCTCGTCTCTTGCTTTGGAAAATAAGGCTACCCGCTCACAACATCACTTCTCCCGGTACTCTCCAGGCAGCCCTGTTGGTTTCTCCATTTCTATAGGAACAGAGTCAAATGGATCAGCTGTCCCAGAAAAAGCTGGCCTGGGTCTAGTCTCTACGAAAAGCGTAAAGGACCGAGTGTATTACTGGAAAGGTCAGCAAGTAGAGAGACTAAGTGACCCCAAGGCCCAGGGTTCAGAAGGAATGGGACATTTGAAAAATAAATTCCAGTAAGCTGGCTAATGTGGGAAAGGAGAACTGTGGATTCAGTCTGAGGTGGCTGATAGATCCCCATGGTCTCAGTGCATCCGGTCCACTGCCCTGTGTGTTGAAGAGCGCCGGCAGCCCCCGGGTTCTTCCTCGGTGAGAGAGCAGTAAGCCATGTTCTGTTGGGAACAGGTACAGCCCTCTGCTCAGCCGAGAGTAAAATAAGTGGTAGATAATCAGAGTACTCTAAGGCAATTGTGGGCTGCAATTTCAGCCCCCTAAGATCTCGAGCTCTTAAGTGGAGTTGGGCACTTTTATCCAGCATTCCCAGCCTATGACAAAGAGTAGATCTTACAGGAAAATTTTAGGCTAATTCGGGAATGGAAAAATGAAGGAGTGCAGTAAAAGCAATCTGTTTTTATATATCTGAGGAGCTGGCAAGGAAGAGGAGGCAGACTATTCTGGAATGTTTCACAGGGTAGAGTTAGGAGGCAGAGGTTGACCCGGTACCTGGAGGAGTCTGAATGTTATCTCTAAAGGGGTTGCAAATTCTCCCGCCCAGATGGACTCTCGGACAGGTTGGGTGTTTCTTTTGTGTCCCAGTACAAACCGTTCTTGCATTGGATTAGACGATTGACTAAGAAGCTTAAAGGTGCCCTCTGCCCCCACGTTCTGGGTAGACATTACATAATGGAAAGACCCTGGGCTCCCAGGAAGCTTGGTCCAAACTGGGCTCTTGAGCCTGCCTTTCCCACCTAGATGAAGATGGATATATTCCTCTATCTCTCTGCCTTGGTTTTTCTACCTACGAGATGACAGAAGAGCTTTCATGCCAGGCTGATAAAAGAATGTAAAAAATTTAAATATACATGGACACCACCCAGCACAGTACATCATGTAGGCAACAATAAACGTGGGCTATTATTATGATGTCAGGAGAGCCAGCTTTGCACATAAGTATTTCCGTGCAAACACAGTGGTACCCAGCAGAGCTATTTTCAATCGCGTTCCGGTCCTGTGAGACCAAATATGAGGGGTTACTACACACAGCAAGAAAACTGAGCCCACCTTGCCTGGGATACACAGCGAACCAATGGGGAAGAAGCAGATCTGTGTCTCTAGTTAGGGATGTCAAACCCCAAAGGCTTAATTAGACCCTGTTAAGCCATTTCCGATCCTGGGATGAAAGGTATGCTCATCTTATTACAACACTAACAACGTTGCTCAAGGGATGCTCACAGTCCTCTCTGATCTTCAGACTAAGTTAAATGAAGGAAATTAAGGGTCTCCTAAAGACTTCCTTCTCTCCCTTCTAGCTCCCTTCAAGGAGGAGTTTTGCCAGGCACGAAGGGAGACAATACTAGTGTAACACCCCCTCAGCCCATCTACCGGGGGCAGTGAGAACAAACACTATGGTTTGAGACACGGAGGGATAGACTCAGGCAGTGCCACTGACTCTTCTGCCTGTAAATAACGGGAGATGGCTTAGAATGTCCCCTACAGGACACCATAAGGAGCGCATTCCTCCAAATGTGCTGTAGTGGGAGCTCCCAAGATGGCAAGCACTCTTCATGCAGAATCAAAATAGTAATTTTTAAAAAAAAAAAATGGTTAAAAAAAAACTAAGTCTGAATTCTGAAAGACTATTTTTAAAATGGTAAAAAATCCTTTAATCAGCCACCGGCAGGGAATATGGTAGTTGGTTCAGACATTTTACCAATTATAGACCACTGGGTCCCTGCATGGTGCTTTCTAAATAATCAAACCCAGCTCTTAATAGTAGTTCTCCCAGACAGGAGAGAAAGAACAGAACCAAAGCCAAATGAAAAGATGTCATTACTAAAGAAAGCCCATCCCGGTGGGGTGCTAGAATCAATGGTGGCAGCCGTCAGGGCAGTAGAGCAACAGAGCAACAGACCAGAAGCAGAGGCTTGGAACTGAAGCTTCAGGTACCCGAGAGCAGGAAGAGAAAGCCAGAGTAGAAGAGGCCAGAACATGGGTTTTAGAGTTAGACTAACTTGGGCATCAATTCCAGTCCTACCAGGTTCTTGGAGACAATGAGGTGTGTGTGTGTGTGTGTGTGTGTGTGTGTGTGTGTGTGTGTGTGTGTGTGTGTGTGTGTTGTATGTGTGTGTGTGTATTGTATGCGTATGAGTGTATAGCTGTCTGTACCCCTATGCACACATTTAAATACTAGAGAAAAACACCAGTGCCTTGCTCTAGCGGTCTCCGCTTTACTGTCTTGAGAAAGGGAACCTGAAGTCACTTTCATATCGCGGTGAGGCTGACCAGCTAGGAAGCTCTGTCTCTGTCCTCCCGTGCTGAGGTTATAGGCTTGCGGACACACACCTAGTCATGGAATTGAACTCAGGTCTGCAGGGTCCTCTGAGCCTGCAGTTTTTTACTGACGAGCTGGTCTATCTTAGAGGGCCACCCTCAGGAGGAGGCACCATCTGCACAAAGCACGCTGTGGAGTCTGCTACACAGGTGATTGACCTAAGATGTCTCCCCGGCTCCTTGTCACTTCCTTCCCCCCACCAACATCACCTTGGCGGGAACTGGGAGGATATCAGAGCAGAGGTACTGACATTCCTCCTGTCCTGGGAGAGAAGCCTAATTAGTTATCCCTCTTTAAACCATTTCTTCACCCTGAAATAAGCAGGGAAGGACGACCGTCAAGAGGCAAAGATTGGGTGGTGATTGGGATGGGACCTGGGGACTGGCGCTAGGAAGCCGCATCTGTGCACGGTTTCCGGTTGGTGCTCACAGCACCTGAACCAGACAGAAAGGCAGCAGGACGATCACCAGACTTGCTGAAAAGCCAAGGTCGTAAAGAAGATTCTCACTATACACTTTCGAAGTCCAGTCAGGACCCAGTGTTCCTTAGGGTAGCTGAAGGTCAAGATGACAGTCGTCTTAATTAAGTCACTTGTGTGGCAGATTCCATTCAGTGTTAGCTCAAAACAATGGGGTAGGGCACAGAGAGGCCAAACCAAGAAAACATCTCTGCTCATAGAACGCTCTCTTATTAGCACAGTATTCGCCAAAGGTTAGCCCATGGTCACCCCATCATTCTAATCACCCAGGTGGGTGCTAGCTAAACTAATAGATTCCTAGAACACAGTGCTTTTACTAAATGAAAATGCACCTTATAAAGGAAGCTCAACGGGTCACCTTTGAGCCAAGGTGTGTTTGAGAAGCCTACTGCTCACCACTAGTGGGCGCTGCTGACACAGAGGTAGCCACCGCAGGAAGAGAGCCCCAAGGCAGATTCCTGGGTCCTGGCCAGGCTGGGCTGGAAATGGTACCTGGGGGACAGGGCCGATGATGGTGACTCCTTTTCCTGTTCATTATAGAATACATATTTAAAAAATTTCATTACTGAAAAACATTTTAACAGAAAAAAATTCCTGTAAAATGATTCAATGCTCCATTTGCCTTTCCGAGGCATTTCTGAAAGTCATCTGGAAGGGGCTCTCACCAATAAAGTTAATACGTGTGCATTGATTTTATCAGTGTGTAATACTGATTGGATCAGCATGGTTGTTTAGGGCTCAATTCTATGCAGTTCTGTCGTATTGGTCTGGTGGTATTGGGAATCAAGAAAAAAGAAAGCCACTCTACCACTGACCTTGGCCTCCAGCCCCTCCCCCTTCATATAGGTTTAATACTGATTTCAATCTGTTTTTCAAAAGAAGGATTTACTTATGAACTTCATGTATTTGAATGATGAATACTTTATTTGTATGTACGCCTGCATCTCACGTCAGAAGAGGGCATCAGATCCCACTGTAGATGGTTGGGAGCCACCATGTGGGTACTGGAATTCAAACCTGCGTCCTCTGGAAGAGCAGCCAGAGCTCTAAATCACTGAGCCATCTCTCAGTCCTGATTTCTATCAGTTTTGGAAAACATAACAGCTTTTGTTAGTCCCCTGAGAAGTCCGTACAATGTGATTTGATTGTATTTACCCTCCTTCCTCCAGCTCCTCCCCAAACCCAGCTTGAGTGGCAGCTAGGACAGAGCAGAATGAAGGCAGAGAGAGGCATTGAACCCCATCCTGTCAACTGGAGAGCGGGCCAAGAGATGGAGCGTGGCAAGAAGGAGGCCCAGGAAGTGGGCTCTTTCGTGTATTATTGTAGGCAAGAACTAAGGCCTAGGGGAGGCTGGGCCAGGGCTGTCTGGGCTGTGTCTGGAGCTGGCCTGAGCAGCCCGTTCTAACCACTCCTCCAACGCTATGCTCTTCATACTGGGACTCCTTACCCAGTTGTATTTTTCTCAGAGAACTTAGCAGGCTGGCATAATGTTACATATGTATTTTTTTTTTGCCTGTCATCTGTCCCCTGTTAGAGCATCTGTTACACAAAAGCAGATCTTTCTCATCTTAAACCAGTACCTAGAAGGGAGACAGCAGCACTCAACAGGTATCAACTTGAAAGACTGGGTGAATGCTCTTTACTGAGATCCCCCAAGAAGATTGGGGCTCAGGGAGAAGTCTCCCTGACGATTTTCCCAGAGGCTGGCAGCCTACTCATTCAGGGATGGTGAGCCACAGGGCATGATTTGGGTTTAATAGTCCCAAATTGCAGCTCTCATTCTCTCTGGGTTTTTTTCCTACATCGCGTACTCTCACCAGACTGGGAGCTCTCTCAGTGTAAAGGCTACATCTGGTTTCCCCAGACCCAGCGTGATGTCTGACACACAGCAGATGCTCCACAAAAGACCTGTCGGGTAAATGAAGCAACCGCTCCATGATTCCTGCTAGCCACCTGCCCATGCTCCTATCTGAGGAGATGTGGGAAGTGCCACCATCCCATTCGGCTCCCACAATGAGCTAGAGGTGCTGCTGACATTCAGCATAGGGCCTCAGAGGCCCTCTCCCTTTTTGGGGGATCCTTCCTTCTCCTCTGTTCTCTTCCAAGAAGAGTAGCCCTCCAAAAGATCACTGATGGCCTAGAAAGAGCTCTCTGGGGCCCATATAAGGCCAAGGGTCCCCTCTTGGATGCAGAGATGGTGTGACAAGAGACAGATGAGATAGGCTTCTATGTTGCATGGTTCCGTGAGGGTCACCCTGGATACCTGTTGGCCAGGTCTGTTCCTGGGTCCTATCCTGGGCCTCCCTTCCCAGGTCCCCAAGGGGTAGAATCTAAAATGGAGCATTTGGCAATTACCAAGTTTTATACATGATTTGCCCATAAGGTCTTGGGCTTTAGGTAGGACAGACTTGGATCCCAAACCAGTTCTGCCATGACTTAATTGTTCAAGAGCAAATCAGTCATTGGCCTCGCAAACAAGGGAGGGCATTCATAAAAAGTACCCATTTGGGAGCCGGATGGATAAATCAGTAAAACGTCTTACCTACAGATGCGAGAACTTGCCTTCCAATGCCTAACACACACACAAAAGAGCTGGCATACTGGTGTGTGGCTATAATCCCAACACAGGAGAGGCAGAAACCAGAGGGTCCTCAGGTCTTGCTGGCCAGCGGGTCTAGCTGAATTAGTGTGCTCTGGTTCCATAAGAGAAATTATCTCAAAAAAATAAGGTTGGGGTGCTTTAGAGCTAGAGACCCAATACCAACTTCATCCGTGCCCATCCGTGTGTATACACATAAGTATACAATGTGAACGTAACACAGACACATGTTCCTCATACAAGGCACCTATGTTTTAAGGATGGAGGGTAAATGAAAGTGTCTACTCCGTAGGCTTAGACAAGCACACACATGCCACACTCACCATGGCAGAAGGCTTACGGTAAGTGTTCAATATGTGAGAGTAGCCTCTGTGATGGTGCTAATGGTGAAGACAAAGGTAACGGGTCTTCCTAATTCGCTGGAAGGGTGGCTATTCAAGCTCTACAGTGGGAGGTTCCCTCATCCAGCCCCTGCGACAGTCAGGAGGTCTTTAATGCATGCCTGCTTCCTACTGTAATTGGTGTCTGGCTCAGTCTTTCCAGCCTCCCCGCATTGGAGAGACCTTGGGGATGGAGATGAGAGAGATGTTTAGAGACACTTGGAGTGGTTGTCAGAGTTTGTTTCCTTTGGTAGAGGATCAGGAAAAAAAGGGAACAAGAGGGCTTAATGGAGAAGGAAGAACCATGCAGAAAACTGTAGTACTCTGAAGGGCATAGCATCCCTAAGGTGATGGAAACAGACAGCCGAGGACAGGGGAGCGTGGGAGGGGTGGGCTGGAGAAGGGACAGTCCATCATAACACGAAGGGCCGTCCTAGCCCTCAGGGGATCCACCCTTTGCCTTAAGCACCCCTAGAGTCCAGCAGGGAGTCCAGGCTTGGGGGAAATCAATCCCCTAACACTCTCCATTGCACCCCCCACCCAGAAAACCAATCTGATAGTGTAGAGGAGTTGGGTGTTCCTTTCCAAGTGACACCACTTGTCTCCTCCCTCTGCAAGGCACACGGCTGGCAGAGCCCACATGGGCTGATCTGGGACCAGGAAGGATGTGGCAACTGCAATTCAGGAGTCCAGATCAGAATGGATGCAGCCTGCTATTTGGGGAGACATGTGATATCCGAAGGCCATTGGAACCAGAGGCAGAGAAAAGGGCAAAGAGGTGGCATCCACCACTTTGGCAGGATAGGTAGGCTTACCTGCCGAAACCCATTCCTGGTGAACTGTAAGATTTTCAAGGCATAGTTGGACCTCTGGCCTTTGCTGTTGAATTCAATGTGGCCGGTAAGACCTTCCAATTCTACCTGTCCAAGAGAGAGTGAGTTACAGCACCAGATATAGGCCCCACCATAGCTGGCCCCAAGTAACTTGCTATTTCATGCTGCTTCACGGTGTTCAGAAAAACCTCTTCCATCCACTCTGAAGCCATAGAATCTGAGTGCGGGAAGAGGGGGCCCACACCCTGTAACCCCAAACCAATTATGTAAGCCAACAGGAGTCACAACATTGACTTGAGGTCAAATTCATCCCTCCCTGCTCCATAGGCATGTGGGTAGGAGTGGGGGTGGAGACTTGGTACCAGCATTTTCCTTTTTGGGGGAATCTGCTGACCCTGGGCTTGCAGGAAGTCAGGTTACTCCTGACTCACTGCAGAAATCTAAGACCCTCCACACCTTCTCTCTCTAATGAAAGATGTCTTTTCTAAGAAAGAAAAACACAACTGGAGAGAGATCACTGGGAAAACCAAGCAACAAGCTAGAAGTGCACAGGCTGAGTGTCCTGAGGGATTGTCTGTTCCAGTATCATGGTCCCCTCCCAGCTGTGCTGATCTGGGCAGGGGCTACCACTGGGCAGGGACCAGGATGCAGCCTAGAATTCAGAACTCCTTTCTAGCTTAAGATCCAAGAACTATTGTCTTGTGAATAAGCTGCCCATGGGTTCTTGCCAAGAGTGTTAAGAGTCGGGAACAAATGAACCTAGGACCCGCTTAACGCAGGCGATGTGCTAGCCAGGACCATGACCCACCAGGGCAGCCCTGTATCTATCATCCCACCCCTGAGGCTGGCCGTGACCAAGCCTTCAGCCGCTCCTCACCATGCGCAGGTAGTTCATGAGGCTGGTGCCATGCTGCCAGATCTGGGCCGAGCCACAGGACAGGGGCTTCACGCCAATTTCCTGGCTCCGGTTCAGTTCCTGTACCGCTGTCACCACAGCGTAGACAGCGTCAAACAGTAGGGCTGAGGACAACTGGGAGAAGCAGAGCGAGCAGGTGGTAGCAGGGGGAGAGAAGAGGGGAAGAGAGAAAGCACACAAAGGCAAGTAAGGAAGCACGGTCGCTGTCCTCTGCCTACCCCTCCTCTGGTCCCACCCACATCTGCCAGTGGTCCAGGTCTGCTATCAAGGGCTTTGCGATCTGCATCCTACAAAGGCTGCCCTGACTTGAAGCATCAGGTACATCTTTGGACTCCAAATTCATTCTGTCTCTGTCTCTGTCTCTCTCTCTGACTCTATCTCCCTGTCTCTCTGCTCCTTCCCTTCCTTCTCTGTCTCTCTCTCTGTCTCTCTTTCTCTCTCTCTGTCTCTGTCTCTGTCTGTCTCTGTCTCTCCTCTCTCTCTCTGTCTCTCTCTCTGTCTCTGTCTCTCTCTCTGTCTCTGTCTCTCTCTCTCTCTCTCTCTCAGAAATAGCAACTTCCATTGCTGCCAGGAATGAATCCACAGGATGGGAGGTAAGGTTGCTAATCTCAGGAGGAGGGAAAGAACTTGGCCACTCTTCTCAAACTTGCCCCCCCTCTACCAGGCTCAGGCATAGGACACTTCTCCCAGAAGTCACCCATGAAACTGTTCCTTCCTGCATGTTCCTGAAGCCACACTGTAGCCATACCATTCCATGTGGAGTATACGTATGAAATACGCTGATAAGTTTAAAGTCTAAAATTTAGTGAGATTCCATTCCTATGACAGATGACAGGTGGGTACAAAGGTAGGAGCGGGGGACACTAATCAGGGGAACGGTCAAGAGGTGGGGTGATCTGGAACTATGAAAGTCTCTGGGGGGTCTGAATAGAGCGCTGTCTAGTTGGGCAACAGAGAAAGTGTTTTATGGAAGAAGACCATTGGAACTCAGAGCCAAAGGATCTGAATAGGCATTGGACAGGGCGGTGGCGAGGAGGCAGGCAGCTCAGAGGATGTGACCACAGGAGCAAAGGCTAGGAGATGAAATTGAGGACCATGCCTGGAGGTGCTGGAGGGAAGAAGAACTCAGCATACGGGTAAGGTCCATGCCAGGTGGACCTCAAGTGTACAACAGTCTCAGCCGGGATAGAGATCTCTAAGGAGACACTTGAGCCTCTCTCTTTGGCTATCAGAGAATTGGAACAATGGCCTCTAAGAGAAACTGGAATTTTCTCTAAGAATCTCATGCTGGGAGAAGAAAGATGAAGCCTGGTGTCAGCCAGCAAAGGAACATGTCTCCCAGGAAGAGATTTCACAGTGTGACAACTTGTCCGATCGCCTCTTGAGTGAGAGCGGATCCTGGACAGAGGAGATGGGCGGGACCACACCCTGACCAGGACTGCTTAGTTATACACACCTCTGTCTACTTAAACCTAAACCTCGGGTCAGGACCCCTGGATGAACTCACCGGCAGGTTACTGGCCTCCTTTGTTTCTCTTCCTAGTGTGGTCACATTCGGTACATTTTTCTCTTTCTTTCATTTTTACTTGTCTGTTTAATTGGTCAATGGAGGGTGGGTGGCAGGAATTAGCGCATTAGAGCTGCCAGAGCCTAGGCTGTGACCCTCCAACTTTGGAAACAAAGGAGTGAGGTCAGCGTAGCCGTGTTTATGTTTTTATCTTTCCTACTAAGCAGCTTCCTTAAGACAAGAGAATGCAGGACCTTGGTGTCTATATGCCATTGGCATAAGACCTGGCATGTGGCTGGCCCCAAAGAGATATCTCTAATTAATAGTTTTCAGTTTTATTTTATGTGGAAGGGGGTTTTGACTGCATATATGTCTGTGGATGTTGTGTATGCAATGGCCAAGAAGTCCAGAAGAGGTTTTCAGAGCCCCTGGAACTGGAATTACATATTCTGAGTCACCATGCGGGTGTTAGGAACCAAATCTCAGTCCCCTAAAAGAGCAGCCAGGTGTTTTTAACCTCCAGGCCAGCGCCCTATCCCCCAGGAGATAGCTTGATTTGGATTAAGTCTTGACTGACATCTGCCTAATGAGTAAAGTCAATGTTTGCAGTCTTTGTGGCGGGAAAGGCCAAGGGGGCTGGGTGGCTAGAGAGAGTAGGAACGCAGCTGACTTGTCTCTAGGGATTGTGCCATCCAGGCAGAGCTGTGACTACACAA
Organism: Rattus rattus; assembly: GCF_011064425.1. Taxonomy (NCBI): domain Eukaryota; kingdom Metazoa; phylum Chordata; class Mammalia; order Rodentia; family Muridae; genus Rattus; species Rattus rattus. The sequence continues at coordinate 37,217,359 of NC_046161.1, forward strand.
AGCCTGTACAAGAACTCAAGTCCTGTTCAGTGTGGTCAGCACAGTTCACAGGGCTGAGAAAAGCCCAGGAAGGCAGGAAGAAATCCCTGAGGGAATAATGCTGAGGTGTTAGGAGGCTAGGGTGCCAGGGGGCCTAGTCCCTCCACAGTTGTACGATGTCTGGCCCTGGCAACCAGCTCTCTCCCTGTTGCTCATCAGAAGACAGCTTTGGGAGGAACTGGAGGAGCGCGTTCTGTGTGTGGTGGGTTTCTTAACCCTGCGTTCTTTTTGGTCAGGCTCCACGGCACTGCCCCTCCACGGTTGGAGGGAGGGAGACCACAGCCCTCCAGTCAGAGGTCACACAGCATGAGATGGCAAGGGGCAGAGGGAAGAACTTGGGAGCCTAGCTCTGCTCTGGTCCCTCCTTTGGATGTTGAGTGTCCCCAGACACCTCACTGAGCCTCAGCAGGGACAGCTCTAATCCACAAAAGAGGCAGCATCTGGTCTCACAGATCTCAAAGGTCATCAGGTACAGGGGTGAGCATTTCTGCAGGTGGGGCCTCGCAACCTCACATTCAGGAAATTGGCAGTGTTCAGGGGGCAAGTGCGAGGGAACAGGAGGAATGGGAGGCCACAAGGCCAGAAAGCAGACTGGACAGATCTACTTGGCCACACCAAGACCTCTGGTCTCTAGTAGGCATGGAGTGTGCCAGGATCTTACAGGCACCAAGTGTGCTGACGCTGGGGAGTCTTTCTAAACTGTGTCAGGGAGGGGCAGCCCACAATGAAGTTCTCCTGCTTTACAAAGGCACTTAACCAATATGGCCCTTCTTCTGTCCCCTCACTCTTTTCCTCCTTCTCCACCCCTCCCTTCCACCTTCCCTCCCTCTCTCCCTTCCACTCATTGCTGCTTCTTTCTACTTCTATCCAGACCTTGCTAGAGGTAGCATATCCTATCTATGTATGTTAGCATCTCCTCAGTCTATACAGAAAGACCCAGAGAAGCCATTGAGTCCTCACCACCTCCACCATGTCTCCCGTCTTCCCAATTCCATCAACTTCCTCTGTGTACCTTGGCCTTGGATCTACCTGTGACCGGACGTCTTGGTAGACAAGGGTATCCAAACCCCAGTGCCCGGTTCCAATAAAAGAGCGGAAAGTATGCTGCCCTGCAGACCTGGACGAGTGACCTCTGCTCCCTCTACTGAACCACTGCTTCCCGCTCTCCTCTACCCACCGCCCTGTCCTCTCACCTCGCTCCATCTTCAAGGAGGCTCACTGCACAGCACCTACTGAGCTCCCACAAGCCCACAGCTGTCCTTTCCCCTGCACCTCCTCCCCCCGCCCCCACTGTAGTTTCCAGGAGCACATGTATCTTTCTTGCTAATGGCCGCTTGCTGAAAGGATGTGTGGAAATGGTGGATGTTGCAGAGGCCCTCTGCAACTCAGACCAGCTTCTGCCTGCGTGTAGATTGTTGTGATGAGCTTACTGCTCGAAGCTTCTAGATCTTTCAGACCAGCTATGTATGTGGCACAGTAAACCAATTCTGACCCACCTTCTAGCTTGCTTTATAGTTCACCTCCCTATTCTGAGGCCCTCCAAACCACAGGGCTTCGGCTGCAAGGGACTCTATAGATCCATTGCTCCAACTCTTGTGTCCAGTGAAGAAATGAGACTCAAGGAGCTCTTCCCGATGGACATGCAATCAGTGCACGCAGGGCCAGGGCTAGCCTCAGCTCACTTTGTTTCATTGTCTTTGTCCTCCCCAATTTATTCTTTTGTAAAGATTCATTTATTCAATTGAAGGAGAGGAGTGTGTTTGTGAGTGCAAGCGACCACAGAGAACCGGGCGGTTGTGAGCCTACATGTGGGTGCTAGGAACTGAACTCTGGTCCGTTGCAAGAACAGATGTGCTTGGAACCTCTGAGACATCTTCCCAGCTCCCCAGATTAATTGTTGTGCCCAGTCTTCCACATAACCTGGGGCAATCTCTTAGGATGTGGACACCTCAATAATGGATGGGAAGTCAGAACATTCAGACCAGATCTGAAGGCAAGGAGGTTGAAGGCCGGAGAAAGGGAGACCTAGGGGCAACTCACTCTGATACCTGGTGTCTGGGACACCACCCAGTTCACCTCCTAGCCTCATTGGTTGCTGTCCTTGTGCCAGTTAAGACATGAACCATTAGCCAGTATTGCTCTCTTAGACCCCATTCATCTGCTTCCTCCCATTTTGTTTAGGAGTCCTCCCTCTCTCAGAGTGGTTATCAACATCTGGCCCAGCTGTGCCTGGGACAACTGAGTCACCCATCCCTTGCCAATGTATAACACACAGTAGACCAGATCTGACCGATGAGCCTAGCGCAGGACTGGAGTTGGAGTCTCCTGCTCGGGGCACATCTGTCTCAGAGAAGATACTGTCTTTCTTCTCTCTCTAAATAGTAATGTTTCTAGAAGTAATGCCTGGATCCACTGCAGTTGGCTTAGCTCTAGGGTGAGCATGGAGGTGACACCAAAAGTGACTGATTAGAGAGTGAAAGGGTCTGGGCTCCCACCTACCTTCCCCTCAAATGTTGCTGTGCTGTGTGACTCCACACTGCATTTTAATTGGGTTCCTGCTACTAGCAACTACTAGTTAGTGTAGAGGACGGGGGGGTCTCCCTTTTCTCAAAGTAGTGTTGCCCAGGGTCCCCAAAAGGTCCCTTCTTTTTCTGGAAGCTGTGCATTGGTTTCTGGGGTACCATGTATGACTTCAGAGGAAGCCAGCCACACAGCCACACCTTCATCTCCCTTTCTGCCGTATGACTCCTGCACTCTCACTGGGGTTAAGTTTACTTGACTGATGTTCTCTCTCTCTCTCTCTCTCTCTCTCTCTCTCTCTCTCTCTCTCTCTCTCTGATCTACATTTACATCTACATGCATATATATATATGTGTGTGTGTGTGTGTGTTACACAAATACACAAGCATATGTGTTCAGATGTATGTGTCTACATGTATATGCACAAGTGTATGTGTTCTTTCTCTGTGTATTACACAAGTGTATTGTGCACATGTCTGTGCACAAGTGTATGTGTAGTGCACAGTGCACCTGTCTTCATAAGCATATCTTCCTTCTGTCCCTCTCTTCCTTCTTTTTTTGAGGCAGGGGGTCGCTCACTGAGCCTGGCACTCACCAATTGGCCAGACTAGCTGTCCATCAAGTTCTAGGACTCCTCTTGCCTCCACCTCCCCAGTAATGGGCTCACTGGTAGGCAGTACCAGCCTAGCTTTGATGTGGGGTAGAAACTCAGGTCCTTTTGCTTGCACAGCAAGCACTTTGCCCAAACATCTATTTCCCTAGCCCCAGCTGGCGTTCTTATTAGTATGTTATACAAATGCTGGGAGGTTATTGTGTGCCTGCTCCCAATGTCCCTTTTCATCTCTAACTCCAGGGCTTTCATGATTGGTTGGATCCTTCTTGTAATTACTATTCAAGCTGGGGACATTGGGGCAGGGACCAAGTGGATGGAAAGTTGTCAGGGTTCCTATCTCATCTTTACCTACATACAGCCTTCGGAGAGTGACACAGGTCAAGTGTCCTCAAGGGCACTGCACTTCCTGGGTCTTCTCTGAAGCTGAGCCTGGACTAATTTAAGTTAATCCCCTGTACCCTGGAGCACACTGTATCCCAGGACAGTCCCCTTGGGTCCTTCATCCATCACCAGATGCCCCTCTTCTATAGGCTCCTGGCCACCTACCTAGGGCCCTCACCCCATCATCCTTCCTCCTGAGAACTTATTTCCTCTCCTCACTCCTCCAACTACTCTGCCAGAGTTGTCAATCTCTTTCCTTCTAATTCCTTTGTCCAGATCGAGCTGCCAGGGAGGAAGACTGCCGTTTCTGCTGCCCATCAGTGCCCTTTTGGTTCTCTATTCCAGGCCATCTCTTCAATCACCTAACAGCCTTCTTCCCCTGTTATCTATTAGTGACTAATTCTGTCCTGGAAAGCATTTGAGCCACAGTCAGTTAAAAGTGGCTTCTGTCACAAAAGGCTTTGTCCCTGTCTCTACTTCTGGGTCCACTTGGGAAGGGAAGGCAGACATTTCTGCTGTTCCCTCTCCTTTCTTTCTACTTCTTTCTCCTCCCAGGACCGATCCGTTCATCCTTCTGAGGCCCCTGCTGCCCGTCTGTGTGGGTGAGTGCCTGCCTCTTGGTTTTGTCTCTGCTTAGGCTGTCCCTGTCTCTTCTAAATATTAAATCCCCCAACAGGCCCAATCCTCATTTAAAATCCTCTCTTCTTTCTTGGCAGCAACAGGCTGTTTGGCAAGGAACCCTCTATTCTCTTGTTTTTATATTTTCATTTGGTTCCTCATTGTTATTTTCTTTTGAGCTGCTTTGCAAATTGTTTCAGGGAATGAAAGACTCTGTATAAATTAAGATGAATCAATTCTGACTGAGGGAGTTGTGGCTGGGTTCCCTTCTCCTCCTCAGATGAAAACAAGAATATCTTCTAGACACACGCCTGTAACCCTCATCATCCCCAAAGTGCAAGGACTGCATTCCCCAGATCTTCCTAGATGACCGCTTGTTGACGAACCTTTATAAGCTTAAATTCCCCCCCCCCCCAATAATACCAGGGCAGGGACCATTAAGATCTCATGGACTAGTTCTTACAATCTGGATTGTATTCAATGAAATAAACACTTAATTACAAACATCTGCTTTAGCCTAAATTCTAATTACTTAATCTGGCCATCTGTAATTTTAATGATTTCCCACGATTTTTGTTCTTTGCAGCATGATTAATGGGAATGGCATATGAAACGAGTGGGCGTGTGTGTCCCTTCCCAACACCCCCTCTGCGCTGCCTTTGTCTCCAGCAGGAAGCGCATCTGCGGCACACCAGTGGCCACCTGGAAGCTTCTCGGCCAGGGTAGGCATACTGAGCTTTCTCTCAGGTATCTTTAGCCCAGACCCTCCTTTGAAAGCCTACAAACTAAACTCCTCACTTGGGGGTTCCCACCTGGGATTGGGGAGGGGTGGGGAAGTAGGAAGCGTCTCTTACAGGTCAAAAGAAAAAACAAAAGAGGAGTCAAAAATTCAATGCTATGTAGGAACGAGAGAAAAACAGGACGTTAAAGAGAGAAAGGAAAAAAAGAGACTAGAGAGAAAATGGAAAAGAAGATGAAGAAAAGGTGGTCTGAGAAGAGGAAGGGACGAGGCATACCACAGAGGCAGGAGACTGTATAGCATTTCCAAAACTCAGCAAAGAAGACAGCCCATTCCACTGTTTCCTAGAAGCTGCTCCCTCACCTCCTGGCTTGCTGCCCTGAGGAGCTGGGCTGTTTGTGGTGAGAATTTCTTGGCCTCCAGAGAGGCAGGAAGAGGCAGCCCTTGAAAAGGTAAGCTGCAGAAGTGAGAAGGCTTAGAGGGATATGCAGCTATTGTCGCTGCTGCCAGCTTCCTTCCTGGCTCTCGAGGTGACTGGTTTAACACCTTCCTTTCTCTCAGAGGCCATTGCAGAGAGAAGATGGCTGCAAAGTTCCCTAGAGGGAGAGGCAGATCTAGGTTTCTGACCTGGCTGTGTTAATACAAGGATCTTAGAGATCCTCACCGGTTACCCCGCTCTCCTGGGCCTGTTTTCTCATTGTCAGAGAGGGATGACCATCTTTGAGCTGTTACTGGGAGGTTGTGAAGAAGGAAAAAGGCCACGGTGGGTAATATTGTGGGATATGCTGCAGTGCTTAGGCAGGAGTAAACCTGGGTAAGAACAGGGAACCTTCATGCCAGCAAGAAAGCCAAAGGGACTAGAAGGGGACTGTAGGAGGAAGAGGACCTATGACATGACGTGGAGACTGACCTAAGTCTAAGGCTCAGCTTGATTGCACTCCAGCAGAACACTGTCTGCCCCCCAGATCCCTTCCAACCTTCTGGGGCCAGAAGACCCTGCAGCTTGGTTAGGAAGGTGACACAGGGAAAACCTGCCATGGTTGTAGTTGGCTTCCATACGGCTAGAGGGTTTCAGGTCAAGAGTGAGACAGAGCACGCTCCTACTCTGGGAACCAGGCCTTTCTCCCCATCCATGTCTTGTACATAAAGCATGAATGACAAGTCTCATAGCACTTAATAACAGGATGCTCTGAGGGGCAGCTGTTTAGCCTGCTGTATCATTGTGTAAATATCACAGAGCTCACTCACACAAACTAAGATGAGCACAAAGTGGAATCCCTGTTGGTCATGTGGTCCTTGGTTGACCAAATCATTTGGGATTTAGCTCTTGACCGGGTCCGCCTTCCACTTTCTAAAAGGCCTCTTCTCTGACCTCTGAAGACCTCTCTGCATCTGTGAGCCTCCAGGATTGTACTCCCAGATGTAGACGGGCTCACACCCCCCTGCCATGATGCGTCTTGGATCTGCCTCGCTGTGTGGAGTATGAGACTGACCACAGAGCGTGTTGGGGCCCAAGGGCACCTAAGAGGACACTTACCGCAGGGCCGGTGAAGGGCACGTGGTCACAGTTCTCCTGCCAGGATTGGTTGAGGCTCTGGGAGAACTCTTGGAAGAAAGCATGGGATTGGTTGAAAATGGAAAATCCTAAGATGTTGACTCTATCATCCACAAGGCTGTCCATTCTCTGGAGGGAGAACTCCTGGGAAGATGGGGGCAATTAGAAAGAGAGAACACGGTTAGGATGGCGGGAAAGAGGAAAGAACACGATGGAGCACACCGGGGTGCCGTGAGCCAGCACTGAACACAGATACACCCCACTGGATGCTCCGTATACCGAATAGCAAAGAGTGCTCTGGGATCTGCAGTGCTGGGTTCAGGGAGGAAGGAGAATTCAGTAGATTAGCTCATAAGCAGGGTAAGCACAGGATGCATTGGGTGAAGGGAGAAACATGGACTATGTGTGGCTGGGGGAGGGAAGACTGCGTCCTTGGCAGGTCATCTAGGAGCCCGGCCTGAAGGATGTGCAGACATTTTTTTGTACAGAGAATGTGGAGAGACAAGGGTTATTCCCTCCAGAAATCATCATGCAATGACACTGAGGGGAGAAAGGATGTGGCCATTCACTGGACTGCTCACTGCGCTTTGATGAAGGCATGAGCTCCTCATAGTATGGTTCTACCATCAAAACCACTCCAGAGATCTCTCTCAAAATGGACCACCACCACCATACCACCTGAGTCTGAGTGTGCCTGTAGCTGAGTCCAGGGCTTTGGATAGAATAATCACTAGATTCTTACATCTCAGGAACACCAAAGTTCCAGAAGCAATGAATGACTACCCAGGATACATGAAGACTGGGGAGGGTAGAGGGCTCTGATGTGGTCAGAGCCCCAGGGCCTGAGTGTGAGGGAGTGACTGTGGAGCCAGGATTTTGTTGTGTAAGTGGCTGTTAGCAGAGGAGGGTCGGAATCAAGTTTGCTTTCTAAACGTGTCAGCCACAAGGTGTGCAGGCAAGGTTGTGACTTTGTAATCATTGTGGTTTCGTTCATTTCATAAATATGCAAGCATCTCTCACAAGCTAGACACTGTTCTAGGCAGAGAGGGCATGCACAGGGGATGTCCTTGGGGCTTTACAGAAGCCAAGTGCATTATTATTTTGGACAGCTATGGGTGTGGGAGCAGGGGTTACTGCAGTCAGAGAACTGGGGTCTCTAAAAGTTCAAGGGTCATCCAGTCATCCATGCAGTGATGGTTAACGATGGCTGTCAACTCAACAGGATCTCCAGTCACCTAAGAAACATGTGTCTGGGTGTCTCTGTGGGGAATTACTTTATATTAGCCTCTGTCCATGCTTGGGGAGGCTGTCTTGATTAGGTTAATTGGTGTAGGAAGATACACACTAAAAGCAGTGGCTCTGGACTGCATAAGAAGGCAAAAGACAGCTGAGCATTAGCGTTCACTGCTCTCAGCTTCTTGATTATGGATGCAGTGTGATCAGCCTCCTGGAGCTCGTGCCTCCACTGCTTACGTCTCAGTTATGATGGACCTTCAACCATGAGCCCAAATGAAACCTGTCTCTTATAATTTTATCTATATTTTATCCCGACAATGAGCAAGGTGACCAAGACCGATGGTCTTTACCCCATCACCACATCATCTTTACCCTGGACTTCCTTTGGCCCCATATGAGCAAACCACGCAAAAGCGTGTAGCTTAGTCAGCTCCCCGCTCCATTCCTGCAAAACTACCTTCAGAGGAGGTCAGGCCATCTTCTCAGACTGAAGAGCTACACCCATCACATGCTCATTCTGAATGCTTTATACACATGGGCACACAGCATTTACAGACAACTAGAAATGACCTATCAGTCACTCGGCATGATGGGACAGATGGTGGGTGCCTTTAGGCTTACACCCTAGCCAGGTGGACACACTGCTTTCCTTTAGGTGGTCTCCTTTTCTAATGACTTTGCTCTCCTAGCCCCGGGTACTCTCCCTTGGATCTTGGCCCCACCTACAGCCACCACCAGGACCTCGGGCTGCAGGCCTGAGCTCACCCGCCCAGATCCCAGCCTCGTCAGCTTTATTTTGTACACTGGAGTTACAGAGACTTCTTGGGGGGACTTGGATGAGTATGGAGAATATTTTGGATTCTGCCACTTTCCCCGTTAGGGGATCACAGGCGTGCCAGAGAATGCATTGATTCATAAGCTGGTGTTGGTTACGTCCTGTCTCTCTAACAGGGCAGCTGTCCGGCCACGGTGGGCTAACAGCAGGCATGAGGGGACAGATGGCTAATGAGAAGAAATGTACTTGGCAAGGATGACATGACCGAGGCACAGGGCCAGGCTGTTGTTGGGAAACCAAGGAGCTTTGCTGGCAGGGATGGTGAAGGCTAGGAATATTCTCTTGTGCTGGCTTCATTATCAATGTGGGCAGACAGAGAGCCCTCCGTGCCCATCCACATGTACAGCCTGAGAGATGAAGGCACTGATATCTTGTATGTCCATATTCACAATGGCAGTACAGAGTAGACAATAGCTTCCGGGTCAAATCCAGCTTCCTCACCATATGTGACCTTGAGCAAGGTCTTTAGCTTTTCTGGCCTTTACAGACACACTGTAGAGTAAGAGGGATGCTATTGGAAATCTTCTGTGAGAGCATGGCCCATCTAACCAACAAGTAAGGTTCACGTGGTTCATGTGGTGAGCATAGGGCCTGAATGGATCTGTAGTACGTCCTCTGTGTATATGCTATGCCTGCTGGCTTGGTGTTCTTGTGGGGCTCCTGACAGTGGGAATGGGTGTATCTCTGACTCTTTAATCTGCTCTTAGGACTATTTCCCTCCCATAAGCCCAGAGTCAATATGAGGGCTTATTATATCTTGTTTTGTTCTGTTGGCTGTCATCTCTTAGAGGCCTGCTCGTTTTTCTGGAGAGGGGAGGATTTGAGGAATTGGGAGATGTGGGGGGAGAGGAAACTGTGGTCAGGAGGTATTGTATGAGCAAAGTATGTATTTTCAATAAAAAATTTTTTAAAAAAATCTCCTATGTTATTCCAAGGAACAATCAAGGTGCCAGGGAGATGGCGCTGTCGGTAAAAGGCACTTGACACAAAGCCCAAGAGCCAGAGTTTGAATCCCTGGGCCCATGTGGTAGGAGAGAACCAACTCAAACCAGGTTGTTCTCTGGCCCTTTGTAGAAGCACTGTGGCATCACAAGGCCTGATGTATGGTTACCCATCCACCTCTCCATCCCCACCCACACCATGATTCAATAAATGTGTGAAGAAAAGAAGACGCAAGCCAGGTATAAAGCAAGGCCCAGCAGCAGCACCCGGCAAATGAGAAGGACTCAGAGGATAGTAGTTACTGAAACATGCCCGTGGGATCTAAGCAGCATCTGACCTTCCCCTTCCTTAGTTCTACTTGGAAGCAGGAGAATGGAAGTGCCTCCTCCTTCAGTCCATTCTGGGCAGAGTAAGAATGAAAGGGTTAATTGCACTCTGAGGCAGTGCCCCCCAGAAGCCAGCCAGTCTGTCTTCTTTCAATTCCTACCTTAGAATCCCCTGACTACATTCTATTTCCTAGTTTCAAAGGCCTCTTAAGATAAAACGATTTCAGGGGCTTCCTTGGTGACTCATGCTCTATAGAATGACTCGTGGAAGGACTCGCAGAAGGACAAGAAAGAGGTGGCAGGCCCTTTTACTGCAATTTCCCAGACACGCCAGGATTTTACTCTGCCAGCATCTGTTCGACTGTGTGTGCGTGTGTGCGTGTGTGTGTGTGTGTGTGTGTGTGTGTGTGTGTGTGCGTGTGCATGTGCCTGTGCCTGTGTCTGTGTCTGTGAACTTAGAATCTCCCACTACTTCTAAAGTAAACTTTCTGAGAGAGTTCAGGAAACCGGTGACAGCTACCCATTTTCATACAATGAAAACCTTCTAAGACAGCATTTCCCGAAGTCTCTTCCTGCAGACATTAGCTTCCCTAGGAAGGTGGACAGGAATTTCACTAAAACAGGGTTGCATGCTCAGATAATGTTAAAAAAAACCAGTCACTTATTCTTTCTGTCTTCAAGCTTCACAGCACGGCCCTGCACGCTGAAGGCTGAAAGAACTCCCGCAGTGGAGCTGGCTTAATTTTCTTTAATCTCAGATTTTTCAAATGCATTGACTACGGAATGTATATTTTCCCCCTTCAAATCTGTGTGTCACAGTCCCATTCTGCAGGACACGATTTGGGTCCTGCTCCCTTCAACACATTCAGAGAAACATTATAAACCCCAAATCAGGTGGGGGAGACGCCAGGCCAAGACAGATATTCCATTAGATTTACAAAATTCAGGTTTGGAAGGGAAGAGGTTTTGTCTGATTTTTGTTCCCATCTCCAGCTTTAACTGTGAATGCACACATGGCCCATTCGAGTTCCTGTAACCTTCCTGTCTCCCCTACCCTCTGCCCAGCCTGACTGACCTTTTCATACTATGACAGACAACCTAGGGGTCATTCCTGGGAGGGAATAGGTTTTCGTAGGGGATTCAGACAGAACTAGAGTATTTGAATCTCCATGTAAGGGCAAATGGCCAATGGTGAAACCAGGTCAGGAAGTGGAGACCAAGACACAGTCTTCCATTACTCCTGATGAGCATGGCTGTGTGATGGTCCTTTGCACAATGTGAACCCTCTCTAAAGGGCTGTTTGACCGCACAGAGCAACAGTAAACAACCGTCACTGTGAACCTCACTCCCTGCACCTGGATGACCGTCTGCTTCCTAGAATCTGATTGGCTAATGGTGGTGGAAGGACCATGGATCGAAGGCATCTCAGTACCTTACTGCAACCACCGAGAATGATCTTATACCCAGGAAAGGTGTCAGGATACGAGCACAGGTTGTGCCAGTCCAATCGCACAACTTTGTGTGTGCACATGTGTGCATGTGTGTGTGCGTGGGTGTGTGCAGGTGTGTGCATGTGTGTATGCACATGTGTGCATGTGTGTGTGCATGTGTATGTTTGTTTATTTTATGGTATATAAAATCCAAATAGCTAGAGTTGAAGGTGAGGTCAGAGCCAGGGAGTATTTCAATAGCATGGAAGACTGCCCCATGCGTAGGAACTGTGTGGAATGGTCGCCATAGGTGTTAGAGCTCAATCCAGCTTTCTATTTCTTTAGAAGAGGTGACATTTCCCACATCCTGGTTTAACATAGGAATCCATTCAGGAACCTCCCTGGCCAGTTCATCCATGCGGGCCAGGAAGTAGGGGCACTGAGTGGGAGACAGGGCCAAGGGAAGGCAAGATGTTTAAAGGAAAAGAGGAAACTGAGGTTACCACCAATCTCCTCCTCCTCCTCTTCCTCTTCTTCCTCCTCGTCCTCCTCCTCTTCTTCTGCCCCCTCTTCCTCCTCCTCTCCTTTCTTCTGCAAGAAGCCATTCTAAGCTAATTTTCAAATGAGAAAGGTTCACTAGCCACACATCTAACCCTGTCTAGGATCCAAATACCAAGAAACACAGTTTGGGTACCAGGGTGTCCAGGACAGAGGGTGGAAAACAAATCTGTCCTTGTGGGCAGCTTCTGTCCAGGGCAAGGGGGAGGGGAAGACGTCCTCTCTGAGACCTCTGTGCCAGTGCTAACCATCCTAGTCTGTTAGTCAACCCAGGCACAGGCCAAGTTGTGTCAACTGCAACTGCGAGTGTAAGCGCTCTTAATGACCCATTGATTCTGCCTGTGTCTGATTCAAGGAAAGAAAGCAAGAAGCCACGCCAAGACCGTCTCCCGGCCCAAGCAATCCTCCCCGTTTACATTCCTAGGGCAAACATGCATCCTGATCTCTGGTACCTACGCTTGAGACTGAAGCTGTAGCCTCAGCTCCCTCTACGCCCAGTTCATTGCTGAGTCTGTCAAATCCGACTCCCAAATCTCTCTGGGATTTATCCCTTCCTTTCCACCCCTACGTCCACCCCCGTGTGGGCCCTCATCCTTTTGTGAGGGCAGCCTATTTAATGCAGATCTTGCAGCTGATATTGAGAGACAAAGTTACCGTATTGTGCAACTCCATGTTTGTCCTGAAGACAGTGCAAATAGGATCTATTGTGTGCCATGTGACAATCTCATTGAGAAACAAAATCAGGTGTTAGACAGAACAGACAGGTTTGGAGTTTAATGCTCATTTGAACAGATCCTAGCTAGGTGGTCCGTGGTAGGCCTCTGCAATGTCAATTCCTTTACCTATAATAGACAGAGCATCCACCTTATAGAAGGGCGCCCAGCACAGAGGAACCCCCAGACATGTGGGTTCCCCTGTTTCTAAGCACAGTCTCTGTGCTTTTAACAAAGAGGGATGAAGCAGCCTTTTTCTCCCCTCTTTCTGGCTACCATGAGCTACCTCTGGTCCCTTCCCAATAGAAAATATCTGGCCGAGGGCTTTCCCACACCTGTTCCCTTCTACATCCCTCTGTAGGAAGCTACTCTGAGCTCCTTGTCAAATAAGAAAGGCTCAGCTAAGTTGTCGTAACATGTTAATTGTTTGCTGAGGTCATTTGTATCCAGCTAGGAAGACTGGGGTTCAAATTCTGAGCTTTGTGAACCCTGAATAACATCATCAAAGTCAGTGACTATAGTACTAACTGCTACAATCTACTGGCCAGACAGAACTAAGCATGTCTCACCCATGATCTCTATCCTTAGAGCAAGCCTGTGGTGTGGGGGTTCATCTTGATTATTTCATGGCATCAGAATGGAGACCCTGAGCCTCAAAGTGGCTGTCCCAGGAACACATGGCTGGGAAAGAGAGTTGTGAGTTCAAACCCAGGTTCTGTTGACCTCAAAACCCAGGTCTCTGTGTTGGTGTACAATGCACTCATCATAAAGTCAGAGAAGTACTGCGATTTCATTGGAACCGTGCTATAAAATAAATAACCAAGGAAACCAAGTCAAAGCTAATCTCAGAGCACACAGGTAGCACGGTCTGAGGAGGGGCTGTGAGGCATTGGCTGAGTGTCTTCGTGAGGGGGAATTTCTTACAAGGAAGCCTGGGGCTTTGTCTTAGCTCCAGATTGAGCACCTGGATGGCAATGGCTCCCAGGAATTTGGGGAAACTGTAACGGTTCCTCCTCTGTGTGGCATGAGGAGCCCACTGAATTAAGAGCAACGCTAGATGTCCATCAGGGGAGGGAGAATTAGGAGTGGACGCAAGCGAATTGGAGACATTTGTGGCAAGGATGGGTTGGAGCAAGATGTGTCTGGCTCAGCCTCACGTGTCTTGGCCAGCTTCTGCAGGGAGCTAGTCAGAAGCTACTGCTAGCCCTAGGAAAGCCTCTCTTTGGGGGTCTCTACTTTGGAGTCATTTATCACATGCGTCCATGTATTACTGACAGGCAGTAAGGAAGACAGTATGACTTCATGAAGCCTATAGTGTCTGCCTGCTGCAAAGGTGGCCTCTCAGCTTTTGCATAAGATAGCACACTCCCCTTGACCCTTAAACCTTGCTGGATCTTTTAAATTTTATTTTATTGAGACAGGGTCCCACTATGCAGCTCTGGCAGTTCTAGAATTCACTGTGTAGACCAGGCTGACCTTGAATTTACAGAGATTCACCACCTGCTTCTGCCTCCTGGGTAGTGGAATTGCACCGTCACCACACTTGGCTTGATTTATCTTCACATTTATTTAGTGTGTGTGTGTGTGTGTGTGTGTGTGTGTGTGTGTTACACATGTGTCACGGTATGCATGTGAAGTTGGAAGACAACTTACAGGAATCAGTTCACTCCTACTACCATATGGGTTCCAGGGATCAAAATCATGGCCGGCTTGATGGCAAGTGCCTTAATTTATACATTGACCCAGCTCATTGGCTTGTGCAACTCTCTTAATGCCAGGGCCACAGGCAACCCATAAGGTGATTATCTCAGTACCTCTAGAATCACTGGAATCCTTCCCACTTTAGCCACCTGGATCCAGCTGGGTTGTGACTGTCCCTTCATTCCAGAACAGGTGAGGTTTCTCAATGGTCTGTGGAACTCAACCCCCCCTCTCAGCAGGATTTTCCGCTGCTCTCACAAACCTTGGCCTTTGGTTCCCACTGCTCCACATTCAGCCTCAGCCCCTAAGCAGCCTGGGAGAGGAGGTCACAGACTTATATCATTTCAACTACCGGAATTTCCTAAACACCCATCTATTCTTGAGTGTGTTCATACCTGCTTCCACTGGTGTGGTTCTACGTGGCTGACAAGGTCCTTTCCTAGGTCACTTTGGTCTCCCCCCACCACACTAGCTCAGGGGCACGGAGTTCCACACCTCCCCACTTAGAGAAAGAGTAAGTCAAGTGCCCAGAGGTAAGTGTTTCCCCCAAAGACAGAAATGGGAGGAAAGCCTGCTGCATACAAGGTCGATTCTACTTCTTTCCCCCTGCACACTCAGCACGAGGCAAGGCCACCAGGACATGCAGTCACACACATCTCCTCCCTGAGGTAGTTAATGACTGACAACTTAAAATGCTGCCACCCCAGGAGTCCGAGAACACCAAAGACTCCAATTTCCTAACCTGTTATTACGATGCGGGGAGAATGGAAGGATGAGATGGCATCACCCCTCGACTTGAACCCAGTATCCTCCCACCCCACTTGGCTCCTCTCCCTTGCTGCCCTATCTGTGAATGTCACCATTACCCACCAATCTTTCAAGCTAGAATTTGGAAGTCGCCCTCCACTTCCTCCATTCTCCCACCAGCCTCCCAGCAGCTCCCCTCTGCCAGCCTGTGTGCACTCATTAGCTTCTACCTGAGAACGTTTTCTTCCCCTTTGTCCCCGCCTTGGCTCTGTTCTCTGCCCTCCATCTCTACCGACCATGGTGACCTCACTTCCGGTCCTCACCATCTCGTGCCTACCTTTCCTCTGGTCTTGTCATTCACCAACTTCCTTTGCTTTGCTAGTGCTGGAGGGATGTTTGTGGAATATAAATTTTATAGTGACCGTTCAACACCACCACCTGCCCAAGTTGCATACAAGACACAGTTAGACCCACAAATCTTTGCACAATTCACGCCCACCTTCTATGCAGCCCCCACCCTGACCTCCATCAAATGCTGTTTGGAACAGGGCCACTTGAGTATGCCATGACGATACCTCTATTGTCTTATTAGAGCTTTTTATTATACAAGTCTGTAAACAGCTGCCACCCCCACGCCAGGTTGCTGCTGAAGCACATGTAGTGATCTACGTCCACTCGGTGTATCACGCATGAAAGAAGTCAGCCCCGGTGGCTGACTAGATTTCAGAAGGGAATGCCGCCATCTCACATGGGCAATCGTGGCCTTGGTACTTCCCCAAACTCTTCTTTATAGCCATATTTATTCACTTTTCTTCAGGACCTGACACATGGAAGAAGCCAGGTCCTCGACCTCTCTTTCACAAACCCCACCTTACCCTCTCTCAGCAAAGCCCTACCTATAGCTTGCAGAAGTTTGGCGTCTCTTGGGAACCTTAGCATCCCCTCTCTCCTTCCCCTCCTTCTTTCCCTCCCTCCAGAGGCCACCTAACTGTGGTACCCGTCAGTCTATTTATCTGCATCAAAGCCTGTGCTCTCTGCAGACTGGAAGATTGCTTTTTGTATAATAGGTCTTTGAAGACAGTGGCAGCTGGGAGGCTAATTCATACCTGTCAGTAAGTCCTATTTAATGGAAGATTTGGCCCCAAACCTCCCAGCTCCCAGCTCTCCTGGATTCTTCTCCCTGCATGTTTCCTATTCATTTACTCCCGTGACCTGAGCAGGCATATCTATTCTTCCCAGGAACCTTGTCCCTTTTCGGCTTTGCTCTCCCGGTGTGACCCTGCAAACAGGACTTCACGGGCAGAGTCCATTCTGTGTGGCTCATTGCTCTGTCCCCAGCTCTGTACCCCATGCCTGTGCTCAGCAAGTGTTCAGGGTACGCTCATTAAATGAATTAATGTTCTCCCGGAAACACACCCTTGGAGCGTAACCGCCTGTACAAAGGCGTCCATCATTTGCTCCCATGAAGAGGAAGACAGAGGCCAGGTGGAAAGCCCGCCTTCCTGCTCGGCAGCAGCTGGGACTGTCTTGGTTCTGTGTTGAGAATACTGTTCTGTCTTCGGGTGCTAAACAAGTCGTTGTTAACTATGTCGTTAACTGTACAGATTAACCTTTCGCGTGTGAAACTGACGTGAAAAATGGTGGCCATCTTGCGTTCCCGCCTATGAGCTAAGGAGAGTTTCTGCTTTCATGAAGACTTGCTTCATATATCAGTCTGTGCATCTGAGGTCCTCTGCACTCAGGACTGTTAGTGAGACCTCTTACCCTCCTATCAGAAGGCTAGTATCTCCTTCCCAGGTCTCAGTGCATAACTCCATGCATTCAGGTATATAGGTATACAGACACACGCCTAAGGCACCTCCCTTCTCACCTTGGGCACAGTTGTCTGGGAAGATGAGTGACGCTGTCAATCAGTGCTCTCTGCCCCTTTGTTTGCTCTGCTTGCCCCACCCTTGCAGCAGATTCCACATGAGGTGGGCAGCTTGCTGACCATGATGTGTTCTAGGCCATTAGGTTCTCAGATGTGTTTCAACAGCAGACAGAAGCATACACAACCAGGTGGCCCAGAGTTGGGGGAGGAATGGGAAGCAACACAAGAGGAAGCCAAGGGGCAAGTTATAAAGGGACTACAGGAGTGGTGGTCAGGGGTTTGGGCTTTACTCTAGGGTAATGGTGAACCTCCAGAGGATCTTTAATACTGGTAAGGTTGGGAACCGTTTGGGAAGATTTTAACTTTCGTTCAAGATACAAGTCAGGCTTTGGGATTTACAAGAGGTGTCACAAGGTGAAGTTTCTGACAGGATGACAGGTGCCCTGTTACCCCAAGGCTGTGCATGCAAACTGCCAGCACCACAGAAGCAGCAGGATGCCTGCAATGGTGATTAATTGAGCTGCAGATGCCTTTGACACTGAGTGGAGGATGGAGAAGCTGGATTGCTTAATAATAACAGTACTTGCCACTCCTAATGGTGCTTGTAATACAATAGCACTTAGAATGTAATAATAATAATAATATGATTTGCCATGGTGTGTTTTCATCTCATTCTCCTTGCTCTGCCCAAACAGACATTAATCCCAAACATTCCTCTCAGCAGGACCAAAATTCCTCAGGGCAGAAAGCACCCCTAGTAGCTACAGAAGTCTCAGAAGGCCTCCATTGCTCTCTTAATCTTCTCTGTCTTCCCTCAAGAACCCCACTTACACGATATCATCTGAGGCGCAGGAAATGCCCTGCCCAAAGTCAGGTGCTACCTGCTACATGCGGACTGATTGCCCGCCACAAGTGTCTCTAGTGACACTTCCTGGTTCCCTTGCTACCTCTTGCCTTGTCTAGTGCCCCCCCCCCCAGTGGTAATGGAAAAAGTACATGAGTCAGCTAATTTACAGTTAGGTCACACTGTAGGTAGAGTCTAAATGACACTTGGCACTCCCCACCTTCCTGCATGCACAAGAGTGTCTCTCTCTCTCTCTCTCTCTCTCTCTCTCTCTCTCTCTCTCTCTCTCTCTCTCTCTCTCTCACACACACACACACACACACACACACACACACACACACACACCATCCCTACAACTGGGACTATGGTGCACTCTGCTTCTGTAACTAGTTTATACCGTGTGGTAAACTTTATCCAACTTACCCACAAGTGCTTTGAAAACAGTTGGATGCAAGACAGAAAGTCAAAGAGATCTAATAGTTAAGGAGCAGGGGACTGGGCGAGAGTGACGTCTCCTGCTCGTGAGATGGAGCAGGCTGGACAAAGGCTGGAGATGGAGATGGACAAAGGCTGGAGACCTGCTCCAGATGTTCACTGCTCACTCAAGCCAAGCGTCAGAAGGAAACAGAGAAGTCAGCCCTCTAGCCACAAGAAAGTGAATTTAGCAGTGACAGGCATGGGTTGGAAGAGGCTTCTGGGCTGCATGTGACAGCACAACCTGCGAAGACCTTGATCGTAGCAGCCTGAGCAGAGGCCCATTGTGCTAAGTCAAACTGATGACCTACACAGGCAGCTAATGTTGTGATAATTTGTTGTATGGCGATAGGAAACTGACACTGTGCACCGATGTCATACACAGAGTGAGAAGGACAAGAGGCTGGCAGGGAGAGAAACGGCAAATCCTCTCACACACCATGTGGCCAGAAGACAGACAGGATTCGACCTTCTCTGAGCCTCACTTTCCTGCTTTATAGAACCACAACTCTACCTTGCAGGGTCACTGTTGATGCTTAAAGATCTTGAATAGAGGGCCTGGGGAGATAGCTCTGCCAGGAAAGTGCTTGCCATGTCAGCAGGAAGACCTGAGTCCAATACTTGGGACCCACACTAAAACCCTGGGCAAGGTGACAGGCCGTCATAATCATGTTGCTGGGAAAGGGGAGATAGGAGGGTCCCTGGAGTTTGATGGCCAGCAGACCTTACTTGGTGAGTTCCAGGCCAGGGAAATCATCTCAGAAAACAAGGTGGGTGATGCCTATGGAACACCTCAAAGGATGATCTCTAGTGTCTGTGCTCATACATGTGTTCACCCCTTTACATGTAAAAATCAAGTGCTTAGAGTGACATCTAGCACACCACTAGACCCAGACCCAGAGACAAGTATTGCTACTGCTCCAGCTTGTGAAAATGGTAGACATTTATTAACGCGCCTTCTTGAGGGTAGACATCTTGACATTGTTAGCTCAACAGTAGAGGTGGTGAAGTGATGCTCCCTGAATCAGTAGGACTTCTGAATGTTTAAGATCTCTGTAACAGGAGTCAATGCCATCTCCCTCTCTCCCTCAGCCTTATCAGATAGACGGCCTGGGCAGCCAGAGGGGACATTTCCGTTATGTTTCCAGAGATACTAAGCCGGAGACATCCCCAGAGCCTGCTTCTTACTTCAGTTTGATTTATTTCCTACGAGCAGCCTGGTGCACCCCATCACAAGCTTATGTGGGCTCAGGAGAAACTCAGAAGTGTGTACCAGAGTTGAAAGCAAGGACGGGCATGAGGTCTAACTTTTATTCGATAAATGAAACACACGAACTTCTAACTCAGATCTGGAGCCCCAAGGGGAGTGATCTTTGCTCTCGCCCTGTTTGTCCAACATCAACAAAGGTGTTTGCCTGATAATTGGTTCCTCTGAACCAACACAGTGCTTCTCTGCCTTCCCCCTGAGCCACAGTACCTTACAGAAGGCTACCCAAGGCCCTCCTCGTGTGTTCTCAAACATCCCTGCTCCATCCGGAGAGAGCCCTCCTGACTCCTGCAGACACACCCGCCTCGCCCTGGTAACCAGATGGTCAGTGTGGCGCCCCCGTGAGGCCACAAGGTAGACACCTCCTTCCACATCAGCTCTGAGGAGGATGAGGGCATAACTGGCTCATATCCGTTCTCGATGGTTCTGTAGACCTGGGGCTTGTGCTGCCTTTTCTTTGGGGTAACTGGCCTCATGCCTCATTCTCCCTTCCCCTGACATTCATGGACTGCCCCCAATTCTCACCACGAGGAGAAAACATATAGAGAGACCAAGCAGAGTATCTCAGGTACAGCAGGTTTTAGCCTGCCATGCAGCTCGGGACAACTGATTATCTTCAGTCATCGAGGGACGGGTCCTACCTCAGAGGTGTTCATCTCTCCTCCCGGGAAGACCTGTGGGCAGCCATAAGGAAGCCGTTCCTTCATTCAAATGCCCCTCCCCATAGCATGTGGCGCTGTAGACAGGTGTGCCCACCAACGACTTCTGCTGCCAAAGGTTTCCATAGCTGCCTGGCAGTGTCACTCCTACTTCTTCATGTCTCGGGGTTAGCAGTTCCCATGGTCAGGGCCAAGGGCTAGAGTTCTCCCCTCAGACATTTCTGAGCAGCTGGCAGCCTGCCTGGAAGGAAGCAGGAGCAGGGCTGCACCCGCTTCGAGACCAGTCAAACCCCAACCCATCCTCTGTGTGTGGCCTGGGGCAGCTCACGATTTTGATCTCTGTGTAGGACGGTTGTACTCATCCCTCTGAATGAGGAGAATTGTTTCACTGTTGTCTGTGGTTTCGACTGTTGGGGCATCCTTTAATGATAAACCACCATTGAGTGAAAGGTGGTGATTTAAGTCCTCTGGGGGACTCAAGCCTTTCCTATTCCCCCAGCCCTGTGAAAGAGTATGCATTCTCCAAGAAATTTAAAGGACAGCGACCAAAACACAAGACATCAGCTAATGCCCTTGGAACCTCCTTCTGACTTTCCCTACCACTGCTCTTTACAAACGCACCCACACTCTCTAACAGTGATTCAGAGCACACTTGCAAGGAGGAGTCTCCTCACGGAACACCATGTTGGAGTCACAGCTCCTCCTGAAGAGGCTGTTAGGCTGTGTGGGCCCAGCAGACATCTGTCACTGGGGCACCTGCCACCTCTCAGGCATGGGGGTGGGGGTGGGGGTGGGGGGTGTCGGAGACGTTCAGAGCTCAGACAGACTCACGGAGCGCTTTCACTTCATTATTTTCCCCCTGAGCTGATATAAATCCGCATTTATTCACCAAAGCATACTGGAATATGCAGAATGTCTCTCCTAAAGGGCTCGATAAAGCTGAAATATGTGTGGACTCTTAATAATTCTACAATAAACTACACTTTAGAATCAATTGCTCTGGCACCCAGAAAGTTGTCCGACTGATGGATTGTAGTTCTGGCTGGCTGGTTGGCGAGTGTGTGTGTGTGTGTGTGTGTGAGAGAGAGAGAGAGAGAGAGAGAGAGAGAGAGAGAGAGAGAGAGAGAGAGTGTGTGTGTGTGTGCATGTCTTGTACTCTTTCAATGAAAGTGTGAACAATCTGCAAAAAAAGAATCAGACATAGTAGAAACTATAGTTCTAACTAGGTGAGCCCAATTTTGACAATTTTTTTTTCTGATGAGAGCTCTGGAGTTGAGGAAAACCAGAGGCAGTCATCAGGAAAATGAGGTCTCCAGGTGAAAATAGTCAATGGGGAAGAAAGGGTTGGGGACGGGGAGAAGACAAGATTCACCAGCCATCAACTGAGGATTAGAAGCCTCCTCACCGCTCCTCATGAAGCACCATTATTTTACCTTGCCAAAGAGTCTGTGATGATTAATCGGGATTGTCAGTTTGATGGGATTAGAATCATGTAGGAGACAAGCCCTGGGGCGTGCCTGTGAGGGTGTTTTCGGGGAACTGAGGTGAGAAGATCCACTCTAAATGGGGACCGCACACTCCCCTGCACCCAGCTCTGGGCTTTATAAAAACGGGAAACTGAGCGTTCAAGCTCAGGTCCCTTTGCTTCCTGATCGTAAGTGTAATGTGGCCAACCCTTCATGCTCCTCTGTCCCCGCCCACCATGCCTTCCTGCCCTGGTAAGCTCTATCTTGACAGACTTCACCCAAATCGACCCTTCCCTTCCTTAAGTTACTTTTGTCAGGCATTTTGTCATAGCAACGAGAAAAGTAACGAATACGGGGTCCAATAGGTAAACCAGCTGCCACATGAACATCTAACTGAGATATGCGACAGGCAGCCCACAGAGTAGAAGTCACACTCCCGCTGATCTGAGGCCCTGCCTGCTTCTATGACTCAAAACACTGCTTTCACTGCTGTTGTCAGCATGGGGGAAAGGATTCCTCTAAAAGAGGATCTGAAGGACGGATTTGTTCTGAAGACCCTTGGGCTCTCGCTTTGCAAGTCAGGTGCCAGGTTTAGGCCTCAAGAAGCCACATGACCTCAGGTCCCCAGGGTACAGCGATGGCCCCCGATCAATCATGGCTAGCCTTGAATTCCATTTTCCTTCTGCCACGACCATTCTCAGCTCTAACCTGACCTCAGGGTTTGACATCTCCCACCCTCTGCGGAATTCCAAACTCCGCCTGCTTCTTGGATCCTGAATAAAACCACCTTGCCAGGCCCTCATACCCTTTAGTCCAAATCTATTCCGGCTGGAATGAGAGGAAGGGCACGGAAGACTCAGCAGTTCCCCGTGACTGTGTGGGCTACATATGTGCAGAGGTATCCTAGGGATAGCGAAGGACTCCCAGGCTGGACTGCAGCCAACCAACCCCCTGGGCTCCTTTTAGCTGGAGAGCTTTTGTGGGAATGAACTGAATTCATTTTGGATGTAAGGAGATGAGCTATCGCCCTTAGCCAGAACTCCCATGCCCAGAACTCTACAAGTCGAAGAAACAATCCATTCACCCACCCGGTAAACATTGGCTGGGCATCTATTCTGCTCCTGTCAGCCACTAGGGTTACAGAGGTGGAGAAGACAGACTTGGCCTGGGCTTTATGAAGCCTGGGCAGGGCTAACTGTGAGCGTGGCTGGCGAGATGGCTCAATGGGTAAGAGCACTTACTGTGTGCGAACCTGAGTTTCAATAGGCGTGCACGCGTAAGCTGAGCGCGAACACTAGGCCTGAACCTTGGTGTTTAGATGTTGAGATTGGTAGATCCTGGGAGCTGGCTGGCCAGCTAGCCTAGGTGAAATGGAAGCTCCAGGCTCTGTGAGGGAGACCGAGAGCAGCAGACCAAGAAATCTGCTGTCTTCCTCTGGCATGCATGTGTGAACGTGAGTGTGTGCCTCCATATATATGGGTGTGCGCATGAGCGTGCCACACACATACAACTGTGAAAGTGACAATGCACTCAACCTGGTGCTGTGTCAGGATGACTTCAGTGGAAGAGTGACATTTAAGTAACACCTGGAAGATGGACAGGGCTGGCTCGCCACAGGCAGGAGCAGAAGACTGGGATAAAGGCATTCACCCTTTCTCCAGAAATTAATTGCCTTTTCTCTCTGTGTCTGCCCCAGTTCCCCTTCCTGTAATAATTTTAGCAATTTCAATTACTTATGGCTAATCTTGCTGATAAGCCTTTGGAAAATAAATACAAACTCAAGACTGCTTGGCAGTAAAAGGAAGCGAGGGGAAGAAGGCCAGCTGCGCATACCTTTTCTGCTCACACAGGGAGCGCCTGGGACGGGGAAGGGTGATTACTGCAGAGCTTCCTGGGACCTGGCTATAATTGGGACAGAAAAGACCTAAACAGTCACTGCTTCTGTGGGCCACGTGGGGGCCTCCATTCAGTGTGTCGTTCTCCCTGATTTCCAGAAAACAGTTCTATTCCCCAGGACATCATGAATTGGGTTGCTCCCAACCAACGCACAGAGAAGCAAGTCCAAGGCTTAGAAAGACCCTCAGAGATTGCCTCGTGTAAAACCATAATAAACAGACAGAGAACTAAGCTCAGCAAGGAGGAATGGCTTGTGTAGACAACGGAATGACTAAGTGGGGCGGTTAAGAGCTAACTGCCTGGCTTTATGATCTGACTCCACTACAAGCAAGAGACCAAGGTATTATTGGCTTCGGCTCTTGTAAATGGGAAGGAAATAGCTGTTTCTGCTGGAGCTGATGTGGGGCTTACATGAGAAAACAACCACAGCGTAGTGTTTACAGGGCCCTGCACAGAGAAGTCATTCAATAAACACCAAGTACAGCCATCGCTGTCACCCAGAATCAGTGGCAGGATTAGCTGCTGGTGTCCCAGTGACTTCACTGCCACTTCGGTGCCTTGACTCCTCCTCCTGCCATAACTATTCCTCCTTAGCTTCTCTCTAGATTCCTCCAGGGAACAAGTCTGGGGAGCTACTGCTTTTACATGCACCCCACAGTGGCAGCAGCAGGGATAGGGTGGCGGTGGCTGTGGCGATGACAGAGATCCAGGCTGCCTGTGAGGCTAGAGGATGCCCAGGCTCCCGGTGCTCAGGTTTTCCCGCTTTTCATTGGCATCCTGTGAGACCTTTGACTCTACCCCCAGATCTCTGCAATTCTCCCCACCAAGGCGGAAGCCCCCTCCTATGGCACAGCGCCCCCCTGAGCTCTCTGCCAGTAGATTAGGGTGGTCTTATCTTTCCTATTAGGAAGTGATTACAGCTCTTGCTGGGTTCATTAGCAGCTGGAGAACCCCTCTAGATTTATTAGCTCAAACCTAGCTTTCTCCTTCACTTCCTCTTTTCAAACCCATCAGCCACAACACCGGATAGGGCTTTGCCCAGAGCCTTAATTCTTCATGTCCTGTATCCAACCTGCATGTGCCTTGTGAAACAAATGTTCCTCCAACCACAGACAGGCAGTCTGGAGAGTAGAGACTCCATTCCATTCCACTCAGCAGCCAAACGAAGTATATTTTGTGTGCGCTCCACCCAGGCAGGCACACTCTAAGCCCCCCCAGCAATCTTGGTTACTGGGGAGCTGACAGGTGCGAATACCTACTCTTAGGATTAATTCTCATTTAGACAGACAAGCCAGGGTTCTGATGTCAATTTCTCTTGCAGCATACACAAAAGGGAAGTACAGTAGCAATTAGTAATTCAGTAATGTGGCAGGGAATTTTTTGCTGACTACCAAACCTATTTCCCCTTCTGCCTAGGCACACAACTAAACTACATTTCCCAGACACCTTTGCAGCGACGTGCAGTCATGTAATGAGATCTAGCCAATGGAACTGTAAGAAGTGATCTGCAGTGCTTCAAGGCTTGACTCATAAATTGCTCTGTGTGTGAGCCTCCGTGTTTTCCCCACCCCTGGGCTTTAGGAGACATACTTATAAGCTAGAAGATGCCTGAGACCCTAAGCGACCTTATTTGAGGCTATTTCTATCAGGGCTAGCCTTGTTGGACTTCCGGTAAGAAATGTACAGTCTGCCTTCTATATCTGTGGGTTCCGCACCATGGATCCATCCAACAGATGACTGAAAATAGGGGACATGAGCTCTGTGCTGAGCAAGCTCAGATACTTTCCTTCTCACCGTTCCCTAAATGGTACCAAATAATAA